>NC_056446.1:5581572-5923238 GCF_018296145.1 Oncorhynchus tshawytscha | reverse complement strand
ATATGTTCCCATGGGGTACACTATGGTACTTGAATGCAATATGGTACTGTACTCCAATGCAATATGTTTCTGTGTGGTAGGCCTACAAAATACTGTAGTATGTGAATGCAATATGGTATAATATGGTGCTTTGAGATAACACTAATGAAAGCATTTTACAAGTTAAATGTATTATTATTATAATTGCTGCTAGTTCACTTGTATTTAACAGGTCTGGATTAGGGGTGTTTCTAGACAGAACCATTATTGATAATGAGACCTTTCTCTGTATTCTCTTTTTTTTACAGGAGCGGAAAAGCATGTTCTTGCAAACTGACATCCTACAAATCTTTGAATACAGTGATTGGCACCTTAATTTCAGAATGCCACAAGCAGCTTTCCAAAATCTATGTGACCAGCTTTGTGTGCACATAAACCCTAAAGCCACTGTGATGAAAGCCCCAGTGCCCCTGGAGAAAAGAGTAGCGGTTACTCTGTACAAGCTTGCAAGCAATGTTGATTTCCATGATGTGGCCAACCTGTTTAGAATTGGAGTGAGCACTGGGTGTGACATCTTCTGTGAGGTGTGTGAGGCACTCTGCAAATGGAAGAGAGTGTTCATCAGAAAGCCCAAAATCCTCCCTGAAGTCAAGTCCATCATTGTGGGATTTGAGAGGAAAACTGGATTTCCAATGTGTGCTGGAGCCCTGGATGGCACTCATATACCCAGTGTAGCTCCATCAACCTACTATAGCGACAACCACAACCATAAGGGCTGGTACAGTGTGCTGCTGTATCACACCTACAAGTTCATAGACTTTGACGTCGGTTGGCCACCGAAGTGCCATGATGGTTTTGTTTTTGAGAGTTCTGATCTGTGACAAAAGCTGGAGAAGGGCACTTTCTTCCCCCAACTGAACAACAACATACAAAGTGTTGACATACCTTTTCTAATTGTTGCCGACTGACCACAAACGTCATGAAGCCATTCTCAGACGGTGTAGCAAGGGGACCATAGAAACTGTTCAATGAATGCTTGAGCAGTGCTCGTATTGATGTCAAGCATGCTTTCGGTCATCTGAAGGGTCACTGGCGCGCCATAATGAAGATAGACGACTCTGACTCAAAATGTTAAATACATTGTAGTAGCCTGCATAGTATTACACAACCTCTGAGAAACATGGAATCTTGAGTTCCATCCCCAGTTACAAACAGAAGAGGACAATCCATTGTTTTTAGACCTTTCCGTTTGCGACCACCTAATGACAAAAAAGAGATAGCCTGCTTATTAACAACTAATCTGACATAATTGATAATTATATTGTGACAATAGCATCCATGGGATTTCAAAGTATTTTAAATATGCTTATAAAATGGAATGGATTACTAAAATTGATAAGTAGACATACTAATGGAACTATCACCTTGGGTAGCGCCTCTAGGTGTAGGTTTGGTTGTGGGGACACAGACCCTCATCCTCTGTGTCCTCATGAGAGAAGACATTAACTTCTGACAGTCCAGATGATGTTGAAGTAGGACCTGAGGGAAAATAAAAATACACAAGTCCATCAACCTTATCATACACAGAAATCTTTAATTCACAAACATTTATTGGAAACACATGCACCTTCAGTGTAGAAGTGAATCATTTTAATCTACACTACTTGAGCGTGGTCAATTATTTTAGATAATCTTACCTGATGTCACATCTCCAGTCACGGAGCTGTCATGTTCAGCTTCATCCTCAGTGGCTAGGTCCATGTGACCTTGACCTGGATTGGTCATTGGGGGGGAACCAGTTGAGATCATGTAGTTAGATAGCGCTCATATTACTGTGGGGTGTCTGACAATCAATAAGGGGATACTTCTGATAAATTTCCAGCCACCATACAGCCAGCCAGCCAGCCAGCCAGCCAGCCTTTTAGAGCTAGCTAACAAGCCAGCATACTAGCCATGCATTCAGACAGTATCTAGCTAGACTAGCTAACAGAAACATGCAAAAAAAAAGCTCTTACCCAAAACTGCATACATTTCTTTAAAGTAGGGCAGTACTGAGGGTTAAACCCATTTTTTGTTTTTGTCCTTAACCTTTCTAGCTCGACACCATTCCGCTGAAAAGGCAGTGCACGAAATTCAAAAATATTTTTTTGAAATATGTAACTTCCATCATTAACAAGTGCAATACAGCGAATTAAAGATACACATCTTGTTAATCTACCCATCGTGTTCAATTTCAAAAATGCTTTACAGCTAAAGCACAACATATGATTATGTTAGATCACCGCCAAGTCGAAAAAACACAGCCATTTTTCCAGCCAAAGATAGGAGTCACAAAAAGCAGAAATTTAGATAAAATGAATCACTAACCTTTGATGATCTTCATCAGATGACACTCATAGGACATCATGTTACACAATACATGTATGTTTTGTTCGATAATGTGCATATTTATATCCATAAATCTCAGTTTACATTGGTGCCTTACTTGCAGTAATATTTTGATTCCAAAACCTCCGGTGATTTTGCAGAAATGCTCATAATAAACATTGATAAAAGATACTAGTGTCATTCATAGAATTAAATATAGACTTCTCTACTTAACCAGTTGGATTTAGGGGGCGCTATTTTAATTTTTGGATGAAAAACGTTCCCGTTTTAAACAAGATATTTTGTCACAAAAAGATGCTCGACTATGGATATAATTGACAGCTTTGGAAAGAAGACACTGACGTTTCCAAAACTGCAAAGATATTGTCTGTGAGTGCCACAGAACTGATGTTACAGGCGAAACCCAGATAAAAATCCAACCAGGAAGTGCCGCATTTTTTAAAACCGCCTCATGCCAATGACTCCTTATATGGCTGTGAATGAGCTACGAATGAACTTACGTTTTCCCCAAGGTGTCTACAGCATTGTGACGTCTTTTTAGGCATTTCCCTTGAAGAATGGCTGTAAGGGACCATATATGGCATGTGGTCACATAGTGTCTCCCGCAGAAAACCTTGAGTAAAACCAGGGGTGGAAAGACCCTGGATCATTGTTACTCTAACTTCCGCGACGCATATAAGGCCCTGCCCCGCCCCCCTTTCGGAAAAGCTGACCACGACTCCATTTTGTTGATCCCTGCCTACAGACAGAAACTAAAACAAGAAGCTCCCACGCTGAGGTCTGTCCAACGCTGGTCCGACCAAGCTGACTCCACACTCCAAGACTGCTTCCATCACGTGGACTGGGAGATGTTTCGTATTGCGTCAGACAACAACATTGACGAATACGCTGATACGGTGTGCGAGTTCATTAGAACGTGCGTTGAAGATGTCGTTCCCATAGCAACGATTAAAACATTCCCTAACCAGAAACCGTGGATTGATGGCAGCATGCGTGTGAAACTGAAGGCACGAACCACTGCTTTTAATCAGGGCAAGGTGTCTGGTAACATGGCTGAATACAAACAGTGCAGCTATTCCCTCCGCAAGGCTATCAAACAAGCTAAGCGCCAGTACAGAGACAAAGTAGAATCTCAATTCAACGGCTCAGACACAAGAGGTATGTGGCAGGGTCTACAGTCAATCACGGACTACAGGAAGAAACCCAGCCCAGTCACGGACCAGGATGTCTTGCTCCCAGGCAGACTAAATAACTTTTTGCCCGCTTTGAGGACAATACAGTGCCACTGACACGGCCTGCAACGGAAACATGCGGTCTCTCCTTCACTGCAGCCGAAGTGAGTAAGACATTTAAACGTGTTAACCCTCGCAAGGCTGCAGGCCCAGACGGCATCCCCAGCCGCGCCCTCAGAGCATGCGCAGACCAGCTGGCCGGTGTGTTTACGGACATATTCAATCAATCCCTATACCAGTCTGCTGTTCCCACATGCTTCAAGAGGGCCACCATTGTTCCTGTTCCCAAGAAAGCTAAGGTAACTGAGCTAAACGACTACCGCCCCGTAGCACTCACATCCGTCATCATGAAGTGCTTTGAGAGACTAGTCAAGGACCATATCACCTCCACCCTACCTGACACCCTTGACCCACTCCAATTTGCTTACCGCCCAAATAGGTCCACAGACGATGCAATCTCAACCACACTGCACACTGCCCTAACCCATCTGGACAAGAGGAATACCTATGTGAGAATGCTGTTCATCGACTACAGCTCGGCATTCAACACCATAGTACCCTCCAAGCTCGTCATCAAGCTCGAGACCCTGGGTCTCGACCCCGCCCTGTGCAACTGGGTACTGGACTTCCTGACGGGCCGCCCCAGGTGGTGAGGGTAGGCAACAACATCTCCTCCCCGCTGATCCTCAACACTGGGGCCCCACAAGGGTGCGTTCTGAGCCCTCTCCTGTACTCCCTGTTCACCCACGACTGCGTGGCCATGCACGCCTCCAACTCAATCATCAAGTTTGCGGACGACACAACAGTGGTAGGCTTGATTACCAACAACGACGAGACGGCCTACAGGGAGGAGGTGAGGGCCCTCGGAGTGTGGTGTCAGGAAAATAACCTCACACTCAACGTCAACAAAACTAAGGAGATGATTGTGGACTTCAGGAAACAGCAGAGGGAACACCCCCATCCACATCGATGGAACAGTAGTGGAGAGGGTAGCAAGTTTTAAGTTCCTCGGCATACACATCACAGACAAACTGAATTGGTCCACTCACACAGACAGCATCGTGAGGAAGGCGCAGCAGCGCCTCTTCAACCTCAGGAGGCTGAAGAAATTCGGCTTGTCACCAAAAGCACTCACAAACTTCTACAGATGCACAATCGAGAGCATCCTGGCGGGCTGTATCACCGCCTGGTATGGCAACTGCACCGCCCTCAACCGTAAGGCTCTCCAGAGGGTAGTGAGGTCTGCACAACGCATCACCGGGGGCAAACTACCTGCCCTCCAGGACACCTACACCACCCGATGCTACAGGAAGGCCATAAAGATCATCAAGGACATCAACCACCCGAGCCACTGCCTGTTCACCCCGCTGCCATCCAGAAGGCGAGGTCAGTACAGGTGCATCAAAGCTGGGACCGAGAGACTGAAAAACAGCTTCTATCTCAAGGCCATCAGACTGTTAAACAGCCACCACTAACATTGAGTGGCTACTGCCAACACACTGTCAATGACACTGACTCTACTCCAGCCACTTTAATCATGGGAATCGATGGGAAATGATGTAAATATATCACTAGCCACTTTAAACAATGCTACCTTATATAATGTTACTTACCCTACATTGTTCATCTCATATGCATACGTTGATACTGTACTCTATATCATCGACTGCATCCTTATGTAATACATGTATCACTAGCCACTTTAACTATGCCACTTGGTTTACATACTTATCTCATATGTATATACTGTACTCGATATCATCTACTGTATCTTGCCTATGCTGCTCTGTACCATCACTCATTCATATATCCTTATGTACATATTCTTTATCCCCTTACACTGTGTATGACAGTAGTTTTTTTTGGAATTGTTAGTTAGATTACTTGCTCGTTATTACTGCATTGTCGGAACTAGAAGCACAAGCATTTCGCTACACTCGCATTAACATCTGCTAACCATGTGTATGTGACAAATAAAATTTGATTTGATTTGATTTGATTTAAAATAGTGAGGTAGCCATTTTTTCAATCGCTTCTTATGAGAAACCAACTGCCTCAACGGATATATTATCGATTATATTTGTTAAAAACACCTTGAGGATGGATCCTAAACAAAGTTTGCCGTGTTTCAGTCGATATTATGTAGCTAATTTTGAAAAAAGTTTGTTGTAGCATTTTTCGGTCGATTTCTCAGCCAAGCATGGTGAACAAACGGGAGCTTTTTCGCCTACAAAAATAATATTTTTGGAAAAAAGGAACATTTGCTATCTAACTGGGAGTCTCCTGAGTGAAAGCATCCAAAGTTCTTCAAAGGTAAATTATTTAATTTGGTTGCTTTTCTTATTTTTGTGAAAATGTTGCCTGCTGCCAGCAGAGCCTAGCATAGCATTATGCTATGATAAACTTACACAAATGCTTGTCTAGCGTTGGCTGTAACGCATATTTTGAAAATCTGAGATGACAGTGTTGTTAACAAAAGGCTAAGCTTGTGTTTGAATATATTTATTTCATTTCATTTGCGATTTTCATGAATAGGAAAAGTTTATAGGGGTATTTATGTCCGTTGCGTTATGCTAATGCGTTTGAGGCTATGATTACGCTCCCGGATACGGGTTTGCTCATCGCAAAAGGTTAATGCAACCACTGTGTCAGAATTTTTTTTACTGTACAGAAAAAGCATAATCTGAGAACGGCGCTCAGAACCCAAAACAGCCAGAGGAATATCTGCCATTTTGGAATCAACAAACTTAGAAACAACACGATAAATATTCACTTACCTTTGATGATCTTCATCAGAAGGCACTCCCAGGCAAGGCAATCCCAGTTCGACAATAAATGACTGATTTGTTCCATAAAGTTCCATAATTTATGTCCAAATAGCCACTTGTTGTTAGCGTGTTCAGCCCAGTAATCCATCTTCATGAGGCACAGGCACTTTATCCAGACAAAAACTCGAAAAGTTCTGTTACAGTTCTTTAGAAACATGTCAAACGATGTATGGGATCAATTGTTAGGATGTTTTAAACATAAAACATCAATAATGTTCCAACCGGAGAATTCCTTTGTCTTCAGAAAAGCACTGGAACGAGAGGTAACTCTGTCAGGAGCAAGCATCATGAGAGCAAGGCTCTCTGCCAGACCACTGACTCAAAGAGGTCTCATGAGCCCCTCCTTTATAGTAGAATCCTCAAACCAGTTTCTAAAGACGGTTGACATCTAGTGGAAGCCCTAGGAAGTGCAACCTCATCCATATCTCAATGTGTATTCGGTAGGCAAAGCTTTGAAAAACTACAAACCTCAGATGTCCCACTTCCTGGTTGGACTTTTCTCAGGTTTTCGCCTACCATATGAGTTCTGTTATACTCACAGACATCATTCAAACAGTTTTAGGAACTTCAGAGTGTTTTCTATCCAACACTAATAATAATATGCATATATTAGCATCTGGGACAGAGTAGGAGGCAGTTCACTCTGGACACGCTATTCATCCAAAAGTATTCTCATTGACAGCCATAGTAATCAAGTGTGAGCTGTATTTTTTTTCTGGATGGATTGTCCTCGGGTTTCAGCCTGCCATATCAGATACCCGACACACTTGTCTAAATTGATGGGTCATGTGAAATAAATGCTATAACCACCCCCCAGCCACATCTAGCTAAGTGGATGGGCCACTAATGTCTAGACATTTACACATGTTCATTAAGTATAATAGATGGCCACTAATGTCTAGACATTTACACATGTTCATTAAGTATAATAGATGGCCACAGACATTATTTTAACAGTTTCTGATACTTTATAGTGTTTTCTATCCAATAGTACTAATTATATGCATATCATAGCTTCTGGCCTTGAGAAACAGGCAGTTTACTTTGGGCACCTCGTTCATCCAAACTTCCAAATACTGCCCACTAGCCCAAAGTAGTTTTTAAATATGTAAGGCTGCCGGCCAAGACGGCATCCTTAGCCGCGTCCTCAGAGCATGCGCAGATCAGCTGGATGGTGTGTTTATAGACATATTCAATCTCTCCCTATCCCAGTCTGCTGTCCCCACAAGATAGCCACCATTGTTCCTGTACCCAAGAAGGCAAAGGTAACTGAACGAAATGACTATCGCCCTGTAGCACTCACTTCTGTCATCAGTGCTTTGAGACTTTAAAGGATCATATCACCTCCATTTTACCTGTCACCCTAGACCCACTTCAATTTGCATACCGCCCCAATAGGTCCACAGATGATAGGGCATACTGCACACTGCCCTATCCCATCTGGACAAGAGGAATACCTATGTAAATTACGAGCCTAGTTGGTTTAGCCACCAAAAAAAGAAAGGAACCTTCCAGCTAGCCATGATTGGCTGAGATAATGGATGGGCTGGACATCCCGGAAGATGAGTTTGGATTGGTCTGCCAAGTAGCATGCTTCTGTCTATAACGTGAGCTGCTCAGTATGTGTTGATAGTCCTTTCTACCGTGGTGTTTTTGAAAGATACTGTATACGATAGCCATCGAGGAACACAAAAGCTTTGCTACTTTTCTCAACAACATTGATGCCCTGAATTTAGCAGTTGGGAAAAAGTTGTGATGAGTCACTTTCTGCACACGCCACGGTCATTGTGTACCGGAGTGACTTGACACAACGCTGGCCAAACAATATGTACTTTTACAAACAAAACTGAGTTAAATGGTCCCAGTCTGCCGTGAAGCAATCATCCATGTAAGTCTAGCTACATTTTCAGATATACGTTTCTAATTTGTCAAAAATTCATTTTCATCAAAAGTTAAAGCATACTGTTCGTTAGCTATTGAACCTTAGCTTGCTGGCTTGCTAGCTAACGTTACAAGCATGATCTGTGTTGTAATATTTTTGGAATCAGAAAACCATTTGCATTGCTAATTATAGTTTAACCTAGCTGGATAGCTACCTGCAGATTCATACTACAGCTATGACAATGTTTGTATTGGTAGTAGTATCAGTTGAGATTATGCCAGTTCATTGTTTAGCTAGCTAACTACATGTCTAATCATCGCCAGATGATTGCATGACTCATCAAGTTCACCAGGTGTGTCTGGGGTGTTCATGGCCATCTATTATACTTAATGAACATGTGTAAATGTCTAGACATTAGTGGCCCATCCACTTAGCTAGATGTGGCTGGGGGGTGGTTATAGCATTTATTTCACATGACCCATCAATTTAGACAAGTGTGTCGGGTAAGTGTCATCTAATAATTCTGAAGTATTTTTGTCTGGACACTCTGTTTTTCACATTGCTACTACGCAAGTAACTATTTCACTGTACCATTTACACCTTGTGTATCATGTGCATGTGACAAATAAATGTATATTTGATATAATGCGTGTTTACCAGAGAGAGTAATGTGAAGAACAATATGACCTGCACCAAAGTCAGATTAGGATATAGGCCAAGGACTAGAAAATCATATGTTTTCTTATTGTAGGCTACTACATTTATCACTTTCAGTCTTGAAATCTTTGATTTGTTTAAGCAGGGATGAGCAAAATGGAGTCATGATCTGATTTTCCAAAGGGAGGGTGGGGGAGGGTCTTTTAGGCATCCCAGAAGTTGGAGTAGCAGTGGTCGAGTGTTTAAGCAGTGCGAGTACAACAATGTCAATGTGTTGATACAACTTTGGTAGCATTTTCCTCAAATTTTCTTTGTTAAAAACCCCAGCTACCATAAATGCAGCCTCAGAATATGTGGTTTCCAGTTTGCACAAAGTCCAGTGTAGTTCCTTGAGGGCCGTTGTGTTATCGGCTTGAGGGAGAATATACACGGCTGTGACTGTAACCGAAGAGAATTCTCTTGGGAGGTAATATGTTCGCATTTGATTCTCAGGTGAACAAAAATACTTGATTTTCTGTACGTTATCACAATTACACCATGAGTAGTTAATCATGAAACATACACCCCTGCCTTTCTTCTTCCCGGAAAGTATTTATTTCTCTCTGCGCGATGTACTGAGAACCCAGCTGGCTGTATGGACGAGGAGAGTATATCCAGAGAGAACCATGATTCCGTGAAATAGAGTATGTTACAGTCCCTGATGTCTCTATGGAAGGAGATTCTCGCCCTGAGCTCGTCCATTTTATTGTCCAGAGACTGAACATTAGCAAGTAATGTACTCGGAAGAGGTGGATGGTATGCACGCCTCCTGAGTCGGACTAGAAGTCCACCTCTTCTCCGTCGGAGACGTCTTGGAGCAGCCTTTGGGATAAGTTCAATTGCCCTGTGGGGTATGAACAAAGGATCCAATTCGGGAAAGTATGTATTCCTGGCCGTTATTTCCGGCTGTATGTAATAACACAAACAACTTTCCGGGCTAATAATGTAAGAAATAACACACAAAAATACAAAATACTGAAAAGATGCTTAGGAGCTAGAAGCAGAGCTGCCATGTCTGTTGGCGCCATCAATACAGTATGCGACACCATAAGAAGGGATGACAACTAACATGTACCACCAGACAAAATGCTGATAGCTAAAGTGTCTGTATTGGTTGTGAATGACAATAGAAGATAAAATACAAGCATAATATTTGCACGTTGTTATATTAGCAGAACACCGCTTTTACAGTATTATGTGAAGGATAGTTTATTCCACATGGAACGGTTACACTTGAAAGTGATCAAAACACTTTTTCTGAATACCTACACAAGTTCAGCAATTGCGCTCAACTCATATTACTCTGTAGGAAATTGACCAATTCAAAGCTTCCTCCTGGTGTCATCTTCCTGTATCTCACATCTGCCTGTAGTTATTGAACTCTGCCTGCTGACCCGTGGGTTGAGGCAAACTCAGTCATATCCAGGATGGAGTGTCATGCACTCCACCTCTCCTGCCACCTGACTACACCTGTCCATTACCTGTAATACATTACATAGATGGAAGGAACTTCATGACCCACTGGAGACTTGAAGAAAGAACCTCACCCAGATAGCTGTGCATGTCAGTGTGTGGTTCGACAACCAAATCCTTAAAAAACCCACTTAACTTCTAACTCTTTGCAAAGGGTTAATAGAATTTAGGATGACATATACTGAGATTCCTACAGAGGGCACAGGAGCATAAAATTTTGCTCTATTTTTCTATCTCTGACTAGTGCCCAGAGCAATTGACAGAAAGTGAAAGCTTACAAATTAGAAAGTATAAGTTAATACCTTTTATTGAGAAATTCTACTCAGATATCTTTTTGCTATGAAGTATCCGTTCTAGAACATGGAGGTTTTTGTTCAAGAGTTTCCGCGAGCGGGCGCTATGCTAACTGCAAACGCGACCCTAGGTTTATATGGCAATTTTGTTAGCCCCATGCTAACCCTGGTACCAGTTATGCCATGGTGTACCTCCTTGAGCAAACCTATTCTTTACTAAGAGTATTGTAGCCCATTTGCACAAACAGTTGAGACCAGAATATTTCAGTAATTTCATGTTCTTTACACATTGAGGTGACATTGCTATTCTATACACACAGATACACACACATAGACAGTGTTACACTTAGAATAGACCAGAGAAATGGCACTATGCATTCGGGCGTGTAGCGTTCTCTGGGCATCCACCAAACCCAGATTCGTCTGTCGTACAGCCAGATGGTGAAGCGTAATTCATCACTCCAGAGAACGCGTTGCCACTGCTCCAGCATCCAATGGCAGTGAGCTTAAGACCACTCCAGTCAACTCTTGGCATTGCGCATGGGGATCTTAGGCTTGTGTGCGGCTGGAAACCCATTTAATGAAGCTCCTAATGAACAGTTCTTGTGGTGGCGTTGCTTCCAGAGGCAGTTTCGAACTCGGTAGTGAGTGCTTGAACCGAGTACAGACAATTTTTACACGCTACGCGCTTCAACACTCGGCGGTACCGTTCTGTTAGCTTGTGTGGGCTATCACTTCGCGGTTAGCCGTTGTTGCTCCACTTCACAATAACAGCACTTACAGTTGACTGGGTCGGCTCTAGCAGGGCAGAAATTTGATGAACTGACTTAGGCCATTCTAATGTCAGTGTTTGTCTATGGAGATTGCATGGCTGTGCTCGATTTTATACACCTGTCAGCAACAGGTGCAGCTGAAATAGCCAAAACCACTAATTTGAAGGGGTGTCCACATACTTTTGCATGTTTAATATAGTACCAGTACTTTTTGAGTGTGGACTGTACTGTATTGCATTATGTTGTATTATATGGATAGGAATTATGGACCTCGTTCAAATCATGAAGATGTGAGAGAACATACAATGCAAAGTTTCAATTAGCAAAATATATATTTTGAAATATAATTTACATTTACATTACATTTTTATAATTAGTAGGCTGACGCATATACCGTGGGGCAAAAAAGTATTTAGTCAGCCACCAATTGTGCAAGTTCTCCCACTTACAAAGATGAGAGAGGCCTGTAATTTTCATCATGGGTACACTTCAACTATGACAGACAAAATGAGAAGAAAAAAATCCAGAAAATCACATTGTAGGGATTTTTATGAATTTCTTTGCAAATTATGGTGGAAAATAAGATCATTCAGAGATCCTCACTGAACTTCTGGAGAGAGTTTGCTGCACTGAAAGTAAAAGGGGCTGAATAATTTTGCACGCCCAATTTTTCAGTTTTTGATTTGTTAAAAAAGTTTGAAATATCCAATAAATGTCGTTCCACTTCATGATTGTGTCCCACTTGTTGTTGATTCTTCACAAAAAAATACAGTTTTATATCTTTATGTTTGAAGCCTGAAATGTGGCAAAAGGTCGCAAAGTTCAAGGGGGCCGAATACTTTCGCAAGGCACTGTAGAGTCCAGGTTGCCTTAGAGGCCATGATGTTTGTTCTGATGGTGTCCAATCTTCATTTTGTAAAAATCTGAGAAGCGATTGCACTCAGGCATGAATTTTAGTTTAGTTTTATCGTGCATAAATGTATACAAGTACAATAAACAAACAACAAATCAATACATTTGGATTCAACTGGAAGGTAAGTAATTGAACTGGAAGGGAAGATCGATGATCAATGAGTTGAAGCAGATATAATGGCATTGACATCGGAGGAAGCATTGATGATCAGATGAGCGGAGGATGGAGCCATTCAGAGTAGAGAGGCAGTCAGGTCCGTAGCCTCAGCAGTGCACCTCGCTGTTCACTCACATTGTCACTGCTCCGGGCTGTAGATGGTTACCTAGCTAGCTGGCTAGCCATTCCTCTCCACTATTAATGTGTAGCACCCACTTTAAATATTGGATGAAGTATGAGAGCTGTCCTCGATCCAACCTTTGAACAGTTTCTACATCAAAACTCGTGAAAATGCTTACACAGATACAGACGGTATGACTTACTGACTGGGCTGTGCAAAAATATTCACCTTTCCTTTAATTTATGGTATAGGGGATGCTTGCGTCCCACTTGGCCAAAAGCCAGGGAAAATGCAGCGTGGCAAATTAAAATTAAATTAAATAAAAATCAAACTTTCATTAAATCACACATGTAAGATACTAAATTAAAGCTACACTCGTTGTGAATCCAGCCAACATGTCAGATTTTTAAAAGGCTTTTCGTCGAAAGCATAAGAAGCTATTATCTGATGATAGCACAACAGTAAACAAAGAGGGTAGCATATTTCAACCCTGCAGGTGCTACACAAAACGCAGAAATAAAATATAAAACATGCCTTACCTTTGACGAGATTCTTTTGTTGACACTCCAATATGTCCCATAAACATCACAATTGGTCCTTTTATTCGATTAATTCCGTCCATATATATCCAAAATGTCCATTTATTTGGCGCGTTTGATCCAGAAAAAAACAACTTCCAAATTGCGCAACGCCACTACAAAATATTTCAAAAGCCTGTAAACTATGCCAAAACATTTCAAACTACTTTTGTAATACAACGTTAGGTATTTTTAACTGTTAATAATCGATCAAATTGAAGATGGGTCTATCTGTGTTCAATACAGGAAGACAAGAAACCAAGCTACTTTTCAAGTCTTGCGCCACTCTCAACAGTGTTACGCAGTTCCTAGATGGCCATACTTCTTCATTGCACAAAGGAATAACCTCAACCAAATTCCAAAGACTGGTGACATCCATTGGAAGTGGTAGGAACTGAAAACAAGTTCCTAAGAAATATTGTTTCCCAATGAGAACTCAATGAACAGACAGAGACCACAAAAAAATATTTTCTGAACGGTTAGTCCTTGGGGTTTTGCCTGCTACATAAGTTCTGTTATACTCACAGACATGATTCAAACAGTTTTAGAAACTTCAGAGTGGTTGCTATCCACTAATAAAATACATATCTTATATTCTTGGCATGAGTAGCAGGAAGTTGAAATTGGGCACGCAATTTATCCAAAAGTGAAAATGCTGCCCCCTATACCTTAAGAAGTTAACTTTCCAGCCACAAAATGCCCATATTAGAAAGTCCTACACAGAACATGTAATCCTCCTGCTTTCATTCAGCTGAGGTAAACTCATTCAACCAATTATAATCAATGGGTTGAGTACTGTAAATTAAGTATTATGGATTTTGGTATTTTCCTCCGGACGCTATATCTGGACGTTATTCGTCAGGACCTCCATCAGCCGGAGCTAAGTAGTAACATTAACATGATGCCTTCCAATTGCAGTCGTTGTACTCATAGTATACAGGAGAGCGATCGCCTTATGGCGAGGATAGTTGTGCTGCAAGACCATCTTCAGATGCTATTGTTAGGCAAGTGTAATCTAAGTATAGGAAAGGATGAAACAGAGTCTGTGCCGCTAGTAAGTACAGATAGTACTATAAATACCGTCACACAGTCCCCGCAGCTGGACAACTTTCTCATGGCTTCTGGAAGGAAATGCTGTAGGAATGGTCTCCACTCCTCCCGTTACGGGGTCTGAGACGCCAAAGCCTCCCACCATTAGCTCTGACAAATTAAAAACCCTAGTCATTGGCGACTCCATTACCCGCAGTATTACACTTTAAACGAATCATCCAGCGATCATACACTGTTTACCAGGGAACAGGGCTACTGACGTTAAGGCTAATCTGAAGATGGTGCTGGCTAAAGCTAAAACTGGCGAGTGTAGAGAGTATAGGGATATTGTTATCCACGTCGGCACCAACGATGTTAGGATGAAACAGTCAGAGGTCACCAAGCGCAACATAGCTTCAGCGTGTAAATCAGCTACAAAGATGTGTCGGCATCGAGTAATTGTCTCTGGCCCCTTTCCCAGTTAGGGGGAGTGATGAGCTCTACAGCAGAGTCTCACAACTCATTCGCTGGTTGAAAACTGTTTTCTGCCCCTCCCAAAAGATAGAATTTGTCCCTCTCTCTGGGACTCACCCACAAACAGGACCAAGCCTGGCCTGTTGAGGAGTGACTGACTCCATCCTAGCTGGAGGGTGGCTCTCAACTTATCTACGAACATAGGCAGGGCTATAACTCCCCTAGCTCCACAATGAGATAGGGTGCAGGCCACGCAGCAGGCTGTTAGCCAGCCTGCCAGCTTAGTGGAGTCTGCCACTAGCACAGTCAGTGTAGTCAGCTAAGCTATCCCTATTGAAACCGTGTCTGTGCCCCGACCTAGGTCGGGCAAAACCAAACATGGCGGTGTTAGCCTTAGCAATCTCACTGGAATAAAGACCTCCTCCATTCCTGCCTTTATTGAAAGAGATTATGATACCTCGAATGTTAACATAGGGCTACTTAATTAGATCCCTCACTTCCAAGGCAGTTATAGTCAATTAACTAATTCTGATCATAATCTTGATGTGATTGGACTGACGGAAACATTGTTTAGCCTGATGAATTCACTGTGTTAAATGAGGCCTCACCTCCTGGTTACACTAGTGACCATATCCCCCGCGCATCCTGCAAAGGTGGAGGTGTTGCTAACATTTATGATAGCAAATTTGAATTTACAAAAAAACCAAAACATTTTCGTCTTTTGAGCTTCTAGTCATGATAATCTATGCAGCCTACTCAATCACTTTTTAAAGCTACTGTTTTTTTCCAACATGTCTCCGGACCTACTCACGGCCACAGTCATACTCTGGACCTAGTTTTGCCTTGTGGAATAAATGTTGTGGATCTTAATGTTTTTCCTCATGGAACCCTGACCTGTTCACCGGACATACTACCTGTCCCAGACCTGCTGTTTACTCCTGAGGTGCTGACCTGTTGCACCCTCGACAACTACAGTGATTATTATTATTTGACCCTGCTGGTCATCTATGAACATTTGAACATCTTGGCCATGTTCT
Source organism: Oncorhynchus tshawytscha (assembly GCF_018296145.1). Taxonomy (NCBI): domain Eukaryota; kingdom Metazoa; phylum Chordata; class Actinopteri; order Salmoniformes; family Salmonidae; genus Oncorhynchus; species Oncorhynchus tshawytscha. The sequence continues at coordinate 5,907,386 of NC_056446.1, read as the reverse complement.
GTTATAATCTCCACCCGGCACAGCCAGAAGAGGCCACCCCTCATAGCCTGTTTCCGGTTTCTTCCTAGGTTCTGGCCTTCTACTGAGTTTTTCCTAGCCACCGTGATTCTACGCCTGCTGTTTGTGGTTTTAGGCTGGGTTTCTGTACAGCACTCTGTGACATCAGCTGATGTAAGAAGGGCTTCATAAATACATTTGATTTGATATATGAGTCAGGCGCTGTCCTCAAAGACCTTTCCTAAAGAAGCTTTTTTACAATTATGAATTTGGCCTTGATTTACATTTTGACCTCTTGTTGAATATAAAATGCAATTACAATTATAATCTCTACTGTCTTAGCTGTTTTTTATTCAAAAGCAGATAGGGTCCTTGTTTGTGTACCACACTTGATCTATTTGTCTGGGAATTTGGAGATGAGTTGTATGGTGGAACTTGTATCCCATGCAGGGTATCTTTGATTTAGTCCTGTGAAGGACATTGTTTGCCAGGCAGGAGTAAAATATCCCTCTTGTTTATAGATATTCTTCCCACCGGTACTATATTTGTTAGATGGGCATGGGGAGCCTACAGCTGTTCTCTACCCTCAATACTGCTAAATATATGAAGAAGCATTGGTACATATCATTCATTTATAAGTCAAGAAATTGATGTAGAAACTGCTGATTTCCCCTTTATGTTCAACTCTTTAGGTCTTAATACATCCGTAAAAATGTAAATTAAGAATATCTGAATATTGATTATGTGCATTTATTAATTTACAGTGAGCTCCAAAAGTATTGGGATAGTGACACATTTTTTGTTGTTTTGGCTCTGTACACCAGCAATTCATATTTGAAATGATACAATGACTATGAGGTTAAAATGCAGACTGTCAGCTAGGTTATTTTCATCCATATCGGATGAAATGTTTAGAAATTACATCACTTTTTGTACTAGTCCCCTCCATTTTCTGTCACTTTTATTGTAAATAAGAATATAATATGTTTCAAAACACTTCTACATTAAAGTGGATGCTACCATGACATGGTTATGGATAGTCCTGAATGAATCGTAGAGTGGTATTATATTTGTGCGTCTGTAACTTTCTCACTCATTTGAGACATATGTTCTGCTGACCAGCAGATGTTGGTGGGGGGAATTGAATACAGCAACATCCTAAACAGGTGTCTGAAGTTAGGAAGAGGCATAAAATACATAATGGGAAGTGATTTGTTCCAGTGTTGGTCACCAAACTGTGTTTTCTATCCAATACTAATAATAATATGCATATATTAACAACTGAGACTGAGGATTTGGCCGTTTACAATGGGCACCTTTTCATCCAAGCTACTCAATACTACCCCTGCAGCCATATGAAGTTAACAAATCTACTTTCATAATTTTTCATATAGCATGCACAATGCAGAGGATGGAAACTTCGTACATGTAGTGTGTATACTGCGGGTGAGAGTGAGTCTGGTTGAAGTTATTTATTCCGAAGCTGATATGACCTATTTGGATCCTTACAGTAGGGTCATGGCATGCTGAGGTCTGTCCAACGCTGGTCCGACCAAGCTGACTACACACTCCAAGACTGCTTCCATCATGTGGAATGGGACATGTTTCGTATTGCGTCAGATAACAATATTGACGAATACGCTGATTCTGTGTGCGAGTTCATTAGAACGTGCGTTGAAGATGTCGTTCCCATAGCAACGATTAAAACATTCCCTAACCAGAAACCGTGGATTGCTGGCAGCATTCGTGTGAAACTGAAAGCGCGAACCACTGCTTTTAATCAGGGCAAGGTGTCTGGTAACATGACCGAATACAAACAGTGCAGCTATTCCCTCCGCAAGGCTATCAAACAAGCTAAGCGTCAGTACAGAGACAAAGTAGAATCTCAATTCAACGGCTCAGACACAAGAGGCATGTGGCAGGGTCTACAGTCAATCACGGACTACAGGAAGAAATCCAGCCCAGTCACGGACCAGGATGTCTTGCTCCCAGGCAGACTAAATAACTTTTTGCCCGCTTTGAGGACAATACAGTGCCACTGACACGGCCTGCAATGAAAACATGCGGTCTCTCCTTCACTGCAGCCGAGGTGAGTAAGACATTTAAACGTGTTAACCCTCGCAAGGCTGCAGGCCCAGACGGCATCCCCAGCCGCGCCCTCAGAGCATGCGCAGCTGGCCGGTGTGTTTACGGACATATTCAATCAATCCCTATACCAGTCTGCTGTTCCCACATGCTTCAAGAGGGCCACCATTGTTCCTGTTCCCAAGAAAACAAAGGTAACTGAGCTAAACGACTACCGCCCCGTAGCACTCACATCCGTCATCATGAAGTGCTTTGAGAGACTAGTCAAGCACCTCCACCCTACCTGACACCCTAGACCCACTCCAATTCGCTTACCGCCCAAATAGGTCCACAGACGATGCAATCTCAACCACACTGCACACTGCCCTAACCCATCTGGACAAGAGGAATACCTATGTGAGAATGCTGTTCATCGACTACAGCTCGGCATTCAACACCATAGTACCTTCCAAGCTCGTCATCAAGCTCGAGACCCTGGGTCTCGACCCCGCCCTGTGCAACTGGGTACTGGACTTCCTGACGGGCCGCCCCCAGGTGGTGAGGGTAGGCAACATCTCCTCCCCGCTGATCCTCAACATTGGGGCCCCACAAGGGTGCGTTCTGAGCCCTCTCCTGTACTCCCTGTTCACCCACGACTGCGTGGCCACGCACGCCTCCAACTCAATCATCAAGTTTGCGGACGACACAACAGTGGTAGGCTTGATTACCAACAACGACGAGACGGCCTACAGGGAGGAGTTGAGGGCCCTCGGAGTGTGGTGTCAGGAAAATAACCTCACACTCAACGTCAACAAAACTAAGGAGATGATTGTGGACTTCAGGAAACAGCAGAGGGAACACCCCCCTATCCACATCGATGGAACAGTAGTGGAGAGGGTAGCAAGTTTTAAGTTCCTCGGCATACACATCACAGACAAACTGAATTGGTCCACTTACACAGACAGCATCGTGAAGAAGGCGCAGCAGTGCCTCTTCAACCTCAGGAGGCTGAAGAAATTCGGCTTGTCACCAAAAGCACTCACAAACTTCTACAGATGCACAATCGAGAGCATCCTGGCGTGCTGTATCACCGCCTGGTACGGCAACTGCTCCGCCCTCAACCGTAAGGCTCTCCAGAGGGTAGTGAGGTCTGCACAACGCATCACCGGGGGCAAACTACCTGCCCTCCAGGACACCTACACCACCCGATGTTACAGGAAGGCCATAAAGATCATCAAGGACATCAACCACCCGAGCCACTGCCTGTTCACCCCGCTATCATCCAGAAGGCGAGGTCAGTACAGGTGCATCAAAGCTGGGACCGAGAGACTGAAAAACAGCTTCTATCTCAAGGACATCAGACTGTTAAACAGCCACCACTAACATTGAGTGGCTGCTGCCAACACACTGACAATGACACTGACTCAACTCCAGCCACTTTAACAATGGGAATTGTGGAAATGATGTAAATATATCACTAGCCACTTTAAACAATGCTACCTTATATAATGTTACTTACCCTACATTATTCATCTCATATGCATACGTATATACTGTACTCTATATCATCGACTGCATCCTTATGTAATACATGTATCACTAGCCACTTTAACTATGCCACTTTGTTTACATACTCATCTCATATGTATATACTGTACTCGATATCATCTACTGTATCTTGTCTATGCTGCTCTGTACCATCACTCATTCATATATCCTTATGTACATATTCTTTATCCCCTTACACTGTGTATAAGACAGTCGTTTTGGAATTGTTAGTTAGATTACTTGTTGGTTATTACTGCATTGTCGGAACTAGAAGCACAAGCATTTCGCTACACTCGCATTAACATCTGCTAACCATGTGTATGTGACAAATAAAATTTGATTTGATTTGATTTGATTTGGCAGTATCCTCCAGTATCCTCCATGTTGTGGGAAGGTTGTATGCAAAATAACCATAGTACAGCCACACTCTCACCAAGCTCTAAGAAACATAAGGTTCTCAGAACTTTGCTGCACATCAGTTATCTAATTACAGTACCAGAAAATGAGATGTTTTGCATAGTAGGCCTAATCAACATTAATTTAAAGGCGAGTCCACTCTGTTGTTGCTCGAGTGGGCAAGGGAAACTGTTTCCTGAAAAAACAGCAAATGTGTTTGTATTCTAACCTTTGCATGATCATCTAGCTATGTCATCAGCGATGCCAGTGCTCTACCTTTTTCGTATGTACTATTTAACATGCAAGCCATTTGCAACCACTTCCAGCAACGTCTTTGGGTCCTCCAGTATGTTTGCATGATGTTTGTGCCTTTAAACTGGCAAATTTATTTTGGAGCCACGTGCCAATCATTTTCAAACCTGTGAAAATGTTAGCCAAGTTCCTTTGAGAGCGTATTGTCAAAACCTGGTTATTACAACTGACACACTGTGTAGAGCTATGGATGAAGTTTAAAACCCTTAAGAGTCTATTGACACATACAAAAATCCCAATCAAAATTCATCAGTTTAAGCTAGAGATGTTTGGGGGTTTGCATGGGCTGCGTCTCAATCCACCGCATCCACCAATGTCGGCCTACTGCATCTGCGATGGAAGGTGGCTGAGCTAAGGCGATATTTGTCAGACCATGAAACATCACCACAAACGGTCTTCCAAATGTATGTAGCATCTAAACAGTTTATGGAAAGATGAGACTCTCACAAACATGATGGTGTTAGTTAGCTAGGTCTAGCAAAATAGGTTATTTATCAGGTATGTGGAGAAATCTTAGTAAGCTAGCCACCTTCAGTTCAAGACAGTCTAGTAGCAGCAATAGTTGTCAACATATCTATTTAGCTAGTGAGCTACCCTCATTAAAAGAGACCAACGTGGTGGGGCTATCCCCTGACGTTCCCTTAGCCTCCTAATGTTGGGTGTAAGGTACACTCAAGTTTACTCCAAATATGTGACCGACCGGCTCAAATTGGTCTTATGTAGCAAAATTTGAAATGTTGTTTTTTACATTGGAAAAAAATAGAACTCAGAGCAACACAATGGTATAGGATGCACTGCATTTTCGGAAACAATTATGAAATTAATTATGCTTTGAAAGTTGAAACTTGTAAACTCACTTTTGAGAAAATGGCCTTTGAATTTTTGGTACCTACTGGAGAGCTCTCCTTTGTCTACACCAAATCAGCATTGTTCACATCCTCTTAAACCAGCCCCACCCATCTCTTAAAGGATTCACATGTGAGGTCATGTGCTAAACAGTGAGTAGTGTAGTAAAGATTAAGACTAAAAGTGGTGGTGGCCTACAATAAAAATTCCAGGTAAACAGAACGTTTCCAGATGTAAATATTTTATAAATATTAGATGATGCTTACCCAGACACACTTGTCTAAATTGATGGGTTTTGTGAAAGAAATGCTATAACCCACAGCCATATCTTGCCTAGTGGATGGGTCTCTACAGAAGGTGTAAACGGTACAGCCAAGTGGTTACTTACATAGTAGCAATATCAGAAATAGATACTGTATATTATTTTATTTATATTGACACTATGTACAAGAACAATAACAATATCAGTGATAGATGAGGTAGTTATATGCATACAATCAGGGGTGAAGTGGCTGAGCAGCAGGATAAAAAATATACAGTAGCAGCAACGTATAGCGTGTGTGTTAGGAGTGAGTCATTTGAATAGAGGCACTGCATATAGTGCTGATGACTGGTCCATCCGAACAACGCATGATCAAGGGAATCTATATTCGGAGAGCCTGTTTCTGTCCTGCCCTTGACTTTGGTGCAGGGCGTGTGATGTTCGTAGCCTCTTCATCGCAGATCTTTTCAAAAACATAATTTTGTCTAGCTGTGTCCAGTCCAGGTGGTGCTTGTACAGGCAGGCCATCCATGGGAGGAAGGATGTCAGCGCTATACAGCAGCTGAAACCTGATCCTGACCGAGTCCGAACGCTCCTTGGCGACAACAACACAAGGCTCCAGAGCATCAAAGCTGTAAAACAGGAAAAGACATTACAATCTTGCACAACATTAATTCATCTCCCAAGTTTAGATAAGAAGAATATCCTCATACAGTGCAATGAAAATGATATTCTCCTTAAGTGCTACAAGTGTTACAGAGTCAAGTGTTGTTGCCAGCCATAGCTTTCCACCAGCACCGTACCATCCTCCAGTCCAACCTCCTGTGGGATGTTGACCCCTATCACAGTGCTGGGTGGTGTCCTGGTAATACTATTGCATTATCCTCTGCGTAGTTGTTGATGAAGTTCACCACTCGCACCACTTGCTGCAGGTATAACCTGTACTTGCTTCGGAACAGCTCTCTTTTTGAAAGACTTGTCCTGAAGACACTCCTGCGTTGTCTTGGCTGTGTGCTTGGGGTTGTTGTCCTGTCGGAAGGTGAACCTTCGCCCCAATCTGAGATCCGGAGTGCTCTGGAGCAGGTTTTCATCAAGGATCTCTCTGTACTTTGCTCCGTTCATCTTTCCCTCAATCCCGACTAGTCTCCCAGTCCTTGCCGCTGAAAAACATCCCCACAGCATGAAGCTGCCACCACCATGCTTCACTGTAGGGATGGTGACAGGTTTCCTTCAGATGTGACTCTTGGCATTCAGGCCAAAGAGTTCAATATTGGTTTCATTACACCAGAGAGTCTGGTTTCTCATGGTCTGAGTCTTTTAGTTACCTTTTGGCAAACTCCATGCAGGCTGTCATATGATTTTACTGAGTGATTTCCGTCTGGAAGTTTCTCGCATCTCCACAGAGGAACTTGGGAGCTCTGTCAGAGTGACCATCGGGTTCTTGGACACCTCCTTGACCAAGGCCATTCTCCCCCAATTGCTCAGTTTGGCAGCGGCCAGCTCTAAGAAGAGTCTTGGTGGTTCCAAACTTCTTCTATTTAAGAATTATGGAGGCCACTGTGTTCTTGGGGACCTTCAATCCTGCAGAAATGTTTTGGTACCCTTCCCCAGACCTTTGCCATGACAGAATCCTTTCTCGGAGCCTTACCAACAATTTCTCCGTCCTCATGCTCTGACATGCACTGTCAACTGTGGGACCTTATGTAGATAGGTGTGTGCATGTCAAATCAAATTAATTTACCACAGATCATGTCCAATCAATTGAATTTACCCCAGGTGGACCCCAATCAAGTTGTAGAAACATCTCAAGGATGATCAATGGAAACAGGATGTACGTGAGCTCAATTTCAAGTCTCATAGCAAAGGGTCTGAATACTTACATAAATAAGTATTTCTGTTTAGTATTTTTTCTAATTTCGCAAAAATGTCTAAAAACCTGTTTTCACTTTGTCATAATTATCCCCATGAAAATAGGCACAACATTTCGGACACACCCACGGAAACTATAGAGCTAATGCTAAGATGTACCTTTGCGTTAGGTTTGTTAAAAGAGCCTCAAATTGAGTTGGGTGTTATACAGCAGTGGTACGATCATTAACACGTAGTTTAAATCAGTTTCCTATGAAACTGAGCAGTTCCTATAAGGGGTTAAAATGCTGGTAAAACGCTGAATCACCTGAGAGGCTATTATTTTAACTGGAGAAGTCTTTCGTGAACCGGAGTTAAAGAAAAGTGGGTCTAAGTCTGGCCTTTTGCCCTGCAGTCGCTCACTAAACGGATAGCTGCTGGCCCTAGACAGCTTCATGACTGACTGCTTCTCCATGCAGGAACCGATTTTTCACATTACAGCTTGGCTCTGCAATGGATACGCTAAGACGCATTTGCCCGTATAGAGAAGTGACTCTGGACTCACTGGGCAAGTGTGTGTAGTGTACGTGTCTACCTTTTCTCACTTGCTGAAACATATCCGTCCAAAATTGACAGCACGAAGCAGACAGCCATGTTGCTGAATTCTGATTATCTAAATGCTCCGAGGCCTGGTTGAATAGCACTGCAGATGTGTGAGGAAAAAGAGCAGCCCTTCACATGCCTTCATACTGCATAAGGGACTCCCTGCCACTTTCGAGTGAAAATAATGCTCACTTGTCAATCTTTCCTGAGCCAGTCAAATACTCCAGTCCCTTTGAGACCACTTGAGGTGTATGCTTTGATTCATCTAGGGCATGCCTCAGAGGAGATGGGACTGCAGTATCAACTAATTGCTTCCAAAAAATAGGTTACAAATATAAATAAATAATATTGTAGCTTACAATTGACATAACCCTCAAAGTTGATTCTCCTAAAAAATGTCAACCTTATTATTCTCTCACCCAACATTCCTCTTAGAGAGTGTATCGGGAGCAATATGTAATGTTATAGTAATTTAATGTTAGAGGTTAAAGACTTGAAACCTGATAGGGGGATTAAGCGCTCAGACTAGAGGGTATTTAAGCCCCCATCCATTTTGCACGACTTTTACATTTAAACCACAGGAACATGTTCAATAAACCAATTGTCCCAAAGCTTTTTAGGTAATCAGATAAATCACTGCTCTGATTGCTCAAATGTGATTATTCATTCACTACACTGTCGAGTACACAAAGGTGCTGGCTGCATTCCAAACAAAGATACAATATATATGAGTTTTAACAGATTTTTCTGTGCACCAAGGCCAATGAAGGAAAGTATTTGTTGTCATTTGCAATGAGGGGACCAGTCGAGTCCCCACATTGTCCAGTCTTGTCTAAAGCCAATCTGTATGTCAGTTTGCACAAAAACTGTCATGCTGGTCAGAAATCAATTTTCAAAATAGAATGATTTAAAGTGGTGTTTTTAGTTTTCATAACCTTGAGAGAGACATCACTCAACTACTAGCAAGCCCCTTTTATAAAGTTAACTGTCTTGGCTAATGACAATGCACAGACAGACCCAGAGCAGTAAACCATGTATGTAGCCTACAGTGATTGTGTTAAGAGAGAATTTGAATCATGATTACTCTCATGGGATGTGTTAAATGGGGAAATGTATATAATTCTATCTCACGGAGTAAATGAAAGTTTAGCAAAATATTTGCGGGTAATATAAATCACAGTCCATGTCAATATTTTCAACCTTGGAGAAGTTTCCCATTCCATAATACAAATGCCATGGAAAACATTCTCCAATAAAAATGGAAAAGCAGAGTATCCCATCCGGAAGCTCATCATTAAATATGGGATTTTTTTTCTCAGGGATTGTCATGCAAGTTAAGGAGTCTGATCTACCAGAACTATGATTCTAATGATATATGTTTGTTAAATTGTTAATGCCCTGCAAATCTAACGCATTTATGATTGTGCTAAACTTTTATGAATATACCATATTAATATTGACACCGGAAAATCCTAACGCTCATTTAATTTTTGATTTGCTATTTGTTAACCTTTATTTAGCCAGGGAGTCATGCTGAGACCACGATCTCTTTTGCAGATAAGCCCTCCATGAACACATACATAAACAACAATTACACTATACATTAAAGCAAATCTAAAACATGAAAAGCAAAACACAGTCATATGATACAAACACATTTTTCACAATAATTTTAATAATGTTTGCATACAGTGGCTTGCGAAAGTATTGACCACCTTGGCAGTTTCCCTATTTTGTTGCCTTACAACCTGGAATTAAAATAGATTTTGGAGGGGGGGGGGGTTGTATGATTTTATTTACACAACATGCCTACCACTTTAAAATGCTAAATTTGTTTTATTGTGAAACAAACAACAAATAAGACAAAAAAACAGACAACTTGTCTTTGTGTTTGTGTTTGTGGCACCAGAGGACTGTTTTTGTTTTTTCCCGTTTCTTGTTTTGTAGCTTGGTGTACTTTCTTCGTTATTAAAGATGTACAAAACTAACCACGCTGCATTTCGGTCCGCCTCTCTTTAAAACCGTTACATATCCATTACATTTGTGGAACATCAAGATCACAATGGTCTGTAGTTTCTGTTTAAACTTTAGGTATTCAGCATGTATATACAGATAGTTTAGGCTCATCCTTTAAAGTACATTTCTGGATGGAAAGTGATACAACCATGGAGGGAAACGTCAGCACTTACACTGGGTGTGGGGCTTTACGACACTAGGTAGGTTTCCATTGACCCAGGTGTATTCAACAAAAGCAATGTCGCAAACGTTCTAAAGATCAACATTTTTATCAATTTGACGAGGATGGATTTGTCTTTTGTCAAACGTTCTTTATTTGGACAAATAATGATGTAAACTGTTTTTCGAATGAATTATGATTGCCAAATAACTCTGAAGGTATGCGGGGGCACGTGATGTCATCACGTACAGAACAAGGCACGGATGTTGGGAGGTTTAGGCCTGGCTCGCAGTCGGCATTCATCCCAAAGGTGTTCGATGGGGTTGAGGTCAGGGCTATGTTCAGGCCCGTCAACTTCTTCCACACCAATCTCGAAAAAACGTTTCTGTATTGACCTTGCTTTGTGCACAGGGGCATCGTCATGCTGAAACAGGAAAGGGCCATCCCCAAACTTTTGCCACAAAGGTGGAAGCACAGAATCATCTAGAATGTCATTGTATGCTGTAGTGTTAAGATTTCCCTTCACTGGAACTAAGGGGCCTAGCCCAAACCATGAAATACAGCCCCAGACCATTATTCCTCATCCACCAAACTTTACAGTTGGCACCATGCATTCTCCTGGCATCCGCAAAACCCAGATTCATCCGTCGGACTGTCAGATGGTGAAGCGTTATTCTTCACTCCAGAGAATGTGTTTCCACTGCTCCAGAGTCTAACGTCGGGGAGCTTTACACCACTCCAGCAAACGCTTCGCATTGCGCATGGTGATCTTAGGCTTGGTGCAGTTGCTCAGCCATGGAAACCCACTTCATGAAACTCCCAACGAACAGTTATTGTGCTGACGTTGCTTCCAGAGGCAGTGAGTGTTGCAAATGAGGACAGATGATTTTTACGCACTACACGCTTCAGCACTCTGCGCTCCCATTATGTGAGCTTGTGTGGCCTACCACTCCGTGGCTGAGCTGTTGTTGCTCCTAGAGATTTCACAATAACAGCACTAACAGTTGACCAGGACAGCTCTAGTAGGGCAGAAATTTGACAAACTTGTTGGAAAGGTGGAATCCTAAGACAGTGCCACGTTGAAAGTTACTGAGCTTTTCTGTTCGGGCCATTCTACAGCCAATCTTTGTCTATGGAGATTGCGAGGCTGTGTATTCGATTTAATACACCTGTCAGCAATGGGTGTGGCTGAAATAGCCAAATCCACAAATGTGAAGGGGTGTCCACATACTCTTGACCATGTAGTCTATCTTTAAAGTTCCACTCCACATTTAATTCTAAATGCTTCATGCTTACTACATATATTTTTGCAACTATAAAATAATGTTTTTTTGCAGAACAAGGATTGTCCTGACTTTCAATAATGTCTGAATTGCTTAGCTTAGCTTTTTTAGGTTGGCTGGATGCAAGTTTCATCATCAAATGATTTCCAATCTGCAGTGCAAGTTTCACCACCATGGCACGGACCATGTCAATACCAGTGAAGGCTGCTGAGGGGAGGATGGCTCATAATGGACACCATGTGTTTGATGTATTTGATGCCATTCCACTTATTCCACTTATCCCCCAGTGTGGTGGTTGTGTGTGTGTGTTTGTAGGTGGGACTGTGGTTGCAACATAGAGAAAAGTCCATGGCTAGGGTGGCTGCAGTTACAGGCCTTCCTCAGATATGGCCTGGTGTAGATGTCCTGTAAAGCGTGCAACTCGAGGGCATTTCAACTGCCATACCATGCCATCATGCAGCCAATAAAGATGCTCTCGATCTTTAGAAGTTTGTCAGTATCTGAGGAGCCATGCCAAATTTCTTCAGCTGCCTGAGGAATATGATGCGCTGGTACACCTTATTTACTGCTGTACTGGTGTTATGGGTCCATGTCAAGTCTTTAGTGATGTGTACACCAAGGAACTTGAGGCGGCTGACCCTCTTGATGATCAGCTCCTTAGTTTTACTGGGGTTGAGGGAGAAGTTGTTGTGCCGGCACCAAACTGTCAGATCTCCCCGTTTCATTGTTCATTGTCAGTCCTACAAAGGTGGCATCATCAGCAAACTTTATCATGGAGTTGCAGTCGTGCTTTGCCATGCAGACGTGGTTGAACAGGAAGTACAGGAGGGCACTGAGCACACATCCATGGGGGGCCCCTGTGTTGAGAGTCTTATTGCCTTTCATCGCGACCTGTGGTCTGCCCGTCAGGAAGTCCAGGATCCAGGGTGGTGTTCAAGTCCAGGGCCCTGAGCTTGAATACAACATGTATATAGTTTTGCATGCCATTTCAAATCAAAATCCAATATTATTTGTCACATACACGGGTTTAGCAGATGTTATTGTGGGTGTAGCAAAGTGCTTGTGTTTCTAGCTCCAACAGTGCAGTAATATCTAACAAGTATTATCTAACAATACACACAATCAAAAGTAAAGGAATGGAATTAAGACTAAATATTTTGAGTCAGAGCTGCATAGACCACGATACAGTAGAATAGGACAGTATACATTATATACATATGAGATGAGTAACGCAAAATATGTAAATATTATTAAAGTGACTAGTGCATCCTCTAACCAGCATCATCTAATGTACTAGTGAGGGCTTTTTAACAGTCTGATGGCCTTGAGATAGAAGCTGTTTTTCAGTCTCTAGGCCCTGGCTATGCTGCACCTGTACTGACCTCGCCTTCTGGATGATAACGGGGTGAACAGGCAGTGGTTCAGGTGGTTGTTGTCCTTGATGATATTTTTGGCATTTCTGTGACATCGGTTGCTGTAGGTGTCCTGGAGGGCAGGTAGTTTGCCCCGGGTGATGCCTTGGGAAGACCCCACCACCCTATGGAGAGCCCTGCAGTTGCGGGCGGTGCAGTTTCCGTACCAGGCGGTGAAGAAGCCCGACAGGATGCTCTCAACTGTGCATATGTAAAAGTTTGTGCGGGTTTTAGATGCCAAGCCAAATTTCTTCAGCCTCCTGAGTTTGAAGAGGCACTGTTGCGCCTTCTTCACCACACTGTCTGTGTGGATGGATCATTTCAGTTTGTCAGTGATGTGTACGCCAAATCAGTGATGTGGATAGTGGGGTGCTCCCTCAAGTCCACTTGCTGTTTCCTGAAGTCCACTTTCAAATAAAGTATCGAAAGCACATTGATTTCTTATGCTTTTGTGTTGCACCAGCTTATTCTTCAATCAACAAGTGGCTGCTGACAACACTAATGCTGAGCGCAGATGAAGTGCACCGATTTCCAATGCAGATAATCATCTTGTTTATTATTCAGATTAGCCTCTCGACTGTTGATTATTGCTGCTGATCAAATATGTACACAGGGACAAGTCAATTCGCAACGCATCTTTAATGAATTGGACCTTTGTGTTCCCATAGTGAGCCTATCCCCGGCCTTGTTCCTTCACACATTGTTTCACTATTGATCAGGATAGACATCCTTAGACAGATAAAGAAACATATATTTTTAACTTGACTGCTCTCTCCCTCCCATCTCTTTTCTTCTCTCTAGCTATCCCTCCATGGCATCCTCAGGGAATGTGCAGGCTTGGTTTGTGGAGGTCCATTGAGCATTCTATCAGTCGAGGGGAGGCAGTATCCGCCCATGTCTGTTGCCCTGACCCTGATGGACCTTCTAGCACCATCAACCAAGTGACACCAGTGTACCATTAGGAAAAACATTTTCTTCCTTCCACGGAGAGGTCCCATAGTGGCACAGGGAGAGCACTGCGATATGACTGACACCGGGTAACAAACACTTTGAACTCCTGAACAGGAAATTAATGCAGGGAGCACCGCTCGAGGCTCAACACATTGCATGTTGCACACTTAAATTGACACGTCTTGCCAGATGACATGCTGATATCCCGTTATGGCCTAAGCACCACTTGTGATTCTCTATGGTTACTTGTCCTGGCAAGCGCTTGGCACATTGTTGTGTACATAAAGACAGACCTTGCAGATAGAAGGCCAGGGAATACAAATGGGGTTTTAGGTAACCTCTACTTCAGAGCAAACCTCAACATAGAACTGTGGTGGTATTAAAAAGCTATGAAAGGGACCATGGTGCTAATCAAAGAGACTGTTGAATTCAAAATACCCACGTGACAACCTACACGTGGAATATCTATATTAAATATCTAATATCAGCAATTGATCTTTGTGACCAACAGCTGTAAGCTACTGCATCAAAGAGAGTCCATAATGTGGTTTAGACTTCATATCACCTCCAAAGTGAAGCTCTTAATGTGCCCAAGACAAAACAGCCATTCCACATCTGTCAGGATCCCCCTGGCTGTACTTAAATGGCACGAACGAGGGCATGTTTTGTGAGGATGCCCAGGAGCGACCAAGCATATGTTATATAAATAAATAAAGTTTCTTACAAAAAACTTTTATCAACATAAATATTTTCTTAATTTTATCAAATCAAATCACGTGCCGAAAAACCATAAACTGTTATTGAGTGTGACCATTTTTATTCAACAATACATGGAATTTACTCTGTTTCCCCAAAACACCTTCTGCAGATGTCATTAACATCACATCATAAAACCTTCAATGTTTATTTACTGAATCACAAACACAATGGGTTTTGGGATTATTTGGTTTATCTGTCAATAGGATTTGGCACCACCACATTTTAAAATTATTATTGTAATTCCTTATTGCATAAATATGGTTTTCTATATGTGCTTGTATACCTGCATTGAAACTATGATAAAAAAATGCAATTACTTTTTGAAATTGTTATGTATTTATAATTTTTAAGGAGTTATTTTGAGAACAAATTAGTGCTTCACACTAGAAGAAGACAGGAGTGTGATATTTATTGTGTAAATATGTTTACACTGTTTGGCTGTTTAGCAGTAATGAAAGAATTATGATAAATTGCATTAGTTGTTAAATATAACTGTGTGGAAATGGGTATTTACAATATGATTGGTTGATATAAAGTAAAAGATTATGTGATAAGCAGTATTGAGCTGGCGTTTATCCATTTTATACAGAAGTTATACAAAAAGTCACTACTCTGTAATGGTAACAACATGTAAATCGTCATTACCGACACATTTTGTTTGTGGTAACGACAGTGTTGATAATGATTATTTGCAACTGTTTTGTACTTACTTTGTTAATATGATCAGCTGTCATTTGATAATTTCCAAACACGACAGAATGAAATGTATTTTTTCAAATAGAGGACAATCTTGACAAATTATAGCAATTGCAGTAGTGACAATACAAATATGATATTTTTTTCACACATTCAAAGTGAATTTTCTTGGAGGTGGATATAGAGTGCATTCGGAAAGTATTCAGACCCTTTGACTTTTTCTAAATTTGGTTTCGTTACAGCCTTATTCTAAAATGTATTAAATCGTTTTTTTCCTCATCAATCTAAAGACAATACCCCATAATGACAATGCGAAAACAGGCTTTTAGAAATTTGGGCAGATTTATTAAAGATAAAAAAACAGAAATAAGTATTTACATAAGTATTCAGACCGTTTGCTATGAGACTCGAAATTGAGCTCAGGTTCATCCTGTTTCCATTAAGATGTTTCTACAACTTGACTGGAGTCCACATGTGGAAAATTTAATTGATTGGACATGATTTGGAAAGGAACACACCTGTCTATATAAGGTCCCACAGTTGACAGTGCATGTCAAAGCAAAAACCAAGAATGCACAGTGATTCCGAAAAGCTGGTGGTTTACCCAATAAGTTACTGGGAGTTTATACGTAGAGTGTGTGACTCTCTTTGTTTTTAAAGCAAAAACCAAGCAATGAGGTTGAAGGAATTGTCCATAGATCTCCGAGACAGGATTGTGTCGAGGCACAGAAAATGGTGGCCTCCATAATTCTTAAATGGAAGAAGTTTGGAACCACCAAGACTCTTCCTAGAGCTGGCGGCCTGGCCAAACTGAGCAATGGGGGCAGAAGGGCCTTGTTCAGGTAGGTGAACAAGAACGCAATGGTCACTCTGAAAGAGCTCCTGAGAAGATGGGAGAGGGACTTTCCAGAGGGACAACCATCTATGCAGCACTTCGCCAATCAGGCCTTTATTGTAGAGTGGCCAGACGGAAACCACTCCTCAGTAAAAGGCACATGACAGCCCGTTTGGAAATTACCAAAACAAGATTCTCTGGTCTGATGAAACCAAGACTGAACTCTTTGGCCTGAATGCCAAGTGTCACGTCTGGCGGAAACCTGGCACCATCCGCACGGTGACGCATGGTGGTGGCAGCATCATACTGTAGGGATGTTTTTCAGCATCAGGGACTGGGAGACTTGTCAGGATCGAGGGAAAGATATTTTATGAAAACCTGCTCCTAACCACAAAGCTAAGACAATGGAGCAGTGGCTTCAGGATAAGTCTCTGAATGTCCTTGAGTGGCCCAAACGGAGCCCGGACTTGAACCCGATCGAACATCTCTGGGGAGACCTGAAAATAGCTGTGCAGCGACACTCCCCATCCAACCTGACAGAGCTTGAGAGGATCTGCATAGAAGAATGGGAGAAGCTCCCCAAATACAGGTGTGCCAACGGTGCAACAACAAAGTACTGAGTAAAGGGTCTAAATACTTATGTAAATGTGATTTTTCGGTTTTTGTTTTGACATTTGGAAAAATGGAGCTATTGACATTTAAAAATATATCATCCTATGATGGTCCCTAACTAGCCCCATAGGGATAGTGAATGTTAAACCAAATTGACCATGGGCATTACGATCAGGTTGCGTGCAGCTGCGCTCCGAATTGATGATTAGTTTGGTGCTGGCAGCTGTGGGCATGAATTAAAATGTAGTACAATGTTCAATCCTGAAACATTTGAATCATACAATATAATTTAGATTGGAGTTGAAAAAAACTTTTGTTGCCACACATCAGTAGTGGCACAAGAGTGTTGGTTTGTCAAAAGCTGTGAATTGAGGTGACAAAGAAAACATGGTCAATTGATGCATGGAGCAAGCAATAAAGCAAGCATCTGACTACATTTTTACATGATCTAATGGTTAAAACCATAAAAATAAGTGTTATCCACACATACCGTATGTTGGTTGTCCAGGAAAACATGATATGCTACCATTAGCATACATTTTCATGTTTTCATGGACAACTTAAAAATCATGAATAACATAATGCACCCTGTCCAATGATAGAATGATTGGCAGCATATACTCTTTACAATAATTCATTACAGCATGTACATTTTTGCATTACTTAGATATGCAAACTCTTGTTATTACTGAAATGCCCCCCCAAAATTGACCGCATTATTTTCAGAACAGTTTAAGACTAGTTTTGACATCATCGGTTGTGCTAGTGGTGATAGCCTTGAGTGAAATAATGTGTTGATATACATCAAAAAGTGAAATTGATTTCTTGAAATGCATTCTTATTTTAATAAACTGAAATTAGATTAGATCTCTCCACACTTCACTCATGTTATATTGAAACTGACCCAGGGTTCAGAAGATATTAAATTATAGAGGATGAATTCCTCAATCTCACGAATCTCAGATATGTTTATCTTTTATTATTTTATGTCTGCCTCATTTAATTGCTTGTGAACCAGATGACAAAGAACAGTAAATAAAATAACTGACCTGAATTAAAATGACATTCTAGATCCTACACAGCGTTTGATAAATGACAATATACAATCAAAGCATTTATGTACTGTAGACCTACAGTACATACTGTACACACCTACTCTTTTCTCACAATGCTTTAGACAGAAGACTGAACCATAATAGTCTGTGTTTCTAATACTCCTGAAATGAATTGAATACAGCTGATTTTAATACAGACAAACACTATATATACAAAAGTATATGGACACCCCATCAACAGAGAGGATTAGGTTATTTCAGCCACACACACTGCTGACAGGTGTTTAAAACCGAGTACACAGCCATGACATCTCCATAGACAAACATTGGCTGTAGAATGGCCTTACTGAAGAGCTCAGTGACTTTCATAGGATGCCACCTTTCCAACAAATCAGTTGGTCAAATTTCTGCCCTGCTAGAGCTGGCCCGGTCAACTGTAAGTGATGTTATTGTGAAGAGGAAATATCTATGAGCAACAACGGGTCAGCTGCGAAGTGGTATGCCACACAAGATCACAGAACGGTACCGCCGAGTACTGAAGCACATAGCATGTGAAAATCGTCTGTCCTCAGTTGCAGCACTCACTACCGAGTCCAAACTGCCTCTGGAAGCAACGTCAGCACAGAACTGTTAGTCGGGAGCTTCATGAAATGGGCTTTCAAGGCCGAACAGCCGCACACAAGCCTAAGATCACCATGTGCAATGCCAAGCACTGGCCAGAAATGTTGTAAAGCTTGCTGCCTTTGGACTCTGGAGCAGTGGTAACACGTTCTCTGGAGTGATGAATCAGACTTCACCATCTGGTAGTCCGACGGACTAATCTGAGTTTGGCGGATGCCAGCAGAACGCTACCTGCCCCAATGCATAGTGCCACCTGTAAAGTTAGGTGGAGGAGAAATAATGATCTGGGGCTGTTTGTCATGGTTCGGACTAAACCCTTTAGTTCCAGTGAAGGGAAATCTTAACGCTACAGCATATAATAACATTCTAGTCAATTCTGTGCTTTCAACTTTGTGGTAGCAGTTTGGGGAAGGCCCTTACCTTGATCAGCATGACAATGCCCCAGTGCTCAAAGTGAGGTCCATACAGAAATGGTTTGTTGAGATCGCTGTGGAAGAACTTGACTGGCCTGCACAGAGCCCTGACCTCAACTCCATCTAACACCTTTGGGATTTATTGGAACACCGATTGCAAGCCAGGCCTAATCTCCCAACATCAGTGTCCGACTTCACTGAAGCTCTTGTGGCTGAATGGAAGCAAGTCCCCGCATCAATGTTCCAACATCTAGTGGAAAGCCTTCCCAGAAGAGTGAAGGCTATTATAGCAGCAAATGGGGTACTAACTCCATATTAACGCCCATGATTTTGGAATGAGAAGTTCGAGGAGCAGGTGTCCACATACTTTTGGTCATCTAGTGTAGATATCAGAGGACAGTACAAGCAACACAAAAGCTTTGACTACCATGGTCCTTTGTGGTTCATTTGATAGGGCATGATGCTTGCAACATCAGCATCGTGGGTTTGATTCCCATTGTGCCCACCATACTAAAATGTTTGAACGCACTACTGTAAGTTGCTTTCTGTAAAAGCGCCTGCTAAACGGCATTATAGTATATACTATAGCTATAACGCTTACATTTCGAAAAAACTAAAAGGCTTTGATAGAAATTAGTGCTCTCCATCCCAGTTACCAGCTCCTTGGACCCAATGGGACCACTATATCAGGATTAACATGACAAAGTTCCTCCCTGAATCCTAATTAATACAGCCGAGACATGAATAATATATTTAAAATCTTGTCTTCTCAGACACCTTGCACCTTTGCCATCAGCAAGGAGACTTGGAATCAATATGATGTTGCAATACATACCTTTATTCTGGTTACAACCTATTTTTCCTCAACTTATTAATTAAACAAGTATGCCCAAGTCTGTTTTATGGAACAAATCTTCCTCTCAGTATAAATAGAGTTCCCAGAAAGAGTGTTATTATTAACAAGTAGGATGAATGATCAGCAGCGCTTGGTATTTTGTTCATTGGAATAGGGAACTGGCATTTTATTACATTCCATATTACTTATTCAAAACATTGCAAATTGTTTCCTACATTTACTATGACATGTAACTCATTATGGTGAGATTATTATTTTCACTATCAGTATGTTGCATTCCTATCGAGCACAAAACAAGCTTTGCAAAGTCGATGAAGTGGTAATAATTCATGCCCATATTCTTTGTGCTCACCAGCGAGGTTTAAATATTGAACAAATTATGAAACATTCTCTTTTATTAAGTTAAAAGATGGATAAAATGTAGAGTGAGAGAAACACAAACCCTGAGAGAGTTTGAAATACATATTTTAAAGTCCAGGAATGACCTTCTGAAAAGACTTAATTTTGAATTCAGAGGCCTAACTGGAGATCTTGTGATGTTCTGGAGTGACGAACTATTGTCCATATAGGTCAAAAACACTGAAATACTAAAAACATACTACACAGAGCCTTTATTAGTCGACATTTTAGACATGGTTTCTCAGTCTCCTCCTCTTGATCTGCTCTATAAGTTGCCTGACCTACAGTAATATTTGGGTGATGCAGTGAAGGGATTGAGCAGAATAGAGAAGCTAACCGCATGTAAATGACAATCAGATCGTATACATAGTGGCCATTTAAAAAAAAAAGAGTTTATTACACTGAGTGTACAAAACATTAGGAACATCTGCTCTTTCCATGACATAGACTGACCAGGTGTATTCCAGGTAAAAGCCATGATCCCTTTTTGATGTCACTTGTTAAATCCACTTCAATCGGCGTAGAAGAAGGGGAGGAGACAGGTTAAATAAAGATTTTTAAGCCTTGAGACAATTGAGGCATGATTGTGTATGTGTGTCATTCAGAGAGTGAATGTGCAAAATAAAATATTTAAGTCCTTAGAACGGGGTAGGTGCTAGGCGAACTGGTTTGAGTGTTTCAAGAACTACAATGCTGCTGGGTTTTTCACGCTCAACAGTTTCCTGTTGGTATCAAGAATGGTCCACCATCCAAAGGACATCCAGCCAACTTGACACAATTGTGGGAAGCATTGGAGTCACATAAAATGAAGACATTATTATTATTACATTTTTTTATCATGTGGCTAGTTTTCCTTTTGTAGTCTGTGATTGTAGACCCTGCCATTTACGTCTCATGTCTGAGCAGTTGAATTGAGACTCCACTATGTCTCTGTACTGACGGTTTGCCTGTTTTATTGCCTTACGTAGGGAATAAATACACTGTTTCTCCTATATTCCCAGTCACCTTGCCATGGTTAAATGCGGTGGTTCGCGCTTTCAGTTTTGCACGAATCCTGCCATCTATCCACGGTTTCTTGTTAGGGTAGGTTTGAATTCACAGTGGGTACAACATCTCATATACACTTTCTTATAAACTCAGTCACCATATCAGTATATTCATCAATGTTGTTCTCAGAGGTTACCCGGAACATATCCCTCTACATGATCAAAACAATCTCGAAGCGGGGATTCCAATTGGTCAGAGCAGCGTTGAATAGTCCTTAGCACGGGTACTTCCTGTTTGCGTTTCTGCCTATAGGAAGGGAGAAGCAAAATGGAGTCACGATCAGATTTTCTGAAGGGAGGGCGGGGGAGGTCCTTGTAGGCATCCCGGAAGTTGGAGTACCAGTGGTCGAGTGTTTTAGCAGCGCGAGTACAACAACGTCAATGAAAAAAAAAAAAAGGAAATACTGCAAAGTTGGCAGATGTATGGTGAGATGCCGGTGGACACTTTGAATAGGTCAGTAGCTTATAGAGTAATTTGAGAAGAATGCAATTGCTGAATATATGTAGATATTCTAAACTAAGTGTTTTGATAACTTTCAAATGTAGTCACAGGTCCATGTAGAACAAACAACCCTTTACATAATAACATATAATCAGTGTTCTGCTAATATAACAATGTGCACCTCTCACCTTTCATTGTCCTTCGCAGCCGGTACAGATATTGTGCCTATCGGCATTTTGTCTGGTGGTAATGGGGCTACCTTCCTGTGTTGTGTCCCGAATACAAAAGGAGTTCCCTGATCCTGTTGCAGAATAAACTGGGTTTCTCCCTCCCCATATTGACAGATCCTATTCAATTCAATAATTTTAAAAAAATACAAGTAAAAGTTGTGTCTAGTACTAAATGTGCCTGGTCTCTCCATTTAGAGACATCAGTATCAAGCCCGTCTGTCAGTCTGGACTTCATCACATCATCTTGCAAGTCTCCATGTGCTGGCTCCATACATGTTTTTGTGAACACATTCACACATAGTTACTGTTCTATTACCAATGGCAGTTAAGATGGGTAATATCTGATACACAAACTATGTTGGAGTTTGAACAGGTCAGATAAAACCTACCCAATTATGGTCTCCCCATCAATTGACTGAGGCTAGCATCTGGCAAAAGCATCTACAGTCCTCTCCATCTGTAGAAATTGGCAGAGTTGAGGCAGAGTGCATCAGTGATGCATGGAATGAAAAGGGTGTTGCAAATAATATACATTTCTGCTGTACTGTTATATTAGTAATCACCTTCAGACCCACAATGTGGATGTGTTGAGTGCCAGGTCTCTCTCCATTCAGAGAGTATCAAGCCTGTCTGTCGGTTAGGACTCCATCACATCATCTTGCAAGTCTTCAAGTGCTGGCTCCATAGATGCATCTGTGAACACGTACACAGTCACTGTTCTATTACCAATGGCAATTAGGATTGGTGATATCTGACAAACAAACATATACTATGTTAAAGTTTGAACAAGTGGTGAGCAGGCAAGAGGTAAGGCTGGAGACAAGGTCTTTGCCTGCACCCCGTTTATGGGCATGGCAGCGTAGATCAGCTCCTGGCCCCTCATTAAAGATACTGGTCGGTCACACACAAACACACACACACAGAGCACACAATACCACATAATATCAAAGCGGAATAATGTTTTTCGAAATTTCTACAAATTCATTTCAAATGAAAAGCTGAAATGTAAAAAAAAAAATAAAAAAAATCCATTAGTTTAAGCTAGACATATCAGGTTTTTTTTGCATGCGCTGTGTCTCATTCCACCGCATCTGCCTATATCGGCCTTCCGCATTGGTGGAAGGTGGCCGCGCTTCAGCAGTGTTTGTCAAACCATGAGACATCCTGAAAATCGGTCTTGTCACGAAATATCTGTAGCGTCCGAACGGTTTAGACTACAAACTATTATGACCACTCTATGAAAAGGGAAGACTCATGAACACAATGTTGTTGCTCTACGACCCCCACAGGTGTTATGGGACTCAACTAAATGTAACCCATACAAACTAATGGAAGTATGGAGGTAGTTATGTGCCCCAAAAAATAAGGTGCTAAATATGTGTCCAAAAAAACAAAAACATTTCTTTAGCTGTCTTATATCTCCTAGATATAGGACAAATACTTCCAAACCTTATTCCCGATGATCCCTTAAAAAAAAAAAAAACATTTTAAAGCAATTCCATATGTTAGCTTAGGTATCCAAAAATGTAGTCCAATCAATGAAATGAGATTGGAGATTTTGGTTAGAGTTGCCCTGCCCCATAAAAAATGCTCATAAAATTTGAGTTTGCTATTCACAAGAAGAATTAACTGATGTGAATCATGCCTCGAACAAAAGATCGCAGAAGACCTATGATTAAGAATTGTTGCCTTGCATAAAGCTGGAAAGGGTTACAAAAGTATCTCTAAATGTTGGTCCACGATAAGACAAAGTGTCTATAAATGGAGAAATTTCAGCACTGTTGCTAATTCTCCCTCGGAGAGGCCGTCCTGCAAAGATGACTGCAAGAGCACAGCACAGAATGCTCAATGAGGTTAAGAAGAATGCTAGAGTGTCAGCTAAAGACTTACAGAAATCTCTGGAAGATGCTAACATATCTGTTGATGAGTCTACAATATGTAAAACACTAAACGAGAATGGTGTTTATGGGAGGACACTATGGAAGAAGCCAGTTAAGAGCAAAATAAATTATTATTTACAATGACGGCCTACCGGGAAACAGTGGCTTAACTGCCTTGTTCAGGGGCAGAACAACAGATTTTTTACCTTGTCAGCTCTGGGTTTCAATCCAGCAACCTTTCGGTTACGAGCCCAACGCTCTAACCACTAGGCTACCTGCCGCAAAAGAGCACCTGGAAGTTCCACAGCGCTACTGGCAAAATATTCTGTGGACAGATTAAACTAAAGTTGTGTTGTTTGGAAGGAACACATAACACTATGTGTGGAGAAATGAAGGCACAGCACACCAACATCAAAACCTCATCCCAAACGGTAAACTATGGTGGATGGAGCATCATGGTTTGGGGTTGCTTTTTTGCCTCAGGGCCTGGACAGCTTGCTATCATCTAAGGAAAAATGAATACCCAAGTTAATCAAGACCATTTGCAGGAGAATGTAAGGTTATCTGTCCGCCAATTGAAGCTCAACAGAAGTTAGGTGATTAAACAGGACAACAACCCAAAATCAACAACAGAATGCCTTGAAAATAAGAAAATACGCCTTCTGGAGTGTCAGTCCTGACCTCAACCCGATTGAGAAGCTGTGGCATGACCTCAAGAGTGCGGTTCACACCAGACATCCCAAGAAAAATGTGGAACTGAAACAGTTTTGTAAAAAGGAATGGTCCAAAATTCCCCCTGAACGTTGTGCAGGTCTGATCCGCAACTGCAGAAAACATTTGGTTGAGGTTATTAAACCCAACGGTTCACATACTCTTTCCAACCTGCACTGTGAATGTTTTCACGGTGTGTTCAGTAAAGACATGAGAAATTATAATTGTTTGCGTGTTATTAGTTTAAGCAGACTATGTTTTTCTATTGTTGTGACTTAGATGAAGAACAGATCAAATTTGATGACCAATTTATTCAGAAATCCAGGTAATTCTAAAGGGTTCACATACTTTTTCTTCACACTGTATGTAAATGAGATATTTCTGTATGTAAATTTCAATACATTTGCAAGAACTTCTAAAAACTTGTTTTCACTTTGTCATAACGAGATATTGAGTGTAGATGGGTGAAAAAAATAATCACATTTACCCATTTTGAATTCAGGCTGTAACAACAAAATATGGAATAAATCAAGGGGTATGAATACTTTCTAAAGGCACTGTATATTATAAATGGTGGTTATGATAAGCATGGAAGAACCAACCTGATTGCTGCATTCAACTTTCTAAGATTCCTTCAAATATCATGATATGTGAAGTGAAATTGAATGCGAAAAGCAACGATCAGGCTGGTTCCACGTGGCAAGGTTATGATGGTGAATTGGGACAAAACTCGAAACAGTTTTGACCTTTGACCAGGACAAATTTAGTCCTGTGTAGCTCAGTTGGTAGAGCATAGTGCTTACAGTGCCAGGGTTGTTGGTTTGATTCCCATTGGGGAGCAGATTTAAAATGTATGCACTTGCTTCTCTAAGACACAATGTGAAATGTAAGTGTCCTCCCTGTTCCAATTATAGGAATGCTCACAGAGAGGGCATTTCTGCATGATGCTTAGGATCTCCTTGCTGGTCTGCTATATGTTGCATGTTCAACTGCAAACTAGACATTTCTCAAACAACTGCACCAGGCAAAACTCATAAACAATGTACTTCCTCATCTTATGAGGTGGTGTAGACTGCGAGGGCCTGTGACATTGTGATACAATAGGCAGCCAAGTGGTAAATTACATTTTGTTGTAAAGAATTGACAAAGCTTTGTGATAATGCACTTCACAACCAAAATGACTCGACTACTTGTATCTGCTTGGCTGGGTAATTAACATACTAGTTTATCAAACCAGTTGATTATTTATTTATTTTACCTCCTTTTTCTCCCCACTTTCATGATTACGATCTCGTCTCAATCGCTGCAACTCTCCAACGGGCTCTGGAGAGGCAAAGGTCGAGTCATGCGTCCTCCGAAACATAAGGATCCTCCCTTTTTTCCCCAAATTTTCACCTAAAATGTCATACCCAAATCTAACTGTCTGTAGCTCAGGCTCTGGAGCAAGGATATGCATATTATTGATACCATTTGAAAGGAAGCACTTTGAAGTTTGTGGAAATGTGAATGGAATGTAGGAGAATATAACACATTAGATCTGGTAAAAGATAATACAAAGAAAAAAAAACATTTTTTTTGTATTTTGTTTGTACCATCATTGAAATGCAAGAGAAAGGGCATAATGAATTAACCTAGCCCAAGCGCAATTTAAACTTTGGCCACTAGATGGCAGCACTATTTACGCAAAGTTTGAGAGTGATCCAATGAAACCTTGCAGATCTATTCAAAATGTTGTATCAAGACTGACCAAATGTGCATAATTGGTTATTCATACATTTTCAAGTTCATAATTGTGCACTCTCCTCAAACAAAAGCATGGTATTCTTTTACTCTAATAGCTACTGTAAATTGGACAGTGCAGCTAGATTAACTGTTTATGGCTGCAGGGGCAGTATTGAGTAGCTTGGATGAGAAGGTGCCCATATCAAACGGCCTGCTCCGCAGTTGTAGTTGCTAATATTTGCATATTATTATTAGTATTGGATGGAAAACACTCTGAAGTTTCTAAAACTGCTTGAATGATGTCTGTGAGTATAACATAACTCATATTGGCAGGCAAAATCCTGAGTTGAAATCAAAACAGGAAGTCAGAAATCTGAGCTTGTATGTATTCACCGGAGTCCCCAATGAAATCCCCTTGAGATATGAATGATGTTGCACTGCCTAGGGGTTCCACTAGATGTCAACCATCAATAGAAATTATAATGAGGCTTCTATGATGTTGTGGGGGTGAATGAGAGCAGAATATATCAGCTGTCCATCAAGTAGCCATTTTGTAATCCCACTTTTTCCTCGTGGTAGTCACTTGCGTTCCATTGCTCACGAAGACAAGAAGGAGTACTCCGGTTGGAACTTTGTTGAAGCTATATGTTAAAAACATCCTAATGATGGATTCTGTAATTAGTTTGAAATGTTTATTCGACCGGTAATATCACTTTTTTGAAGTTTTTGTCCGATATAACGCTGACCAGAATTAGCGTTTGGATATGTATACCATGCTAATAAACTCACTCACCTAGTCAGCGTATACATCAATGTTGTTTTCTGAGGCTACCCGGAACACATCCCAGTCCACTTGATTGGAGCAATCTTGAAACGTTGAATCCGATTGGTCAGACCAGCATTGGAAAGACCTGAGCACAGGCGTTTCCTGTTTTAGTTTCTGTCTAGAGGCTGTGAGCAACAAAATTGAGTCATGGTCAGATTTGCTGAAGGGGGGGTGGGGGAGGGCTTTGTATGCATTGCGGAGGTTAGAGTAGCAATGGTTCAGAATGCTACCAGCTCGTGTCGCACATTCGATATGCTGATAGAATTTAGGAAGCCTTGTTCTCAGATTAGCTTTGTTAAAATCCCCCAGCAACAATAAAAGCAGCCTTAGGATATATGGTTTCCAGTTTACATAGGGTCCAGGGAAGTTCTTTCAGGGCCGTCAAGGTATCTGCTTGGGG
Organism: Oncorhynchus tshawytscha; assembly: GCF_018296145.1. NCBI lineage: Eukaryota > Metazoa > Chordata > Actinopteri > Salmoniformes > Salmonidae > Oncorhynchus > Oncorhynchus tshawytscha. The sequence goes on along the minus strand of NC_056446.1, from coordinate 5,880,185 downwards.
GTGGGGATATACACGGCTGTGACTATAATCAAAGAGAATTCTCTAGGTGGATAATGCGGTAAGCATTTGATTATAAGGAATTTTAGGTCAGGTGAACAAAAGGACTTGAGTTTCTGTATGTTGTTATGGTTCTTACCAGAAAGATGTTTGTTTCTGTCGGTGCGATGCGTGAAGAAACCTGGTGGCTGTACGGACTCTGACAACATATCCCGAGTGAACCATGTTTCCGTGAAACAGAGAATGTTCCAATCTCTGATGTCTCTCTGGAAGGCAACTCGTGCCCTTATTTTGTACACCTTGTTGTCTAGAGATTGGACATTGGCGAGTAATATGCTTGGAAGCGGTGGATTCAGTAGGCCACTCAGTCTGCCTCCTGCGGCGACCTCGTTGTTTTGGGTCGGCATTTGGGATAAGATCCCATGTCCAGGGTGGAGATCCAAACAAAGGATCCGCTTCGGGAAAGTCGTATTCCTGGTTGTAATGTTGGTAAGTTGACGTCGCTTATATATTCAGTAGTTCTTCCCGGCTGTATGTAATAACACTTTAGATTTTCTGGGCTAACAATGTAATAAATAATATATTGAAAAAAGGAATTACTGCATAGGACCTGAAGTGAGGCGACCATCTCCCCATTAACCTCCAGGCTGTGTAAGAGCTATTTGACCAAGAAGAAGAGTGATGGAGTGCTGCATCAGATGATATGGCCTGGTACTGTATATATGTGATGGGATGTACAGTATAAACATTATGGACAGTATGTGAATAGGATATTTAGTATATGTGTAGAGTATGTATAATAGAATAGTATATATATAGAAATAGTTTAATAGGATGGTATTCACTAGCATACAGTATATAAATATTAAATTAGTAAAACAGTATGTAAACATTATTAAAATGACCAATGTTCCATTATTAAAGTGATTAGGGATTCCAAGTCTATGTAGATAGTGCAGCAGCCTCTAAGGTGCAGGGTTGAGTAACCACGTGATTGCGGTGACAGTGGCTGAGTTCAGGGCAGGGTACTGGGCGGAGGCCGGCTAGTGATGACTATTTAACAGTCTGATGGCTTTGAGATTTTAATTCTCTCTGTCCCAGCTTTGGTGCAGCTGTACTAACCTCGTCTTCTGGATAATAGCGAGGTGGACAGGCCGTGGCTCGAGTGGATGATATCCTTGATGATGTTTTTGTCCTTCCTGTGACATCGGGTGCTGTTTGTGTCCTGGAGGTCAGGCAGTGTGCCCCCGGTGATGTGGTTTTGGGCGGTTCAATTGCCGTACAAGGTGTTGATACAGCTCGACAGGATGCTTTCAATGGTGTAACATTTTGTGAGGGTCTTAGGGGCCAAGCCATTTTTCTTCAGCCTCCTGTCTGTGTGGGTGAGTGGACCATTTCAGATTGTCAGTGATGTGTATGCCGAGGATCTTGAAGCATTTCACCTTTTCCACCGCGGCCCTGTCGATGTGGATGGGGGTGTGCTCCCTCTGTTGTCTCCTGAAGTTGAGCACACACCCTTGTGTGGCCCCTGTGTTGAGGATCAGCATAGTGGAGGTGTTGTTGCATACCGTCACCACCTAGGGCGAGGTGTGAAGGTGTGTGGGTGCTTTGCTGGTGACATTGTCAGTGATTTATTTAGAATTAAAGGCACACTTAACATCAGCATGGCTACCACAGCATTCTGCAGTGATATGCCATCCCATCTGGTTTGCGCTTAGTGGGACTATCATTTGTTTTTCAACAGGACAATGACCCAACTGTGTAGGGCTATGGCTCTGTAATGGCTATTTGAACAAGAAGGAGATGATGGAGTGCTGCATCAGATGACCTGGCCTTCACAATCACCTGACCTCAAACCAATTGAAATGTTTTGGGATGAGTGAAGGAAAAGAGTGAAGGAAAAGCAGCCAACAAGTGCTCAGCATATGTGTGAACTCCTTGAAGACTGTTGGAAAAGCATTCCAGGTGAAGCTGGTTGAGCGAATACCAAGAGTGTGCAAAGCTGTCATCAAGGCAAAGGGTGGCTATGTTTTGATGTCTTCACTATTATTCTACAATGTAGGAAATAGTTTTAAAAAAAAGGAAACCCTTGAATGAGTAGGCATGTCCAAACTTTTGACTGCTACTGTATATACTGCAAAGTTGCTTCGAGCTAGAAGCATAGCTGCCATGTCTATCGGTGCCATCTTCAGGGAGGTTGACATAATTATAATCCAATCCCAACTTTAATTGACTCATTGTGATGCACTGAGGTTCTAAACTCCATTTTAGACGAGACTGACTTTTGGACCAGAACTATCATATTTATACTTTGTAGTCAATTTAGCTTTTTAGGGGCAGTTGCTCTTTAATCACCATGTGCAGTCTGTGTTGTGCCATTTTGGACTGAAATATTCACGGCATGTTTTCACCCCTTTTCAACTTTGACCCTGGCCATATGAATTACCTGTTCTCCCTGGAGCAAAGAAAGGATGGCTGCAAAATTAAATATCAGCCTGTGTGCTGCCTGTCTGGCTCACTTGCATTATTTCATCTCCATGCTTTGCAAAGTAGAAGTCGCTCTTATCCTTTTTCATTTGAAATCCTGCATCTGGTAATTTCATAATTATGGGAGGGGATTATCGGGCCAGCAGCTGGAGCTGCAGGTTAATTGGGTTTTTCACCTCGGTGGGACTGGATCTAAGTCTCAAACAGGCCGCAAATCCACATATTTGAAGTTGAGACAGGACAAAAGAGCGTTAGAGAAGAAAGAAGCTGCATAGTTAAAGGTTATCCTTTAACTTAAAGACTTCTAAATAAGTTACTCTGCACTGTGAGTTGGGGTTTGTGACTCATGAGACTTTTTTTCAATCACCTTCATCCACCAAATGGATGGTATCCATGCTTGGCACGGTGTGGTAGGTTCACAGAGGGTGTTGCTACAGTATGTTGGTAATCCCTCCTCAACACTGAGAAGTTGCATTGAACAGGTCACCATCACAAACACACTTGAATATGGAAGTGGAGAAACTAGGAATGAACATGGTTGCAGAATGAGAATATGGTTTGTCATCTGAATGCCATTTTTCAGTTGATCCTAGTAAGACACCTTATTGATGAAATGTTTGTGAAACTTTTATTAACACTCTGCATTCATTCACCTGCACATTGTTCCTGTATGAGGTAAAAATCGAATCCAAAGTAGATCCATACCATCAAAATACCAAAGGCCACATTATTTATATGTACAGTAGCTACATCCCCCTTCATTTTTCAGTTCACATACTGTGCTTACTGTGCTCAACTTCTCTTCTGATAAATATTAAAACATAGCTCTACTGCAGAAGCTTCCAACTTACCGAACTTTGTTGTTAAAGTATAAAAACATGAAATACCGAACCTGTTCACAGGGGTGATTAACTCTTGAGGTTCCTTGGGTCTCCACCGAACTAGGCACAGTAAATCTGTTTTTAGTTTGAATGCACCTCATTGCTGGAACCAACTACAAAATAAATTACAACTGGATGTTCTTGTGGCTCTCGGGCAATTTAAATATTGATTGGGGACCTTGTACTGAGGAAGGTGACAATTTTTTGGAAATACTTGTGTTGTATTTTTTATTTATTTTTACATTGTATCTTGTGAATTGTGTCTCATGAATTCTAAATGCAGGGCTCCCTTGTGAAAGAAACCCTGGTCTCAATGGTGAGTCCCTGTTTAAATAAAAGTAAAATAAAACAAATAAAAATAAATCACTCCCAGTGGTGGCTGAAGTTTTTTGTAGCTGTTTAATGAAAGCTGAACCATGGATTACAATGTATCTGGCCCATTGACTACCTTCAGGATGAGGAACCATCTAATATCAAGTTGTAAAAACCTGAACTTCCCCTTAAACTTCCCCTTCTTGAAGGTGCTTCAGCACCCCTCCCTAGCGCCATCCATGTCTGCTCCAAGCCTACCTACCAACTCCACACATCATCAGCATATCAGTCCTTTCACACTTCATCCACCTTAAATTGAGACTCAGGGTATGATGTTGCCACGAGCAGCAGGATGAACCGCAGATAAGCGCGATGCAAGACGGTGCACTCAGATTATCTACGCATGTGTAACGGTGTGCTTCACACATCTGCAACATGATAGCACCACGACCAAAAGTTAGCAAATGTTTTTGTTAGGCGTATGTGACAGCTCGCTTGGCAGCCCCAGCTATTTTGCACAATAAAAGTTATTGGGTTCGTTCGAGCGGATCACTTTTGTCAATACATTGACCACCGTTAGACACCGTCTTTGAAAGTGTGTTGCATTATGGAGATAAACATTTTCCAACTTGATGATTACATGTCAACTGCACGAACTTTACAAAAATCATGTGATCAAAGGTCATGCAGTTTTTGATGAAGTCACCTTCAAGTTGCTTCAGTTTCTTCTCACCAACTACACCATGCAGCAATCACCGTCCTTTTTGGAAAGTGCTATTTGCAACAAATCATTAGGGTGTTTTTTGTTTGACCCACACAAACATGGCCAAAGATGTGACTGAAACAGGAACCCAAATTTGTCTCGATTCTAAAGCTACAGCGGATACAAATGAAAGTGATAACTCTCTCTGTTCTCAGTTTCTGAGTGTGTGATATGGAGGTATAGAAAAGTTTATTTAGAAAAACTTTTAGAAACAATAACAGCTACAGGTAACTGCCAAAATAAAGGAAACACTTGAGTAAGGGAGGGATACAAAGGACGTATTTTAAAGCAGATGTGTAACGGTCATCGTCGTCTGATGAGGAAGAATCCGATCAAAGCACAGCGTGGTAAGTGTTCATGACTTTTATTAAACTGAACACTAGAACAAAATAATAAAGTGAATACACGAAACCGAAACAGTCCTGTCAGGTGCAGAACACTAAAAAGAAAAGAACTACCCACAAAACACAGGTGGGAAAAGGCTACCTAATTATGGTTCCCAATCAGAGACAACGATAGACAGCTGTCCCTGATTGAGAATCATACCCGGCCAAAGCAAAGAAATACGAAACATAGACAAATGAACATCGACTGCCCACCCAAATCACACCCCAACCAAACCAAAATAGAGACATAAAAAGCTCTCTATAAGGTCAGGGCGTGACAAGATGCTTGTTCCTGAGTTAATTAAGCAATTAACATCCCATCATGCTTAGGGTCATGTAAATGCCCAGTTGCCCATTATTTTGGCTACCATGTCTAGAAGAGTTCTGTGATTTTGAAAATAGGGGTCTCAAAGGAGCATAGGGGATTAAAGGGGGTGTGTATGTGTGTGTCTGTATGTCTCAGTCACCAGATCTTAATCCAATTGAAGACCTATTCGTGGAAAGAAATTTGTCTCATCCCTCCAATAACAGTTACAAACATTGTCCAAACATTGTCAACAGCTAGATTTAATTCAGACCTGAAAGCTAGCGAATAATTATAATCAAATTCTAAACAAAACGAAACAACTTGTTTTAAATAGGCTTTAAATAGGCTTTAAATAGGTTTTAAATAGGTTTTAAATAGGCACCATCATTTCTCCCTATGGGCATATAATATTAAAACAACGCAGACTAAGGAGGGTTTTACTTACATCCAAACTTTTCACAGTAGCCGGACAAAGATCCAGTTTAAATAGAAAGGTAGAATGTCTACTCACCGTTAGGCTTATTTGGGAGTAGTATATGTTTTATTAACACATTCGGAACCATCTTACAGATCAGATTGCTCTAACACATCTTGCATTGCGTGCGAGCCACGGATGTTGTAACCATAAAACCAGGAAGGTGAATCATTCTAATAAGATTGGTTGTAATCAAATTAAACCAAAAACAAGCGATCTGGGGTTTTTTAACAGCAACAACAATAAATATGTAAAACGTAATGATATCATACAATGGCCAGGATAAAATAAAGACAGTTATTGCTGTTGAACCAGCCTCTGTTATAGTAGGCCTAAAAGGGAGGGCTTGGGTTTTGAACATATGAAATGGAAAACAAGCAAATGTTTCAGATAACATCTAAATACGAGGTCCACCAATCTTTTGATACATGATGGGCATGGACACTTAGCCTACATCATGGAAGTGTCACTCCCTGATCTGTTTCACCTGTCCATGCTATTGTCTCCACCCCCTCCATGTGTCACTTGTTTTCCCCAGTGTATTTATCCCTGTGTTTCCTGTCTCCCTGTGCCAGTTCGTCTTGTATGTCCAAGCCAACCTGCCTTTTTCCCCGTTTTCCTGCTTTGCCTTTTCTCCTTTTTCTAGTTCTCCTGGTTTTGACCCTTGCCTGTTTATGGACTCTGTACCCGCCTGCCTGACCATTCTGCCTGCCCTGACCTCGAGCCTGCCTGCCACTCTGTACCTCCTGGACTCTGACCTGGTTTTGACCCCTTGCCTGTCCACAACCATTCTCTTGCCTATTCCCTTTGGATTTATTAAACATCTTAAACTCCAACTATATGCCTCCTGTGTCTGCATTTGGGTCTCGCGTTGTGCCTTGATAGTACGAACTGGCCATGACAGACCCAGCAGACTTGGACCAGCACCGCCACACTGTCTCCCTACAGGGAGCCACCATTGGGAGACATCTCGGAGTTGCTACAGGGTCTTTTGGAAGGGCTCAGTTCCATGATGGAACACCACAACCATGGGTTAAAGGCTATTATGGAGCAAATCAGGGAGTTAGCTCAGAGACTGTCTGCCACCTCTGGAAAAACCCCAATCACCCAGGATTTTTTTGTTCCCTATCTGTGGTTAGTTTGTACGGCCTATCCCGACTCCCTGTGAACCCTGCTTACCTCCTCCAGAGCGATATTTGGGGAATCCTGCTACCTGCCTGGGTTTTCTATCTCAGCACTCGCTTATTTTTGAGCTACAGCCATCTCTGTTTTCTTCAGACCGATCGAAGATAGAGTATATAATTATGCTAATGTCGGGAAGGGCGCTCTCCTGGGCTATGGCAGTTTGGGAACAACAATCTGCCATTTGCGGTCATTTGGAGGAATTCATGGCAGAAGTGAAGTATTTGAGTCTCCGGGAGCAAGGCGGACAGCAAACTGCTTGACTTACGTCAAAACTCCCATAGTGTGGCAGACTACATGGGGGACTTTCGCACGTTGGCCACCGAGAGTGCCTGGAATCCGGAGTCTCTTTCCGATACTTTTCTGCACAGATTATTTTAGGAGGTTAAGGATGAGCTAGCTGCTTGGGAACTGCTGGTGAACCTTGACTCCCTTATCACTTTAACCATTAAAATTGATGGACGCCTAAGGGAACTCAAGACTGAGACGAGGTCTGGTCTCGGGCACTCTCGTGCACCCGATATGGCGCTTTCACCTCCTATGGAATCCGTAGGTTTCCGAAGGCAGCTCACCCGAGAGTAGTCGAAGCCACCCGAGCTCTCTCGTGAATCTACGATAGGTGAGTTGTATACTCCTGAGCCTATGCAGTTGGGAAGAACTAGGCTATCAGTTTGGGAGCGCTCACGGAGGATGAACAGTAACTGTTGTCTGTACTGTGGAGGGGTAGGGCATTTTATAGCTAAAAATACTAGACAGAAACTCTCGTCTTTTTAGTTGGTCACCAGTACCATGGTGAGTCAGACTTGGAGTTCCCTAATTCCCATCACCCACACATCCCTTTTTGTTCTTGTGCTGTGGGGAGACCAAGCTACAGTGCCTTGCGAAAGTATTCGGCCCCTTTGAATAATTTTGCACGCCCAATTTTTCAGTTTTGATTTGTTAAAAAAGTTTGAAATATCCAATAAATGTCGTTCCACTTCATGATTGTGTCCCACTTGTTGTTGATTCTTCACAAAAAAATACAGTTTTATATCTTTATGTTTGAAGCCTGAAATGTGGCAAAAGGTCGCAAAGTTCAAGGGGGCCGAATACTTTCGCAAGGCACTGTAAGTCTCTCCGAGTGCTCATTGACTCTGGGGCTGATGAAAATCTTAAGGTTACCACGATAGCTTCGGAGTTTGGTCTTCCCACTCAGCCTCTCTCTGTGCACATGGATGCTAGGGCACTGCACGGCCGCTCTATTGGGGAAGTCACCAATAGTACTGTGCCCGTTCAATTATGGGTTTCTATTAACCACAGTGAGAGAATAGTTCCTCCTCATTACATCTTCCAATGTTCTGGTTGTGTTGGGATTTTCCTGGCTCCAAAAGCACAATCATGTGATTGACTGGACCACAAGCTCCATCCTGGGTTGGAGCCCATTTTGCCATTCCCACTGCCTTCAAGCAACACAGCCTTCCTAAAGTTGTCTTCCTCTGGATGTTAGCAAGACTGTGGAGGTCTCTACTATCCCCACAGAATACCATGACCTCCTGGAAGTGTTCAGTAAGACATGTGCTACTTTCCTTCTCCCGCACCGTCCTTATGATTGTGCCATTGATCTTCTCCTGGGCACTACACCATCTCAGGGTCGATTGTACTCTGTCTGGACCAGAGACCAAAGCTATGGAGGAGTACATAGAGGAGTCTCTGGCCACTGGGCCGTCTTTCCTTCTGCATCTCCTGCCGGCGCATTTTTTTTCTTTGTGAAGAAGGACAAGACCGTGCGCCTGTGCATTGGCTAATGGGGACTTAATGATAGCACTGTCAAAAATTGTTACCTCTCCTCTCTTCTGCATTTTAACCTCTCCAGGGGGCTACTATGTTTTCCAAGTTGGACCTTTGGAATGCCTACCACCTGGTTCAGATACGTGAGGGGGATGAGTGGAAGACAGCCGTCAACACAGCCATTGGACATTATGAGTACCAGGTTATGCCATTTGGACTCTGATGCTGTCATCCAGGCTTGGGTCAATGATGTGCTTCGGGACATGCTAAACTGGTTTGTGTTCATGTACCTGGACGACATCCTGTTTTTTTTCCCCGATCTGCCCAAGAACATGTACTCTATGTCAGACAGGTCCATCAGTGCCACCTGGAGAACCAATTGCTAGTGAAAACCGAGAAGTGTCAGTTCCACGACTCTCTACAATCACCTTTCTGGGATATGTCATTGCTGAGGGCGATGTTCAGATGGATCCTGGCAAGGTGAAAGCAGTGGTGGATTGGCCTCAACCAACATCCAGGGTGCAGTTGCAACGGTTTCTTGGGTTTGCAAACTTCTACCGCCATTTCATTTGGGATTACAGCACCCTGGCTGCCCCCCTCTCGGCACTCACCTCCCCCAAGGTATCGTTCAAATGGTCTCCAGCTGTCGACAAAGCCTTTGGACCTGCAGCATCGGTTCACAACAGTACCCATCCTCATCCATCCGGACCCCTCGTGTCAATTTGTGGTGGAAGTGGATGCTTCGGTTGTTGGCGTGGGGTCCATCTGTCCCAGCGATCCGCCCAGGACCAGAAGCTTCATCCCTGTGCTTTCCTGTCCCATAGGCTCAATCTGCTGAAAGGAAGTACGATGTTGGCATCCGAGAACTCCTGGTGGTGAAGATGGCATTGGAAGAGTGGAGCCACTGGCTGGAAGGAGCAGAACAGCCATTCCTGGTCTGGACCGACCATAAAAACATGGAATATCTCCGTATAGCCAAGCACCTCAACTCCAGGCGGGACCGGTGGTCCCACCTGTTCACCAGATTTAACTTCACCATCTCCTACCGCCCAGGGTCTAAGAATGTGAAGCCTGACGCCGTCTCCCGCCTATACAGTTCCTCTGCCACACCCTCGACCTCTGAAACCATTCTTCCTACCTCATGCCTTGCTGCCACTGTAGATTGGGCTATTGAGAACCTGGACCGCGAGGCACAACACTCCCAGCCTGGACCTGAAGGGGGCCCGGCTAACTGGCTGTTTGTCCCTAATCCAGTCCTGTCCCAGGTCCTGGAATGGGCTCATTCCTCCAGGCTGACCTGTCATCCAGGGTCCCGTCGCACACTAGCCTTCCTTTGACAACGTTTCTGGTGGCCCACAATGGTCCCTGAAGTCTCTGCCTTCGCCACCGCATGCACTGTGTGTGCTCAAAACAAGACTCCACGGCAAGCTCCTTCTGGCCTCCTGCACCCCTACCGGTCCCTCATTGTCCCTTGTCTCATATTTCTGGACTTTGTCACTGGGCTTCCTCCGTCTGATGGCAACACTGTAATTCTGACAGTAGTCAAACGATTCTCCAAGGCCACCCATTTCACCCTCTCCCCAAACTACCTTCTGCCAAGGAGAAGGACCAGCTTATGGTGCAGCATGTCTTCTGGATCCATGGACTCCCGGTAGATGGACTCCCGGTAGACATGGTCATTCTGCACCCTTATTGTGTCGTCAGCCAGCCTGTCACCCGGATTCCATCCCGAAACTAATGGTCAGTTGGAACGAGCCAACCAAAACCTGGAGACCACCTGGAGACCACCTCCACAACTTGGAGCCGTCAACTGGTCTAGTTGGAGTATGCCCGGAACACTCTTCCCAGTTCTGCCACAGGACTCTGCCCTTTTGAGCGCTCCATGGGGTATCAGCCTCCACTCTTCCCTGATAAAGAGCAGGAGGTCAGCATACCCTCAGTCCAGATGTTTGTCCGCCAATGTTTATCCACCACACGCATCTGGAGAAGAGCCAGGGAGGCTATTCTCAAGACCAACTCCAGGTATCGTCGACAAGCTGACCGTTGCCTGACCCCAGCTCCCCACTACCACATTTGGCAGAGTGTATGGCTGTCCACACGGGACCTGCCCCTTCGGGTAGGGTCCCGCAAACTGTCCTACCCATTTTATTGGTTCTTTTCCCAGCTCCCGAGTCCTGAGTTCCACTGCTGTCTGTCTCTTGCTACCCCATACCCTCCATATTCACCTTACATTCCATGTGTCTGGAATTAAACCTGTGTCTCACTGTTCTTTGTCTTCGGTCCCCAGGCCCCCCGTGTCATTGATGGCCATCCGGCATACACGGTGAGATGTCTCCTGGGTGTTCGATCACGGGACAGGGGTTTCCAGTACCTGGTTGACTGGGAGGGTTACGGTCCGGAGGAGAGGTGCTGGGTTCCCGCTAGAGACATCCTGGATCCAGCCCTCATCGCCGATTTCCACCACCGACACTCCGTTTCCACCAGGTATGTGCCCTTAGGACGCCAGGTGGCACCCCTATGGGGTGTGGGTACTGTCACACCCTGATCTGTTTCACCTGTCCTCATTATTGTCTCCACCCTCTCCAGGTGTCGCTTGTTTCCCCAGGGTATGTATCCCTGTTTACTGTCCCCCTGTGCCAGTTTGTCTTGTATGTCCAAGCCTACCAGCGTTTTTTCCTGCTTTGCCTTTTCTCGTTTTTCTAGTCCTCCCGGTTTTGACCCTTGCCTGTTTCTGGACTCTGTACCTGCCTGCCCTGACCTCGAGCCTGCCTGCCACTCTGTACCTGCTAGAATCTGGTTTTGACCTCTTGCCTGTCCAACCATTCTCATGCCTATTCCCTTTGGATTTATTAAACATCTTACACGCCAGCCATCTGCCTCCTGTGTCTGCATTTGGGTCTCACCTTGTGCCTTGATAGGAAGGGGTTTTAAGCATGTCCAATACGGGACCTGCATGGCTAAAATAATGTGGGCCTGCCTACAATGTATAGATAAAAAGGGAATGCCAGCTCACTGTTTTACTCCTGTCAAACTTTATATTTTAATAAAGTTTTGGTGATTAAGATCTATTTCTAAGTGGTCTCAGGAGCCAAACCCTTTATTGACAGTCTTGACATTTTTGCCATTGCATTGGGCTGGACAAAAAAAGCCTTCAATGAGAGGGGAGGCTAAGCTTGGTTTTTAACCTCTGTAGGGGTCCCATCTGGCCAACATCCAGTGAGGTTGCAGAGCGCCAAATTCAATTACAGAAATGCTCAATTCTAAAAATTCAGAAAACAAAACAAATATTACATAGGTTTAAAGATTAACTTCTTGTTAAACCAACCACAGTGTCATATTTCTGAAATGCTTTTCGGCGAAAGCATACCTAGCCCAGATCATACCTAGCCCAGAACATAGCCCAGTTGACAAATTATTACAAACAGTAACCAGCCAAGCAGAAACGTTACTAAACTCAGGAATAGAGATAAAATTAATCTCTTACCTTTGATGATCTTCATATGGTGTTAATCAGAAGACATTCATTTACTCAATAAATGTTCCTTTTGTTCGATGAAGTCGCTTTATATCCAAAAACCTTTGTTTTGTTAGCGCATTTTCTTCAGTAATCCACAGGCTCAAACTCAGTCAAAACAATCAGACAAAAAATCCTAATTGTATCCGTAAAGTTCATAGAAACATGTCAAACGATGTTTATTTTCAATCCTCAGGTTGTTTTTTTAGCCTAAATGATCTATAATATTTCAACCGGACAATAACGTTGTCAATATAAAAGGTAAACAAGAAATGCACATGTGCCTAAAAAAACTCTGCGTCATGTTCAGACTGGTCTTACTCCCTCATTTATAAGAATAGAATAGGAACTGCAAATGGAGTCCTATGTCAATGGATACTGTAATGGCATTGAATAGAAAACTACAAAACCAAAAAAAAGACTTCCTGAATAGATTGTTCTCAGTTCTGTTATACTCACAGACACTATTTTAACAGTTTTGGAAACTTTAGAGTGTTTTCTATCCAAATCTGCCAGTTATATGCATATCATATCTTCTGGGCCCCGAGTAGAAGGCCATTAAATTTGGGCATGCTTTTCATCCAAAATTCCGAATGTTGCCCCCTACCCTAGAGAGGTTTTTAACCAAATTAAACAAGATGTAAAAACATTCGTTTTTTATTTTTCTAAATACCAGGTATACATGCACAAAAGGCTACCCTTGTTCCATACGCATATGGACAGTGTGCGTCATGGCTGGATAGGCTGCGTTTCCGCATGCCATAACCAACTGTTACCACTAAAACCAGCTTTTGGTTGGTCTTAAATATCTCTGTCAGTGCTGCCTGAAATTAGCACTTTGGATCATGTTTTAAGGACACCTCACCTCTCCTCTCCAATCTGAGCGCAATAGAGCTAATATAAGACAGGTAACCTGCCGAACCTGGCGTTAGGGCTGGAAAATGCCATTGAGACAGTTTTTACATGATGAAATAGCAAACTAATGTGCATTTGACACTAGCACCGCCTTAACACCGGCCGACAATAGAGCCATATGTTGGTGTTTCCTTTGTGCAAAATAACCTAAGAAATTAGGTTAAATGGCCAGAGATTCTTATGTGGCTTAATTATAGGCTATCGCTATTATTGGACGATGCCAGCCAATAGGCCAGACATAGTTTGAAAGAGAGCCAGAGTTGGAGCAAGAGCGGACACTTGAACTCAACCTTAGCTATGTTTTGCATATAACCTACCTCTTAGGAATGGGAAGATTTCCTGGCAGAGACAAAGACATGGGTTTTCAATATTTAAGAAACTATGGGCTAATCATATATTAATGATGTTCATTTCCTTGGAAAGAGGCAAACTGCCTCATTCTTTTCCACCCGTCGCCTAGTCTAGGATATAGGTTACGCCTGTGCTTAATTGAGATGACACATATAGGCACACTTAATCTCGCACGCCCAAAGAGAAAAGGACAGGTAGCCTACTGAACTTGAAACAGCAAAAATGATGAGAGCGGACACTTGCACTTCTTGAGCTACATTTTGCATATAGACCTACCTTTTAGGAGTGGAGCGGAATGATTTGCAGGCAGAGACCAATAAATGGGTTATCAATATTTAATTCCAGACAGTGTAGTAAACTATAGCCTATGACATTCAGGAATTGTATTTATTCTGAAAGATAACTGTCCCTTGCTTCTTTGCATATTGCCTACTCTTTTTAATTGAGACGACACAAGCTAAAGGCCCACTTGATCTTGCACGCCAACTAGGAGAGGAGAGGTAGTCTAGGTACTGTACTTGAAGCAGCAAATAATACGTCTGTGAATAGTGCAACAGAGGTGATTGTATTACAATAGATAGACTAACGCGTACAAAACAGAAAGACAAAAAATATGCCGACAATTAACCAAACTCTTTTGAAAACCTAGTTCAATACTCTTCCAACTTCAACACAGCATGGGATGGAACAATGCCCTTGGTGTACAGGAAGCTCATAATTATTGATCCTTATTAACAGATTATCATTTTGATTGAGGTTTTACAGAAATCGAATGTCTGTCACAAAAGCCAGCTCTTTTTGGAAAACAACATTGGCACCTTCCCAATACATTTTGTGATTTGGAGAAACCCTTGATTCTAGAGCACAATCAGTATCAGAAAGGTTAATCATCATCATTCATCAACCATAACATTTACAAATGTATCAATAATAATTTAAATGTGATCACATTGTGAGAAGCTGGTAAGAGTTTGCCAACATGACAACCCTATTGTCACCAACATTTGTCAGCTGCCAGTGTGTCTCTCCTTTCAGAAGTTTACCTATCAATCACAATTCATTTCTCCTGATTCTGCTGACAGTATTCTATCCCCAGAGACCGTGTTCTCCTCTACAGGAGAGCCACAGAGCCATGCGTCCCTTGACTCCCATGGCCTTCTTCTAAATCAATGTTTGACAAAGAGTGAGTCTCCACCGGTGCTTGTGGGGGTTATGGAGGCTCTTAGATTGAGAAGGCCACACACAAGGCTAGAGGGGTGAGTTCAAACTCCCTGTTTCACCATGATAGCTAGCTAATCCTGGATCATATTGCCCCTGAATAATGAAAATGAACCCTGCGTGCCAGCCAAGCTTGTCTGTGCCTAAGGCTGCAATGTCAGGTGAACAAACTGCAGTGAGAGGTGAGTAGTGGGTTGACTATTTGTTTTCTTTTATGTATTTTTTTCTTCGTCTGAAGACAGGCTATAGTCAGGCACTCTTCGGGGTAAAGATTAAGTTTGATTAATGAGCAATATTTGATTTAATTTAACCTGAAATCACTGTTCAGTTATTAAGTTATGCATGGAATATAATATGCCAACAGTTTCCAGCATTTGGGGGCCCTAAGCAAGATTTGGTTGGGGGCCCCCACCACGAAGTGGGCAAAACATTTTTGTGGCTCCACTCTTGGCGGCAGAGAGGAAAATGTGTCGCTTTAAAGCTAAATTTCTTGCAGTTCTAACATTTTTGCCATGGGATGGAGGGAAAATGTTACAGAAACTATCTAAATCCAAACTGTTTTTTCCAGCAAGCTACTATGTGATGCACATCCCATGTTTACAACAAGCGCTCACAGTCTCACATCAGAATTCGATGTTTATCCATGTTTCACAAATGTCAAATTTTGAAGTGTTTAAGGTTAAGTTTAGGCATTAACACAGAAATCAACATGATGCTTACACCCATCAGCCATCCCCAACCACAACACCCTAGCAAAACCGAAACCTTCTTGAAAGTAAAAGCGCTCACTGTAGTTGCCCGTTTCAAACGTCATCACCCAACGTCCTCAGACAAATGACAAATACTGCATTGTATCACTGGTGACCTGGCTGTATGTTTAAGAAGGGGCTGTATGCATATTTTGCAGATTAACCCCACACATTTTTGTTGGACTGACAGTAGAATCATATTTAAAATATCTTCCTTTTTAAATGAAGCCATACAGAGTTGTCTGCAATTTTAATTTCATCCTCCAGAAAAGGTAGATCAAATATTACAGAAAATAATATGGTTAAAAGATAAGGCTATAATATTTAGGAAGGACATTGTAAACAAGGACATTAACATTGTCACACAAGTGTATGGAGGTGTATGCTCAATATGTCACGTTCATTATAGGGATCGGACCAAGGCGCAGCATGGTATGCCTACATTCTTATCTATTAAAACAATGAAACACTGAACAACCTAACAAAATTACAAAATTAAACTTGAAGCTATACGAATAGTGCAGACAGGCAACTAAACATAGAACAAGATCCCACAAACACCAAAGGGAAATGGCTACCTAAATATGATCCCCAATCAGAGACAACGATAAACAGCTGCCTCTGATTGGGAACCATATCAGGCCACCATAGACATACAAATCACCTAGACCTACAAAAAGGACGCAATGGGCTGTGGAGGCGCACTGGAAGCCTGATGCGTGGTGCCGGCACCGATGGTACCGGGCTGGTGCCACGCACCCCAGGGCGAGTGCGGAGAGGAGGCACAGGACGTACTGGACTTTGGAGGTGCACTGGAGATCTGGAGCGTAGAGCTGGCACAATGCGTCCTGGCTGGATGCTCACTTGAGCCCGGCAAGTGCGGGGCGCTGGCACAGGACGCAATGGACTGTGCAGACGCATCGGAGACACAGTACGCAGAGCCAGCGCAGGATATCCTGGTCCAAGGAGGTGTAGTGGAGACCAGGAGCGCTGAGCCAGCACCATCCGTCCTGGCTGGATGTCCATTGTAGCCCAGCAAATGCGAGGAGCTGGAATAGAGCCCACCGGGCTATGAATGCGAACTGGAGACACCGGTGCGCATCACTGTGTAACACGTTGTCTGACCCGTAACACGGTGTCTGGCCAGTCACACGCTCCCCACGGTAAGCACGAGGAGTTGGCTCAGGTCTCCAACCTGACTCAGCCAATCTCCCCGTGTGCCCCCCAAAAAATGTTTTCATGGGGCTGCCTCTCTTGCTTGTCTCGTTGGTACAACTCCTCGTAATATCGCCGTTCCGCTTTCGCTGCCTCTATCACCTCCTTAGGACGGCGATACTCCCCAGCCTGCGTCCAGGGTCCTGCTCCATCCAGAATCTTCTCCCAGGTCCATTCCTCCTGAACACGCTCCTTGGTCCATTTTATTTGGGCTCTTCTGTCATGTTCGTTATAAGGAAGGTGCAGCATGGTATGCGTACATTCTTATTTATTAAAAGAATGAAACACTGAACCAACTAAAAAAATAACAAAACGAAACGTGAAGCTATACGAGTAGTGCAGACAGGCAACTAAACATAGAAAAAGATCCCACAAACAACAAAGGGAAATGGCTACCTAAGTATGATCCCCAATCAGAGACAACGATAAACAGCTGCCTCTGATTGGGAACCATATCAGGCCACCATAGACATACAGATCACCTAGACCTACAAAAATCCTAGACATACAAAAAACCTTAGACAATACATAAACTAGCGTATGCACCCTAGGCACACCCTGACCTAACCAAAATATGAAGAAAACAGAGATATCTCAGATCAGGGCGTGACACAATACAAAATTAGAACCAACTCATCATGGTTCTACCACAAAATTGGAAGAGGCAGTAGAAATTAACGAGTCTGTCTGATACCCATTAAAAACCATAAATGGCTTAAAAGTATTCCTATAAATAAAAAAATATATAGCAGTTTCACTTAAAGTCAAAAGATTTGAAAGCTATGTTGCATAACTTTCAAGTCAGTTGGGAACAGGTCTTTGGTGTCCCAATACCTTGGCATCGGGTCTATGAACTAATATATAAAACAATTGAAACATCAATCTGTTCATTTTCATTTAAGCTGTTATATAAAATACTTGCTACAAAATAATGCTCAATATATGGGACATTGAACGGTCAGCCCTGTGCAGGCTCTGCCACAAGGAAACAGAATCAATAAATCTTTCTGGTACTGTCCATCGGTGGCTCGCTTTTGGAGTCAGGTCCAGGAATGATTGTTACTGTACGTCATAATATCAGGGTTCAGATGGACCTGCAAACTGTATTGTTAGGGGATCCGAGAAGCCACTATCAGTCAATGTAAAATATCATTAAACTCTTGGGCAAAGTATTTATTTTTATGGCAATATGTGTAGAAATGTTCCAAATAGGGAGGTTCAAGACCCTCATAAGACATCACAGTAGAATGGAGGGAAGCATTGCAAAAGTAAATAGCAAAATTGTATTATACTGGGAAAGATGGATTAATCTGTGGACATCGGAGGGTGCTGCAGAACCCCCTGAAAATTCACAAAAAAAAGATGTACTAAAACTGTAAAAAAGATATATATAATTTGTGGTGTACCCATCGGTAGCACAGGTCAAACATTTTTTCAGCCTAACTCCAAATGGAGTCTGTGAAGGAAAAAAACACATGGAAAAGTGGTAATATAGGTCCAAAAAACAAATTTCACAAAGGCATATTCATTTATTGTGTTATCGGTTTCATGATGCTTGTATCTACACCAAAGTAGATCATTTTAAGATTGTTCTATATATAAGTTGCGGTCTCTATAAGCTTCAATATGAGGTCCTAAACCTAGCATGAAAGTGCATCCTTGTAGATGTGTGGGCTAATATAGTCAATGTTTGCTTTGGGGTAAGCTGACCCCATAGCTAAATTGAGCCAATGGTTCAGCCAATGGCAAGATGGGCAAATTGAAGTGTTTTATTGCTGGGATATGAGGTAATGACAGGGCCTGGCCTGTGTAAAAACACAAAAGTACAAAGTGTTTGTTAGGTATTAAGCCTGTGTTAAAATATGCTTAAAATGATTCAACTACACACAAAAAAAAGATTGTGATTGTGTTGAATTGTGTTTGGGAAAGAAATATAGTTTTAAAAAGGTAGTGGTAATATTTCATTCAGTACAGACATTTGTAGGCAACTTAACATTACAACCGCCAAGACAGTCAATCTGACCGTTTTCAATTTTGTAATTTCAATAACTTCAATTCAATAAAAACCTTGAAACCACTTGTCCCTGACTTTTCCTAAATATGTGTATTTTACACTCTACCAGAACATTGAGATAAATATAATTAAAAAAACATCTAATTCTGATGATTTCTACCTCAAAGTGCCATGATGGTCAAAAGGAGCGTATGCATATTTAACAGAAGAATAGCCGGGCCTCAACAAGTACCAATAGTAATGTATTTCAAAAGAACAGAATAGCATTTTTCTAGTTTTATTTCAGGCCTACAATATCTGTGCTTATGGCTTTTCCATGAAATCAACTTGTTCATTTAGCAGACATCCCGCGCTTATATTCCCCTGCCCTACCACAGTCAGCACACATATATTTCAGAGTAAGAATATAATAGAATATAACAGCATAGAATAGAAAGTATATTTTTCCCAAATGGCTATAGCTTATTGTCACAAGTACTCACATGAGGAAGGAGTTATGGGAACACATGGAGATGCAGTTATTGTAGGAAAAAGTTGTATTTTGAAAATGAACGTATCCGCACAATTTTGAGATAATTCTGGCAAGATTAGGTTCAATTAGAAACCTCAGAATATACTTTTTTTCCGATAGGGTATAGCAATCAAATTCGTATGGCCTGCATGGACTTCTGGAGGATTATTGGAAAAGATACTGTTTGGCAAGTTCTGTTCCCTTCTTTGTCAATAAATGCTGAGCGGGTCAACAGTCTCTTTATTCTCAATTTGACAATTGATAATATTGTCACCCATCAGACTTATCAATTTGAGTCTTTATCTACTATATATACAGTGTCTTCGGAAAGTTTTCAGACCCCTTGATTTTTCCCCACATTTTGTTAGGTTACAGCCTTTTTCTAAAATTGATTAAAAATATATATATAATTTCAATCTACACACAATACCCCATGATGAAAAAGCAAAAACCTTTTTTTAGAAATGTTTGCTCATTTCTTAAAAATAAAAAACTTAAAACATTTCCATATGTATTCAGACCCTTTACTCAGGACATTGTTGAAGCACCTTTGGCAGCGATTACAGCCTTGAGTCTTCTTGGGTATGACACTACAGTGGTTCCTCAATTAAAAGTTTTCAGATTATGCCACGGGATTTCGAGGTCATTTGTGGGTACCTGCTTCATTGCGCCAGACCACCGCAAGGGAGAGTTAAAGCATTGATTATGCTTTTGGAAGCTGTATATTTTTTTAAACATTATATTCCATGTTATTCTTAAGTTATACAGTGGGGCAAAAAAGTATTTAGTCAGCGACCAATTGTGCAAGACGAGAGAGGCCTGTAATTTTCAGCATAGGTACACTTCAACTATGACAGGCTGGGTTTCTGTAAAGCACTTTGAGATATCAGCTGATGTACGAAGGTCTATATAAATAAATTTGAATTGATTTGATGACAGACAAAATGAGAAGAAAAAAAATCCAGAAAATCATATTGTAGGATTTTTTATGAATTTATTTGCAAATTATGGTGGAAAATAAGTATTTGGTCACCTACAAAGAATTAAGATTTCTGGCTCTCACAGACCTTCTTTAAGAGGCCCCTCTGTCCTCCACTTGTTACCTGTATTAATGGCACCTGTTTGAACTTGTTATCAGTATAAAAGACACCTCAAACAGTCACACTCCAAACTCCACTATGGCCAAGACCAAAGAGCTGTCAAAGGACACCAGAAACAAAATTGTAGACCTGCACCAGGCTGGGAAGACTGAATCTGCAATAGGTAAGCAGCTTGGTTTGAAGAAATCAACTGTGGGAGCAATTATTAGGAAATGGAAGACATACAAGACCACTGATAATCTCCCTCAATCTGGGGCTCCACGCAAGATCTCACCCCGTGGGGTCAAAATGATCACAAGAACGGTGAGCAAAAATCTCAGAACCACACGGGGGGACCTAGTGAATGACCTGCAGAGAGCTGGGACCAAAGTTACAAAGCCTACCATCAGTAACACACTATGCCGCCAGGGACTCAAATCCTGCAGTGCCAGACGTGTCCCCCTGCTTAAGCCAGTACATGTCCAGGCCCGTCTGAAGTTTGCTAGAGAGCATTTGGATGGTCCAGAAGAATATAGGGAGAATGTCATATGGTCAGATGAAACCAAAATATAACTTTTTGGCGAAAACTCAACTCATCGTGTTTGGAGGACAAAGAATGCTTAGTTGCATCCAAAGAACACCATACCTACTGTGAAGCATGAGGGTGGAAACATCATGATTTTGGGCTGTTTTTCTGCAAAGGGACCAGGACGACTGATCCGTGTAAAGGAAAGAATGAATGGGGCCATGTATCATGAGATTTTGAGTGAAAACCCCCTTCCATCAGCAAGGGCATTGAAGATGAAACGTGGCTGGGTCTTTCAGCAAGACAATGAACCCAAACACACCGCCCGGGCAATGAAGGAGTGGCTTTGTAAGAAGCATTTCAAGGTCCTGGAGTGGCCTAGCCAGTCTCCAGATCTCAACCCCATAGAAAATCTTTGGAGGGAGTTGAAAGTCCGTGTGGCCCAGCAACAGCTCCAACACATCACTGCTCTAGAGGAGATCTGCATGGAGGAATGGGCCAAAATACCAGCAACAGTGTGTGAAAACCTTGTGAAGACTTACAGAAAATGTTTGACCTCTGTCATTGCCAACAAAGGGTATATAACAAAGTATTGAGATAAACTTTTGTTATTGACCAAATACTTATTTTCCACCATAATTGGCAAATAAATTCATTAAAAATCCTACAATGTGATGTTCTGGATTTTTTTCCGTCTCATTTTGTCTGTCATAGTTGAAGTGTACCTATTATGAAAATTACAGGCCTCTCTCATCTTTTTAAGTGGGAGAACTTGCACAATTGGTGGCTGACTAAATACTTTTTTGCCACACTGTATGTGTTGACTGAATATAAGCAGCGAGTGATGTTTGCTAAATAATCAAGTTGATGGCAGAGTCATATAGCCTCAGCCCCTACATAAAGCTGAGTGACTCACTCATTTGTGGCTTTGGATCAAAATAATTAGTACCAACATTCTTTCTGATAGTTTAGAAGTGAAAAATAGAAAATAGAAGTGATTATAAAAACACACAACTCCACAATTGATCGCTGGTTTTGGTCTCAAATAAGCACGGTCTGTAAAAGAGTGTGCAACTAAAATAAGCAATTTCTGTGGAAAACACAAGGAATATATAGACCTAGACCTATGAACACTTAAAAAACGGGAGTCAGGGTTAGTGCTTTGTGTATAATATTGGTTATCCTGACCTGGGTGCCAGGTATTACAGTCTCTAAAAGGAAACATATTACCACCGTCTCTTGCGCATGTCATTTTCCTTTCATAATGCATCCTTATTTGCAAAGAGATTATTATTATTAATATTAACCCTGAATTATGATATTAAAGCCCCTTAGATATTCTCACAGATCAGATTTGCCCTAACGACAAATGCCCATTAGATGTTAATTTAAGTCTTCACATGTTAATTTAACTCCAATCCTCTAAATTGTATTATTGGCAGAGAGTCACGTCATTGGCGGAGAGTCAGGGGGAGAGCGACCTGTTTAAATTATATGAGCAAAAAATATTCAATTTGATTTGGAATGGCAAGCCAAACAAAATTAAAAGGGGCTATTGTCTCACCCTATGTTCAAGAATGGCCTTTTTCCACTTATTCAGATTAAAAACGCTCACTTTCAGGAATTTGAAAATATAATCTCCAAAATATTGTTATTTTTTAAACAAGGACTTGAAAATGAGATTGTGAACTCTGCAAACAATGTTTCCAGTCGGATAATAAGAATGGTAAATGACTGTAATTAATACATTCATTCCTACATTGGAATACAAAAGAAGCCATCCATCCACCCATTATGGGCTCTTAGCAGAACAATAGACTCTTACCAAGGAGGGTAGGGGGAGAGTTGTATCGTCAAATTCTCAAGCCAAAACGTGTTGATGTCCTTCACCAGTTCATCTTTGCTTGTAGGCTTGGCACAGTTACGGATTGAGTTTAAATCAGGAGACCTACAGTTAAAGTCGGAAGTTTACATACACTTAGGTTGGAGTCATTAAAACTTGTTTTTCAACCACTCCACAAATTTCTTGTTAACAAACTATAGTTTTGGCAAGTTGGTTAGGACATCTACCATGTGCATGACAAAAGTAATTTTTTCAATAATTGTTTAAAGGAGGATTATTTCACTTATAATTGACTGTATCACAATTACAGTGGTTCAGAGGTTAACATACATGAATTTGACTGTGCCTTTAAACAGATTGGAAAATTCCAGAAAACGATGGCTTTCGAAGCTTCTGATAGGCTAATTGATATAATTTGATTCAATTGGAGGTGTACCTGTGGATGTATTTCAAGGCCTACCTTCAAACTCAGTGCCTCTTTGCTTGACAACATGGGAAAATCAAAAGAAATCAGCCAAGAACCCCAAAATTTTGGAGGCCTCCACAAGTCTGGTTCATTCTTGGGAGCAATTTCCAAACGCCTTAAGGTACCACGTTCATCTGTACAAACAATAGTACGCAAGTATAAACACCATGGGACCACACATCCGTCATACCGCTCAGGAAGGAGACGCGTTCTGTCTCCTAGAGATGAACGTACTTTGGTGCGAAAAGTGCAAATCAATGCCAGAACAGCAGCAAAGGACCTTGTAAAGATGCTGGAGGAAACAGATACAAAAGTATCTATATCCACATTAAAACGAGTGCTAGAACAACATAACTAACCTGAGAGGCCGCTCAGCAAGGAAGAAGCCACTGCTCCAAAACTGCCATTAAAAAAAGCCAGACTACGGTTTGCAACTGCACATAAAATCAAATCAAATGTATTTATATAGCCCTTCGTACATCAGCTGATATCTCAAAGTGCTGTACAGAAACCCAGCCTAAAACCCCAAACAGCAAGCAATGCAGGTGGAGAAGCACAGTGGCTAGGAAAAACTCCCTAGAAAGGCCAAAATCTAGGAAGAAACCTAGAGAGGAACCAGGCTATGAGGGGTGGCATGTCCTCTTCTGGCTGTGACGGGTGGAGATTATAACAGAACATAGCCAAGATGTTCCAATGCTCATAAATGACCATTATGGTCAAATAATAATAATCACAGGCAGAACAGTTGACACTGAATATAAGAGCAGCGTCAACTCACCATCAGTACGACCAAGAATATGACTTTCGCGAAGCGGATCCTGTGTTCTGCCTTTCACCCGGGACAATGGAATGGATCCCAGCCGGCGACCCAAAAAAACGACTTCGTAAAAGAGGGAAACGTAGCGGTCTTCTGGTCAGACTCCGGAGACGGGCACATCGTGCACCACTCCCCAGTATACTTCTCGCCAATGTCCAGTCTCTTGACAACAAGGTTGATGAAATCCGAGCAAGGGTAGCATTTCAGAAGGACATCAGAGACTGTAACGTTCTTTGCTTCACGGAAACATGGCTCACTGGAGAGACGCTGTCGGAGTCGGTGCAGCCAGCTGGTTTCTCCATGCATCGCGCCGACAGAAACAAACATCTTTCTGGTAAGAAGAGGGGCGGGGGCGTATGCCTTATGGCTAACGAGACGTGGTGTGGTCACAAAAGCATACAGGAACTCAAGTCCTTCTGTTCACCTGATTTAGAATTCCTCACAATCAAATGTCGACCGCATTATCTACCAAGGGAATTCTCTTCGATTATAATCACAGCTGTATATATTCCCCCTCAAGCAGACACATCGATGGCTCTGAACGAACTTTATTTGACTCTTTGCAAACTGGAATCCATACATCCTGAGGCTGCATTCATTGTAGCTGGGGATTTTAACAAGGCTAATCTGAAAACAAGACTCCCTAAATTGTATCAGCATATCGATTGCGCAACCAGGGCTGGCAAAACCTTGGATCACTGCTATTCTAACTTCCGCGACGCACATAAGGCCCTGCCCCGCCCTCCTTTCGGAAAAGCTGACCACAACTCCATTTTGTTAATCCCTGCCTACAGACAGAAACTAAAACAAGAAGCTCCCACGCTGAGGTCTGTTCAACGCTGGTCCGACCAATCTGATTCCACACTCCAAGACTGCTTCATCACGTGGACTGGGATATGTTTCGTATTGCGTCAGACAACAACATTGATGAATACGCTGATTCGGTGTGCGAGTTCATTAGAACGTGCGTTGAAGATGTCGTTCCCATAGCAATGATTAAAACATTCCCAAACCAGAAACCGTGGATTGATGGCAGCATTCGCGTGAAACTGAAAGCGCGAACCACTGCTTTTAATCAGGGCAAGGTGACCGGAAACATGACCGAATACAAACAGTGTAGCTATTCCCTCCGCAAGGCAATCAAACAAGCTAAGCGTCAGTATAGAGACAAAGTAGAATCTCAATTCAACGGCTCAGACACAAGCGGTATGTGGCAGGGTCTACAGTCAATCACGGATTACAAAAAGAAAACCAGCCCCGTCACGGACCAGGATGTCTTGCTCCCAGGCAGACTAACTTTTTTGCCCGCTTTGAGGAGAATACAGTGCCACGGACACGGCCTGCAACCAAAACATGCGGCCTCTCCTTCACTGCAGCCGAGGTGAGTAAAACATTTAAACGTGTTAACCCTCGCAAGGCTGCAGGCCCAGACGGCATCCCCAGCCGCGCCCTCAGAGCATGCGCAGACCAGCTGGCTGGTGTGTTTACGGACATATTCAATCAATCCCTATCCCAGTCTGCTGTTCCCACATGCTTCAAGAGGGCCACCATTGTTCCTGTTCCCAAGAAAGCTAAGGTAACTGAGCTAAACGACTACCGCCCCGTAGCACTCACTTCCGTCATCATGAAGTGCTTTGAGAGACTAGTCAAGGACCATATCACCTCCACCCTACATGACACCCTAGACCCACTCCAATTTTCTTACCGCCCAAATAGGTCCACAGACGATGCAATCTCAACCACACTGCACACTACCCTAACCCATCTGGACAAGAGGAATACCTATGTGAGAATGCTGTTCATCGACTACAGCTCGGCATTTAACACCATAGTACCCTCCAAGCTCGTCATCAAGCTCGAGACCCTGGGTCTCGACCCCGCCCTGTGCAACTGGGTACTGGACTTCCTGACGGGCCGCCCCCAGGTGGTGAGGGTAGGCAACAACATCTCCACCCCGCTGATGCTCAATACTGGGGCCCCACAAGGGTGCGTTCTGAGCACTCTCCTGTACTCCCTGTTCACCCACGACTGCGTGGCCATGCACGCCTCCAACTCAATCATCAAGTTTGCGGACGACACAACAGTGGTAGGCTTGATTACCAACAACGACGAGACGGCCTACAGGGAGGAGGTGAGGGCCCTCGGAGTCTGGTGTCAGGAAAATAACCTCATACTCAACGTCAACAAAACTAAGGAGATGATTGTGGACTTCAGGAAACAGCAGAGGGAACACCCCCATATCCACATCGATGGAACAGTAGTGGAGAGGGTAGCAAGTTTTAAGTTCCTCGGCAAACACATCACAGACAAACTGAATTGGTCCACCCACACAGACAGCATCGTGAAGAAGGCGCAGCAGCGCCTCTTCAACCTCAGGAGGCTGAAGAAATTCGGCTTGTCACCAAAAGCACTCACAAACTTCTACAGATACACAATCGAGAGCATCCTGGCGGCCTGTATCACCGCCTGGTACGGCAACTGCTCCGCCCACAACCGTAAGGCTCTCCAGAGGGTAGTGAGGTCTGCACAACGCATCACATGGGGCAAACTACCTGCCCTCCAGGACACCTACACCACCCGATGTTACAGGAAGGCCATAAAGATCATCAAGGACAACAACCACCCGAGCAACTGCCTGTTCACCCCGCTATCATCCAGAAGGCGAGGTCAGTACAGTTGCATCAAAGCTGGGACCGAGAGACTGAAAAACAGCTTCTATCTCAAGGCCATCAGACTGTTAAACAGCCACCACTAACATTGAGTGGCTGCTGCCAACACACTGACTCAACTCCAGCCACTTTAATAATGGGAATTGATGGGAAATGATGTAAAATATATCACTAGCCACTTTAAACAATGCTACCTAATATAATGTTTACATACCCTACATTATTCATCTCACATGTATACGTATATACTGTACTCTATATCCTCTACTGCATCTTTATGTAATACATGTATCACTAGCCACTTTAACTATGCCACTTTGTTTACATACTCATCTCATATGTATATACTGTACTCGATACCATCTACTGTATCTTGCCTATGCCGCTCTGTACCATCACTCATTCATATATCTTTATGTACATATTCTTTATCCCCTTACACTTGTGTGTATAAGACAGTAGTTTTGGAATTGTTAGTTAGATTACTTGTTGGTTATTACTGCATTGTCGGAACTAGAAGCACAAGCATTTCGCTACACTTGCATTAACATCTGCTAACCATGTGTATGTGACAAATACAATTTGATTTGATTTGATTTGGAGCAGCAGCACGGACTGGGGACAGCAAGGAGTCATCTTGCCAGGTAGTTCTGAGGCATGGTCCTATGGCTCAGGTCCTCCGAGAGAGAGAAAAAAAGAGAGAAAGAGAGAGAGCA
This sequence comes from Oncorhynchus tshawytscha, assembly GCF_018296145.1. Classification (NCBI taxonomy): domain Eukaryota; kingdom Metazoa; phylum Chordata; class Actinopteri; order Salmoniformes; family Salmonidae; genus Oncorhynchus; species Oncorhynchus tshawytscha. The sequence goes on along the minus strand of NC_056446.1, from coordinate 5,853,025 downwards.
TACTTAAATTCACACAGGACACCAGATAAGACAGGAGAAGTATATAACAAACTGACCCTAGCCCCCCGATACATAAACTACTGCAGCATAAATACTGGAAGCTGAGACAGGAGAGGTCAGGAGACACTGTGGCCCCATCCGATGATACCCCCAAACAGGGCCAAAGAGGAAGGATATAACCCCACCCACTTTGCCAAAGCACAGCCCCCACACCACGAGAGGGATATCTTCAACCACCAACTTACCATCCTGAGACAAGGCAGAGTATAGCCCACAAAGATCTCCTCCACGGCACAATACAAGGGGGGGCGCCAACCCAGACAGGAAGATCACATCAGTGACTCAACCCACTCAAGTGACGCACCCCTCCTAGGGACAGGAGAATGAAAGAGCACCAGTAAGCCAGTGACTCAGCCCCCGTAATAGGGTTAGAGGCAGAGAATCCCAGTGGAAAGAGGGGAACTGGCCAGGCAGAGACAGCAAGGACGGTTCGTTGCTCCAGAGCCTTTCCGGTCACGTTCACACTCCTGGGTCAGACTACACTCAATCATATGACCCACTGAAGAGATGAGTCTTCAGTAAAGACTTAAAGGTTGAGACCGAGTTTGCATCTCTCACATGGGTAGGCAGACCTTTCCATAAAATGGAGCTCTATAGGAGAAAGCCCTGCCTCCAGCTGTTTGCTTAGAAATTCTAGGGACAATTAGGAAGCCTGCGTCTTGTGACTGTAGCGTACGTCTACGGCCGTATGTACGGCAGGACCAAATCAGAGAGATTGGTATGAGCAAGCCCATGTAATGCTTTGTAGGTTAGCAGTAAAACCTTGAAATCGGCCCTTGCCTTGACAGGAAGCCAGTGTAGGGAGGCTAGCACTGGAGTAATATGATCAAATTTTTTGGTTCTTGTCAGGATTCTAGCAGCCGTATATAGCACTAACTGAAGTTTATTTAGTGCTTTATCAGGGTAGCCGGAAAGTAGAGCATTGCAGTAGTCTAACCTAGAAGTAACAAAACCATGGATTAATTTTTCTGCATCAATTTTAGACAGAAAGTTTCTGATTTTTGCAATGTTACGTAGATGGAAAAAAGCTGTCCTTGAAACAGTCTTGATATGTTCGTCAAAAGAGAGATCAGGGTCCAAAGTAACGCAGAGGTCCTTCACAGTTTTTTTTTAGACGACTGTACAACCATCAAGATTAATTGTCATATTCAACAGAAGATCTCTTTGTTTCTCGGGACCTAGAACAAGCATCTCTGTTTTGTCCTAGTTTAAAAGTAGAACGTTTGCAGCCATCCACTTCCTTATGTCTGAAACACAGGCTTCTAGCGAGTGCAATTTTTGGGCTTCACCATGTTTCATTGAAATGTACAGCTGTGCGTCATTTGCATAGCAGTGAAAGTTAACATTATGTTTTCGAATGACATCCCCAAGAGGTAAAATATATAGTGAAAACAATAGTGGTCCAAAAACGGAACCTTGAGGAACACCGAAATTTACAGTTGATTTGTCAGAGGACAAACCATTCACAGGGACAAACTGATATCTTTCCGACAGATAAGATCTAAACCAGGTCAGAACTTGTCCGTGAAGACCAATTTGGGTTTCCAATCTCTCCAAAAGGAGCACGAGGACAGATGCAAAGCCTTGGTCTGATGCCATAAAAAGGTAATTTACCACCTTCACAAGTGCAGCCTCAGTGCTATGATAGGGTCTAAAACCAGACTGATACATTTCGTATACATGGTTTGTCTTCAGGAAGGCAGTGAGTTGCTGCACAACAGCCTTTTCTAAAATGTTTGAGAGGAATGGAAGATTTGATATAGGCCGATAGTTTTTTAATGTTTTCTGGGTCAAGGTTAGGCTTTTTCAAGAGAGGCTTTATTACTGCCACTTTTAGTGAGTTTGGTACACATCCGGTGGATAGAGAGCCGTTTATTATGTTCAACATAGGAGGGCCAAGCACAGGAAGCAGCTCTTTCAGTAGTTTATTTGGAATAGGGTCCAGTATGTAGCTTGAAGGTTTAGAGGCCATGATTATTGTCATCATTTGTATCAAGAGATATAGTACTAAAACACTTGAGTATCTCCCTTGATCCTAGGTCCTGGCAGAGCTATGCAGACTCGGGACAGCTTTGAAGGAATACGCAGATTTAAACAGGAGTCCGTAATTTGCTTTCTAATAATCATGATCTTTTCCTCAAAGAAGTTCATGAATTTATTCCTGCTGAAGTGAAAGCCATCCTCTCTTGGGGAATGCTGCTTTTTAGTTAGCTTTGCGACAGTATCAAAAATACATTTTGGATTGTTCTTATTTTCCTCAATTAAGTTTGAAAAATAAGATGATTAAGCAGCAGTAAGGGCTCTTCGATACTGCACGGTACTGTTTTTCCAAACTAGTCGGAAGACTTCCAGTTTGGTGTGGCACCATTTCCGTTCCAACTTTCTGGAAGCTTGCTTCAGAGCCCGGGTATTTTCTGTATACCAGGGAGCTAGTTTCTTATGAGAAATGTTTTTAGTTTTTAGGGGTGCAACTGCATCTAGGGTATTGCGCAAGGTTAAATAGAGTTCCTCAGTTAGGTGGTTAACAGATTTTTGGGTAGACAGAGTCTGGAAGGGCATCAAGGAATCTTTGTGTTATCTGTGAATTTATAGCACAACAAGATTATTTGTTGCAATTGCAAACGTAATAAAAGGGTGGTCCGATAGTCCAGGATTATGAGGAAAAACATTAAGATCCACAACATTTATTCCATGGGACAAAACTAGGTCCAGAGACATGTTGGACAAAATCCACTGAGTCGATGATGGCTCGGAAATGTGAATATTAAAGTCACCAACAATTAGAATATTATCTGCTATGACTACAAGGTCCAATAGGAATTCAGGGAACTCAATGAGGAACGTTGTATATGGCCCAGGAGGCCTGTAAACAGTAGCTATAACAAGTGATTGAGTAGGCTGCAAGGATTTCATGAATAGAAACTCAAAAGAGGAAAACGTCATTTTTTTTTGTACATTTAAATTTGCTATCGTAAATGTTAGCAACACCTCCGCCTTTGCGGGATGCACGGGGGATATGGTCACTAGTGTAACCAGGAGGTGAGGCCTCATTTAGCACAGTAAATCCATCAGGCTTAAGCCATGTTTCAGCCAGGCCAATCACATCAAGATTATGATCAGTGATTAGTTCATTGACTATAATTGCCTTTGAAGTAAGGGATCTAACATTAAGTAGCCGTATTTTGAGATGTGAGGTATCACGATCTCTTTCAATAATGACAGGAATGGAGGAGGTCTTTATCCTAGTGAGATTGCTAAGGCGAACACCGCCATGTTTAGTTTTGCCCAACCCAGGTCGAGACACAGACACGGTCTCAATGGGGATAGCTGAGCTGACTACACGGACTGTGCTAGTGGCAGACACCACTAAGCTGGCAGGCTGGCTAACAGCCTGCTGCCTGGCCTGCACCCTATTTCATTGTGGAGCTAGAGGAGTTAGAGCCCTGTCTATGTTGTTAGATAAGATGAGAGCACCACTCCAGCTAGGATGGAGTCCTTCACTCCTCAACATGTCAGGCTTGGTCCTGTTTGTGGGTGAGTCCCAGAAAGAGGGCCAATTATCTACAAATTCTATCTTTTAGGAGGGGCAGAAAACAGTTTTCAACCAGCGATTGAGTTGTGAGACTCTGCTGTAGAGCTCACCACTCCCCCTAACTGGGACAGGGCCAGAGACAATTACTCGATGCCGACACATCTTTCTAGCTGATTTACACGCTGAAGCTATGTTGCGCTTGGTGACCTCTGACTATTTCATCCTAACATCGTTGGTGCCGATGTGGATAACAATATCTCTATACCCTCTACACCCACCAGTTTTAGCTTTAGCCAGCACCGTTTTCAGATTAGCCTTAACGCCAGTAGCCCTGCCCCCTGGTAAACAGTGTATGATCGCTAAATGATTCGTTTTAAATCTAATGCTGTGGGGACAAAGATCATACTTTTGGAGAAATATCCTCTGTTCTGATGAAACAAAAATAGAATTGTTTGGCCATAATGACCATCGTTATGTTTGGAGGAAAAATGGGGAGGCTTGCAAGCCAAAGAACACCATCCCAACCGTTAAGTGTGTTTTGGTCCGAGCAGACTATTTTCCGGCTCACAGACATCGCCAACTTATTTCTATGGTGCTACCCATTCCAGGGTTAGGACTGTAACCATCAGAGGACTTGAAAATGAGTCGGAGCTGAGAGGATCACCAAAACTAAAGTTATTTTGGTTTCAGTGCATTTTCTTAAAAACAAAAATGTATGTAGCCGATCAATGTGTAGGCATACTTTGTAATAAAATCGACAATTGTGTACTATAAACGTGAATGTGTTTTTGCACAGCATACAACCATGCCGACAACCATCCGTGGAGATCAGTGGACAAAGAGCTAGACAACAGGCCGCAGCGAAAAAATGCATGGTTCCATAGAATACCAATTGGGATGGATCCCGAGGCAAATGTGGCTTACCAGTGAACCTACGGGTGTTCATCATTAATACTGTGTCTCAGAAGTTTCTGTCCATGACTGATACAACCCGAAAAAGCATCAAACCTCTACAGGATTGGTGTCTCATCCACGGGATGGTTGAGCTAATGTGCGCTATTATGATTAGCATGAGCTTGTATGTAACAAGAACATTTCCCAGGATATAGACATATCTGATATGGTAAGAAAACTTAAATTCTTGTTAATTTAACTGCGCTGTCCAATTTACAGTAGATATTACAGTGAAAGAATACCATGCTATTGTTTTAGGAGAGTGCACAGTTATGAACTTGACGATGTATTAATAAACCAGTTAGGCACATTTGGTCAGACTTGATACAACATTTTGAACAGAAATACAATGGTTCATGGAATCAGTCTAAAACGGTGCACATACACTGCTGCCATCTAGTGGTCAACATCTCAATTGCGCCTAAACTGGAATAATACATTGGGTCTTTACTCATGCATTTTAAAGATGATGATGTGTTATATTATCCTACATTAATTTCACATTTCACAAACTTCAAAGTGTTTCCTTTCAAATGCTATCAAGAGTATGCATATCCCTGCTTCAGGTCCTGAGCTACAGGCAGTTAGATTTGGGTATGTCATTGAGGTCACTGAGAAAGTCTGGACATGACCTGCTCTCCCTCATGTAAGGAATTAGGCACTTTACCATATTTACTACGTACTGTAGGCTATGTTTACTTGTCAGACTGCACAGTTGCCTAATAAACATATGCAGGCAGTTACCATCATCAATATGCTTTAAATGTTTTATTATCCAAATGTTTAAAGTGCGTGTGGGCGACCTCATGCAACCGCAAAATGTTGGATAAAGCATATACTGTATAATATTTCTTCATCAACATCTTTATGCTTTCGTTAATAAAATAATGATAAAACACTTTGAAAATGCAGATGTTTATGAGGTTGGGAATAAATATCACTGAATGACAGAAATATTGGAACAAAGTAGGCTAATGAAGGTAAACAAATTGTTGCTCACTGGAAAACCAAAGTCAAACTAGCACTAACTAGCATTAATTGTAACAATGGCTGACACTTAAATAACGTGCCATAGAATTATGCGGCAGCCTGCAAGGTATGTTGCAGTATGACGCAATTTTTAAAGGAGGAACCACTGTGCAAGTTTGGCACAACTGTATTTGGAGAGTCTCTCCCATTCTTCTATGCAGATCCTCACATGCTCTGTCAGGTTGGATGGGGAGCGATGCTGCACAGCTATTTTCAGGTCTCTCTAGAGATGCTCAATCGGCTTCAAGTCCGGGCTCTGACTGGGCCACTCAAAGACTTGTCTCGAAGCCACTCCTGCTTGGCGGTGTGCTTAGGGTCGTTGTCCTGTTGGAAGGTGAACCTTCACCTCAGTCTGAAGTCCTGTGCACTCTGGAGCAGGTTTTAATCAAGGATCTCTCTGCACTTTGTCACATTCATTTTCCCTCGATCCTGACTAGTCTCCCAGTCCCTGCTGCTGAAAAACATCCCGACAGCGTGATACTGCCCCCACCATGTTTCACATGTAGGGATGGTACCAGGCATCCTCCTTGACATTCAGGCCAAAGAGTTCAATCTTGTTCTGAGAAGCTTTTAGGTGCCTTTTGGCAAACTCCAAGCGGGCTGTCATGTGCCTTTTACTAAGGAGTGGCATCCGTCTGGTTACTTTACCATAAAGGCCTAATTGGTGGAGTGCTGCAGAGATGGTTGTCCTTCTGGAAGGTTCACCCATCTCCAGAGAGGAACTCTAGAGCTCTGTCAGAGTGACCATCGACTTCTTGGTCACCTCCCTGTCCAAGGCCCTTCTCCCACGATTGCTCAGTTTGGCTGGGTGCCCAGCTCTAGAAAGAGTCTTGGTGGTTCCAAATTTCGTCCATTTAAGAATGATGGAGGCCACTGTGTTCTTGGGGACCTTCAATGCAGCAGAAATGTTTTGGTACCTTTCCCCAGATCTGTGCCTCGGCACAATGCTGTCTCGGAGCTCTGACATGCACTGTCAACTGTGGGACCTTATATAGACAGGTGTGTGCCTTTCCAAATAATGTCCAATCAATTGAATTTACCACAGGTGGACTCCAGTCAAGTTGTAGAAACATCCCATGGATGATTGATGGAAACAGGATGCACCTGAGCTAAATTTCAAGTATCATTGCAAAGGGTCTGAATACTTATGTAAATAAGGTAATTCTGTTTTAATTTTTTATAAATTTGTTAACAACCTGCTTTCGTTTCATCATTACAGTGTATTGTGTGTAGATTGAAGCTCTCAAAAAAATATTAAATCAATTTTAGAATAAGGCTGTAACGTAAAATAATTTGGAAAAAGTCAAGGGGTCCGATTATATTCCAAATGCGCTGTAAGGAATGAAAATAGCTGTAAGCAGCAGTAGAAGACATACTGTTGTCCGTTAGTTTACTCTAATCAGGGAAGGATGGTAGGGTTGGGGAAAAAATAAAATAAGGGGGTTGAGAATTACGCAAACAACTAATTTGATTGAACCCAAAATGTATCTGCAATATTAAAGTTCAGAAATGTCTCTCGCTATATTTTTTAAAATATTTTATAAATTATTGCTTGAAGCATCTATTCTGATAACAACAATATTCTAGGGTGGACTTTTGATATTTAAAGAAAGCTAATCTCAACAAGTCCAATCTTTACTTACAGGAACCAGTAATCACATATCACTTGAGAGCAAGGACATATTCAAGATATGACATTTAAATAATACCTGTATCAACACACCCAAAATGGTTTTGGTCTGTGGCATTTCACAACACTCTCATTTTGTGTAAAACAAACAGACACATTTCAACTTGACTGTCCATGACGACCAAGGTGAAGGATGATTTTAATTAACTTTTATTTAAGCAGGGGAAAAAACATGTTGAGACCTAGGTCTCATTTGCAAATGTGCCCTGGGAACAATACAGAAAATTAAATTACACAATATAAAACACCAAATTAAATAAATAGCAAATATTATATACACAATAAACAATCAAACAATAAAAAACACATTCATGAATATAAAAATCCTGAGCCTTTCTCCTAAACTGACTCAGAGACAACAACACATTCAAATGAAACGTTACTTGGAGATTATTCTACATGATAGGGGCCTGGTAGATTTAACCAACTCTGTGGATACACGTGGAGTCTCCAGCATTAACCAACCCTGTGATCTTTTGTTGTAATCGGAGTTTCGATATTTCAACAGTGATGTTAAGTAAATTGGTAGTTTATTGAGTACAGCTTTATGAACAAAAACAGAATAATGAAGTGACCTACGTATTTTTATTGAGGTCCAACCAACGTAATGATAAAGGATGCAGTGGTGAGTGTCAAAACTGTCAGATGTTATAAAATGAAGTGCGCTATGATAAATTGTGTCCAAGGGCTTCAAAAGACTGGGTGCTGCATTCATGTGTATAATATCACCATAATCTATAACAGTAATACATGTAGACTGAATTATCTGTTTCTACTATTTAATGAAAGGCAAGCTCTATTTCCATTTAAGAAGCCCAACTTGATTCTTAGTTTTTTTGACTAACTTGTCAACATGCTTTTTAAAAGATAGCTTTTCATCAATCCAGATGCCCAGATATTTATAGGCGGGGACACGATCAATAAGGGCACCATCTAACGTACGTATTCACAAATCATCAGTTACATTATTACATGATTTGGAAAGTAACATGTACTTGGTTTTCCCAGCATTTAGTACCAGCTTCAGGTCAACCAAGGCTTTCTGCAAGGTAGTAAAAGCAGATTGAAGAGTCAACCGAGCCTGAGCTGCCGTAGGGGCAGTAGCATATACAACAGTGTCATCTGCATACAGATGAAAGTTACAGTTTTGTACAGATAGACCAATGCTGTTATTATAAATAGTGAAAAAAAATGGACCAAGAATCGAACCCTGTGGGACACCTTTTGTTAAGTCGAGAAATCCTGATTTATCGCCATGAGTAAGTACACACTGTGTTCTGTCTTTTAAATAATTCTCAAACCAGCTACAAACAGGCTGATATAATCCAATCGTAGAGTTTCTGAATAAGTAAGGTGTGATCCACAGTGTCGAATGCCTTGGACAGGTCAATGAAGAGGGCAGCACAGTATTTCTTCATATCTAAACAATTTATGACAATTTAAAACCATAGAAGTAGCAGAGATGGTACTATGACCTGGTCTTAACCCTGACTGTTCTACATTCAGAAAATATGTAGCAATTAAAAGGGATCTAAGCTGAGTATTAATCAACGATTCCAGGATTTTTGCTAGGCAAGAGTTTGGAAACGGGATGATATTTATTTAGATAACTCGGGCTGCCACCTTTATGTAGAGGAAGTACATCGGCCGCCTTCCAAACTCTAAGGATGCTACTTGATATAATTGTCAAGTTAAAAATATGTCTTAATGCTTCTGCAATCAATGGAGCAGAAAGCTGTAATAAGAAGGGATCAAGCATATCAGCCCCAGTAGATTTTAGTTGTTGTTCCAATGCTTCAAATGTAATTGGATTTGTCACATGTGCCGAATACAACAGGTGTAGGCCTTACAGTGAACTACTTGCTTACATTCCCTTAACCAACAATGCAGTTTTAAGAAAAATAAGTGTTAAGTAAAACATAGGGAAGTAAAAAATAAAAATAACAAATAGTTAAAGAGCAGCAGTAAAATAACAGTAGCAAGACTATATACAGGGAGTACCGGTATAGAGTCAATGTGCAGGGGCACAGGTTAGTCGAGGTAATTGAGGTAATATGCATACGGTATGTAGGTAGAGTTAAAGTGACTATGCATAGATAATAACCAGAGAGTAGCAGCAGTGTAAAAGAGGGGGTTGAGCGGGGGGGACAATGCAAATAGTCTGGGTAGCCATTTGATTAGCTGTTCAGGAGTCTTATGGCTTGGGGGAATAAGCTCTTAAGAAGTACAGTGCCTTGCGAAAGTATTCGGCCCCCTTGAACTTTGCGACCTTTTGCCACATTTCAGGCTTCAAACATAAAGATATAAAACTGTATTTTTTTGTGAAGAATCAACAACAAGTGGAACACAATCATGAAGTGGAACGACATTTATTGGATATTTCAAACTTTTTTAACAAATCAGAAACTGAAAAATTGGGCGTGCAAAATTATTCAGCCCGTTTACTTTCAGTGCAGCAAACTCTCTCCAGAAGTTCAGTGAGGATCTCTGAATGATCCAATGTTGACCTCAATGACTAATGATGATAAATACAATCCACCTGTGTGTAATCAAGTCTCTGTATAAATGCACCTGCACTGTGATAGTTTCAGAGGTCCGTTAAAAGTGCAGAGAGCATCATGAAGAACAAGGAACACACCAGGCATGTCCGAGATACTGTTGTGAAGAAGTTTAAAGCTGGATTTGGATACAAAAAGATTTCCCAAGCTTTAAACATCCCAAGGAGCACTGTGCAAGCGATAATATTGAAATGGAAGGAGTATCAGACCACTGCAAATCTACCAAGACCTGGCCGTCCCTCTAAACTTTCAGCTCATACAAGGAGAAGACTGATCAGAGATGCAGCCAAGAGGCCCATGATCACTCTGGATGAACTGCAGAGATCTACAGCTGAGGTGGGAGACTCTGTCCATAGGACAACAATCAGTCGTATATTGCACAAATCTGGCCTTTATGGAAGAGTGGCAAGAAGAAAGCCATTTCTTAAAGATATCCATAAAAAGTGTTGTTTAAAGTTTGCCACAAGCCACCTGGGAGACACACCAAACATGTGGAAGAAGGTGCTCTGGTCAGATGAAACCAAAATTGAACTTTTTGGCAACAATGCAAAACGTTATGTTTGGCGTAAAAGCAACACAGCACATCACCCTGAACACACCATCCCCACTGTCAAACATGGTGGTGGCAGCATCATGGTTTGGGCCTGCTTTTCTTCAGCAGGGACAGGGAAGATGGTTAAAATTGATGGGAAGATGGATGGAGCCAAATACAGGACCATTCTGGAAGAAAACCTGATGGAGTCTGCAAAAGACTTGAGACTGGGATGGAGATTTGTCTTCCAACAAGACAATGATCCAAAACATAAAGCAAAATCTACAATGGAAAGGTTCAAAAATAAACATATCCAGGTGTTAGAATGGCCAAGTCAAAGTCCAGACCTGAATCCAATCGAGAATCTGTGGAAAGAACTGAAAACTGCTGTTCACAAATGCTCTCCATCCAACCTCACTGAGCTCGAGCTGTTTTGCAAGGAGAAATGGGAAAAAATGTCAGTCTCTCGATGTGCAAAACTGATAGAGACATACCCCAAGCGACTTACAGCTGTAATCACAGCAAAAGGTGGCGCTACAAAGTATTAACTTAAGGGGGCTGAATAATTTTGCACGCCCAGTTTTTCAGTTTTTGATTTGTTAAAAAAGTTTGAAATATCCAATAAATGTCGTTCCACTTCATGATACAGTTTTATATCTTTATGTTTGAAGCCTGAAATGTGGCAAAAGGTCGCAAAGTTCAAGGGGGCCGAATACTTTCGCAAGGCACTGTATTTTGGACCTAGACTTGCCGCTCCGGTACCGCTTGCCATGAGGTAGCAGAGAGAACAGTCTATGACTAGGCTGGCTGGAGTCTTTGACAATTTTTAGGGCCTTCCTCTTACACCACCTGGGATATAGGTACTGGATGGCAGGAAGCTTGGTCCCAGTGATGTACTGGGCTATTCGACTACCCTCTGTAGTGCCTTGAAGTCGGACGCCGAACAGTTGCCATGCCAGGCAGTGATGCAACCAGTGATGCAGCTGTATAACTGTTTTAGCGTCTGAGGACCCATGCCAAATCTTTTCAGTCTCCTGAGGGGGAATATGCTTTGTCGTGCCCTCTTGACGACTGTCTTGGCGTGTTTGGACGCGATATGGACACCAAGGACGTGATGTGGACACCGTGTTTGTTGTCGATGTGGACATCAAGGAACTTGAAGCTCTCAACATGCCCTACTACAGCCCCGTCGATGAGAATGGGGGCATGCTCGGTGCTCCTTTTCCTGTAGTCTACAATCATCTCCTTTGTCTTGATCACGTTGAGGGAGAGGTTGTTATCCTGGTCTCTGACCTCCTCCCTATAGGTTGTCTCCTAGTTGTTGGTGATCAGGCCTACCATTGTTGTGTCATCGGCAAACTTAATGATGGGGTTGGAGTCATGCCTGGCCATGCAGTCATGGGTGAACAGGGAATACAGGATGGGACTGAGGATGCACCCCAGTGTGGCCCCCGTGTTGAGGATCAGCATGGCAGATGTGTTGTTACCTACTCTTACCACCTGGGGGCGGCCTGTCAGGAAATCCAGGATCAGTTCCAGAGGGAGGTGTTGAGTCCCAGGGTCCTTAGCTTAGTGATGGGCTTTGAGGGTACAATGAACGCTGAGCTGTAGTCATTGAATAGCATTCTCAAGTAGGTGTTCCTTTTGTCCAGGTAGGAAAGGACAGTGTAGAATATAATAGAGATTGCATCATCTGGGATAATGATGTTGATGTGAGACATGACCAGCCTTTCAAAGCACTTCATGGCTACAGACGTCAGTGCTACGGGTCGGTAATCATTTAGGCAGGTTACTTTAGTTTTCTTGGGTACAGGGACTATAGTGGTCTAATTAAAACATGCTGGTATTACAGACTCAGTCAGGGACAGGTTGAAAATGTCAGTGAAGACACTTGCCAGTTGGTCAGTCCATGCTTGGAGTGCACGTTCTGGTAATCCGTCTGGCCCAGCGGCCTTGTGGTCTTACTCACATCGGCTACGGAGAGCGTGATCACACAGTCGTCTGGAACAGCTGATGCTCTCAAGCATGGTTCAGTGTTGCTTGCCTCCATCGCGAGCATAGAAGTAATTTAGCTCGTCTGGTAGGCTCATTTCACTGCGCAGTTCGCGGCTGTGCTTCCCTTTGTAGTCTGTAATTGTTTGCAAGCCCTGCCACATCCGACGAGCATCGGAGCCGGTGTAGTACGATTCAATCTTAGTCCTGTATTGACGCTTTGTCTGTTTGATGGTTTGTCTGAGGGCATAGCGGGATTTCTTATAAGCGTCCGGGTGAGAGTCCCGCTCCTTGAAAGCGGCAGCTCTACCCTTTAGCTCAGCGCGTACGTTGTCTGTAATCTATGGCTTCTAGTTGGGGTATGTAATTACAGTCACTGTGAGGACGATGCCATCGATACACTTATTGATGAAGCCAGTGACTTATGTGATGTACTCCTCAAGGCCATCGGAAGAATCCCAGAACATATTCTAGTCTGTGCAAGCAAAACAGTCCTGTAGCTTAGCATCTGCGTCATCTGACCACTTCTTTATTTACAGAGTCACTGGTGCTTCCTGCTTTAGTTTTTGCTTATAAGCAGGAATCAGGAGGATATAATTATGGTCACATTTGCGAAATGGAGGGCCAGGGAGAGCTTTGTACGCATCTCTGTGTGTGGAGTAAAGGTGGTCTAGAGTTCTTTTTCCGCTGGTTGCATATTTAACATGCTAGTAGAAATTTGGTAAAATTGATTTATATTTCCCTGCATTATACCCCGGCCACTAGGAGCACCGCCTCTGGATGAGCATTTTCCTGTTTGTTTATGGACTTATACAGCTCATTGAGTGCAGACTTAGTGCCAGTATCGGTTTGTGGTGGTAAATAGACAGCTACGAAAAATATAGATGAAAACCCCCTTGGTAAATAGTTTGGTCTACAGCTTATCATGAGATACTCTACCTCGGGCGAGCAAAACATTGAGACTTCCAAATATTAGACTTTGTGCACCAGCTGTTGATTACAAATATACACAGACTGCCACCCCTTGTCTTACCGGAGGCAGCTGACCCATCTTGCTGATGCAGCGTAAACCCCGCCAGCTGTATTTTATCCATGCCGTCGTTCAGCCACTACTCGATGAAACATAAGATATTACCGTTGATAGGATTTTCGGAACGTAGCTTGTCTATTTTGTTATCCAATGATTGTACTTTGGCTAATAGGACTGATGGTAGAGGCAGATTACCCACTCGCGTTGGATCCTTACAAGGCACCCCGACCTACGTCCCCAAAATCTTCAACTCTTTCTTCTGCGAATGACGGGGATGTGGGCTTTGTCATGTGTCTGAAGTAAATCCTTTGCGTCCGACACGGAAAAAAAAATCTTTGTCCAGTACGAGGTGAGTAATCGCTGTCCTGATATCCAGAAGCTCTTTTCGGTCATAAGAGACGGTGGCAGAAACATTATGTACAAAATAAGTTACAAATGATGCGAAAAAACACACAAATAGCACAATTGGTTAAGAGCCCGTAAAACGGCAGCCAACTCCTCCTGGCGCCTTTCATCTTCACAAGGTAGACAGTTGATCCAGAGAGTACAAGGATTCACTGGGGGTTGTCTGGTCCTCTATCAAGTCGATTAGCAGCTGGGAGAAGGACGAGCAGTTTACTGACTGACCCAGGTCTATTAAACCAACATTTCTTTCAAACAAAAACAAAGGACAGAAAATGTTGATAAAAAGCATGACCTATCTAATTTTTTCAGTAATGATGTCAGAGTTCAGTATAACTTTCTTGGGTAGGGAAGCATTTAAAAGGAGCGTGTTTATCTGCAAGTGATATAAAAATAGATGAGAAATGCTCAATTGCTAGTTCAGGGTCAGGTATACACTTGATGGTACAAGTCATGCATAAACGCTTGGGCAGAAAAGTTTTTAAAATGTATCTTCATAATAATACAGGGATCAGAATTATGTTGTCTAGTATCTCCAAAACAGGCTATAGGACAATGATCACTATGTTTGCAAACACACCAAAAGACACATACTTATGGGGGTTATTTGTGAAAATGTAATTCAATCATGAGGATCTATCTAGATTTTTCACATTTAACTGAGTGGGTTTTGTGATCAGCTGGGTTATATTAAGATCAAAACAGATGTTCTTAAAGTTATCCGAGATCGGTGTCAGCCAGTCCGGGTTAAACTCACCTAAGACCACCAGTTCAGATGATAGAAAAGGTTGTAAATGCTCAGCTAGGATACTAATCCCATGAATTAAAGCAGCAGGGGGCCTATACTGTACACTCCAGCAACAAATACATGCACATTTTGTCTCATGGTCATATCTAAAACCAGGATTTCACATTTCTGGGGAATAAGAGCACATGATGCTACAAAAGTGGATTTTACTTACATCGCCACCCCTCCACATTTTCTCTGAAAAGATCTAAAAATCTTGTAATTAGCAATGTCAATGTCAATGTCCTTATCCATGATCAAATCATTTAACCAAAACAAGAATGTCTGTGTTCATGTCATGCATCCAGATATTGATAAAGTCAATCTTTTATGTCATACTTTGCACAATTAAATGTCACAAACCCAGCCCTTCGCCAGACTTAAAAACAGCAGGGGTATCCATATTTACTGTAACCAGGTCGTTATAATCTTGATCATTAAGTAAGTCAGGAAATTTCATAGGAATAGAAATGAGATTATCAAAGCTTGCCCCGATGGGCCTGCGGCTGCATCTATTTGGTGGCTGTTTAAATACTATTGAAATGAAGACAGGGATAATGTACATTTCCTTGACTTGACTAGAGTATTTCAACGTGAGGCACCCTTATTCAAAATTAGACACTCTTCCAGATGTTTCATTTCCTCAAGTAAAGTAATGATCCTCTTCTTGGCAGCATTTAGTTTGTGGCATTTGACACAGGTGAAGTTTTCATAAAAGTCCTTCACTGGGATTACTGTGAACATGTCACATAAAAGGCATTAAATTGCCTTATGGTCAGCGATAGAGTTAAAGGAGTTTTCACTGCTTTGTGCTGATAGAACACCCTTTACTCAATTCAGCCATTTTGCTTACTAGCCAATAGGCTACTAAAAGGCTACTAAAATGATCCAGGGACAAATATAGCGGTCCCAGCACTGTGGCTATCTGCGTCGCTGGATCCAAAATAAATAATAAAAACTGGATATAAAATACTAGATATAAAATAAAATGATATAATAATCATATAATTCAAAGTATTCACTAAAACCGTTTGTCAGAGAACCACCATGGCAGCATTCATCAGCTGTTTCCGATGATAAAACGAGAATGTGAGAAACCCTAGAATTCGCAGTTAATAAATTGTCCCTCTGATAATTGCAACAATAGCTCACACTCAATTATAAGAAAAGCAACATCAACAAAGTTTATGCAACTTAAGAGTATAGTTCACCGAAATTGCAGTCATTAATTGGTAATTTGGGTGAACTGTCCCTTTAATGTGAACTTCCTCTGACAGTGAGAGCGTCTTGGCGGTGCAGATCCTGAGTCATTTCCTTCAATGGCAAATGATAAACAATGTAATTTCCAGATTCCCTGCAGTGAGCTGTCATCCTGCTCTAACCAGTGGCTTATTTACCCTATTAGAATGTGTCATAAATTAGCAATACCTGAGGCATTAACCAAGGACTGACTTTTGTCCTCAGCGGGAGTGGGCATTAATTGGTGCAAATATGTGTCATAAATAAGACATATTTACTGTGATGTACTGTATTTCTCCAAACCGCCTCCAACTATAACAGCGACCCTTGTAAAGCATCAGACTCATTTCCACTTACATATTATTAAAAAGCCAGCTGATGAGTTACAGAATTGCATCACCTAGATTTTAATGGTGTCTGGTGAAGTGCTCAATAATATACTAATCGGACAATGTTATGAACCGGTGTAATTTTCGAACTTTTATTGGAGTGTTACAACCACACAGAGGAACATTTACAATGTAATTTTCCTACCTGAGTTTCTCATAATTGAATCACATGGAAAGATTTGGCTTATCAACACATAAGGTGAAATGAGCTTGACTAATAGGCAAAGTCTTTGATAGAAAACAAAAGCAAAGCAATCCCTCTGAAAATATATCACTGATAACCTTCCAAGGTGCTTGGGATGTACTCATGACTTGAGTCAAAAGTGTATTTTGTCCATAGCAAAATAATCAAGCCTAAAACTTCTCCAATGGTACAAAAACACAAAACATTAATAAAACTGTCATTTTACAAAAAAATCTCACATTTATTTATTTGTTAAACAAGTGTTGAACTTTACATTTGTCTTTATTGATGGGCCCCTTAATAGCATGTTTACATAAAAAGAAGGACTATGTATACCAGTGCTGGAAAATATTCCATTTTCCAATGTATAATCTTTTGAAAATATTTCAATAAATAAATGTCCATACCCAGGCAGAAGAAATACATGTATAATGAATAAAAATGTTATGGTAAATGTTTTATCTCGAGTGGATGTTAGTCTTGAGTGGCCCATTTCTATGTCATGATTGTTTATCCGATTAGATTATTTAAATCAAATTCACCCCCCAGAAAATTGTATTGCATGACTTTCATAGGGCACTGTTGTATTCCCACTTTACTAAAATAACGACCTTTTAGCAATATAAAATCATATAAATTTCAAATGGACAACATACTGTATATGAATTCAGTATGGAAAAACACTTCACAAGTGGAACAAATTAGTATGCATTAACCTTGTTCTTTGTAGACTTATTTTGTTTTCATCTACTTTTTTTGTTCAAACATACGATAATGAATGATGTGTAAGAACTATAAACACATTTTATAACATATGTGCAACTTTTACACAATATTCTCTTCAAATGTTACATTTTCAATTAAAAGGTTTCTTTATATTTACGGGTTTCCATGAATTTTATTTTACACTAGCAAAATATATATTAATTTTGCCATTTCCCTTGACAACAGCTCAATTGAGAAAATATAAGGCCTGGGGCTTGATTGCTAGTGGTTAATCCAACCTTCACGGTGATGGGGACAACTCTAGGATCCAGGACCTTATATTCCTAATTAATAGTCTGATCAGGAACACCATCAAACAAATAAGTCCTTATCCTGGTCCGAGAGCTTCATTTTGTATGTAATACAAAACAGGCTTGACAAGGATGGTGGGAGTGTATGTACAACCTTTGGCCAGAAAAAACTGCTGAACTGGATTGGCCGATAACATTTTTTAAATCGTTTTTTTATATCCTTTTTTAAAATGCAACAGCAGCAGAATAATTAAATACAGAAATGGCATGTGTCTTTAATTGAACTCTGCATTTTATATACAGTCTGTTTAAAACTCCACTCCAGCGGTCGGGGTAATGTCGCACTGCCATCGCAGTGCACTTAAGTCTGTTGGTTTGTGAGGAGGATGGGGTGTGGCGAGTCTGGGGGGAGAGGAGTGACTGAGTGTGTGTGTGTGTGTGCGTGCGTGCATGTTGGGGGCTCTAAGGCTCTCTGAAAAAAACTTCCCCGGCATCTCTCAGAGTACAGTACTGTTTGTCCTCGAGGATGTCGGGACTGCGGACAGGGGACGATGATTTAAATATATTTTAAAGGCTTGTCACTAACTGCATCTGTCCTTCCCGTACATCTCCTTCAGGGATGCAGCCCTCTTTAGTAATAGGGATGATGTAACCGTCACTGTTTCCTCTACTTATCTGGTAGTACGCTTGGAGCTGGTGTCCTGCTCCTAAGTTAGGCATGCTCTTGTAGTAAACGTCCTCGTTCTCGCTCCTCTTAGAGGGGCTCGAGAGGTCCTCCAGCTCCTCCGCATCAGGGCTGCTCTCGGGGTATGGAGAGTCCCTTAGGGTGGGCATACTAGTGTACAAAGAGTCTCTGTTTGGGGACTGTAGGCTGTCCCCGTGCTCGTTGGTCGTGAGCTGGCTGACGTAGCTCTCCAAGCCCCCCTCAGTGGTCTTCACTCTCTTCTGCGGATGGTACAGAAGTGAGTGAGTCCGCTGGGGGATGAGCGGGGCCTCCAGCTCCCGGTGGTGCAGCTCTATGCCCAGGCCAACCGGTGTGTTGATATTGTGGCCGTGCACCAAAGATGAGGTGTCAGCCACGATGACATCATCTTCGCTGCTGCTCCCGCCCACCACGTGCACCCTCTTGGACGATGGAGGAAGAGGAGCCCCCCGCTCCACATGGTGGTTGTGGCTCTTGTTGCAAGCCCGGAGGTTATTGTGCACCAGCTCAGATATTAGCATTTTTTCAAAGGCTGCGTCGTCCAGGCTGAGTCCACAGTCCACCACCTGCACACTGTTGCCGTAATCCCCGTTGCGAAGCGAGTAGCTATTGTTAAAGTTACCATTTAGCGGTAGAGTATCCATTGCACTGGTGTCCCTGGGATGGTTCAGTGTGTGTGAGTGTCCTGGAATGAGAAAACATATGAGGGGATTTAAATTAGTCACAACCATTCTTCTGAAAGCAATATGAAAAAAATGAGAAAAGTGGTTTAATGCTGTTCAGGACGCTGGAGATAATTTGGCACAAGACTAAGATTCAGCTGTACCATGTTACTAATTAGACAATCTGTAAGGAGAATGTGTATGCATGCATATACACAATGAACAATAATTTTACATTCTCAGTTATGGGATAATTTGGAAAATGTTTGTATATCATGAACTAATACTTTCTCTAAAAGCCTTTCCAATTCACTAAAATATTCTGCCTTTGACTCTCTAGTAACAAAGGGACAGACGTGATCCCAAACAACATTAAAAAACGTGAAGAAATCATGAAGATCACAACACACATGTCAGAGGTAATGTACAGGGCCCGGTTTCCCAAAAGCATCTTAAGGCTACGTTCATCATTAAAACCCTGGTATGAGCATAGTTAAATCTCTGAGCTGTTTCCCAAAACCATCGTTACTAAAGATGATCTTGAAAACGTTTGGTATTTAACGACTGCCTCAGACCACTTGTAGAATAGCTAAGTACATCGTTAGATTCTTTTCCCCCCTTCCGTGTCACTTTATACACAGAAGGTCTCAGCTAAACACAAAATCAAGATGTTTATCTGTCTTTCTGTGACCGCTGAAAGCTTCAGAACGATGTGACAGTGACGACAAATACAAAGTTGCCCATTTCTTTGCATAACAAGCAAATGATATGAAGACTCTTCAAATGAAAACTGAGAACTGTATTAAAAGATAAATACAGTATAGGCTACATAGATCTATATATTTGAATGACATTTAAAAACATTTTCATGTTAATTCAATTGAGTTTTATTTAGCTATTTGTACGCTACTGTCTAATTTTTGCCTCAATATATTTCATGATGTGTAACGTGCGCAATGATGTGAAAATTCTTGATTTAGTGCATTATTATAGGGTAAGCATTAGAATAAGCCACCTCAATATTTGCAGTCATAGGTGATAATATCTCTAGGAACTGATCCTTCGTCAGTATTGTGGAATAATTCTTATGTGAAGGTAAGTTTTGAAAGGGAGAACGCTGATCTGAGAGCAGTGCTTCCTTTTTTTTTCTTGATCCTTTCAGTTTCGACAAATGCCTCAACGATGCACTTAGCGAACATTGTCTCTGCGTGGTGTTTTGGGAAATGCATGTTACATTTTCGTCCGTTGTAGGAAAGATGCATCGTTGAAACACTCGTAAGCCTAAGTTCCATCACTATCAGAAAACCGGGCCTTGGTATGTAGCCACAAATGGGCAAGCTACGACATAGACAAAAAGTTGTCTAGCAACTCTTTGTTGGAGGTGACAGGGAAAAATAATGGTAAAATATGAATGTATACAGAAAGGAGAGTCATGGTCAACACGGACAGCCATCTTTCTCACTTCAGGGCCCACAAGCATCATCCGACATCACGACAGACAGCAGGTGGAGAGACTCACTTTGGACAACTCACATCATGTTTGTCTGTTCAGGCTATCTGGCCTAAGAGTAGCTGATGTACAAAAGAAAGTAAAATGATTTATTGTAACATGAAGAATCACTGAAAGGAAAAAAATTAAAACATAGCAACTTAGTTAGAGCAAGGGTTCAGCAAATTTGATTAACAAGCAATCAAAGCTTTTTTTAAAGATTAAATGCCACCAATTTTTATTTAAATTATTTTAATGATTTGAATTTATTTTGGCTGTATTTGTTTAATTGAGTTTTGTCTGAGTTGTGTTTTTTTTGTATTTTCTCTCAGGCAAGGTCAGAGTTAGCCGGCAGCCCTGCGGTTCACATCAGTCAAAATGACAGTCCCTAGTGTACGCCCGGTCTCTACAAGAACAGCCCAAGAAAAACACAGCTGGGAAGGTCAGATGCAGTCATGTTATGAATTTCTGTATGCACAGGGCCATGGAAATCAGGCGGCGATAGAATAAATATTAGTGGGGTGTGATTGGAGAGAGAGGTTGTGTATCTGCCGTGGCTAACATGGCTTTGGCACAGAAAGAAATTGCGAAAAACATTTCTATAAATTCCTGCCACAGATAGAAGAGAGAGATTAAGAGGAATGGGTATTTTATGGTGACATGCTGTTGTTCAGATAAGGGGATAGACCATTTTTGCAGACCAGTGGAGGCTGCTGAGGGGAGGACGGCTCATAATAATGGCTGGAACGGAGCAAATGGAATGGCATCAAACCATGTATTTGATGTATTTGATACCATTCCACCCCAGCCATTACCATGAGCCCGTCCTCCCCAATTAAGATGCCACCAACCTCCTGTGTTCCAGACACACCGACATGTAAAACAGACATCACAGAGTTTAGCGGAGATGAGAGGAGAGAAATGACAAGAAAGGAAAGAGTGAAAGAGGACAACAAAAAAAAGGATTACAGCTGCTACCATGACGTTTGTACATTTTGTTTATGCCTCACTAGGAGAACAATTTTCCCCACACAGGTGATGTCTGGAGAATAGGGGAGAGATGTGAGGGGAATGTAACTGGACACAGAATGCTGAGTGCCACAGGGAACAACATTCACGTAGGAAGCCTCTCTTCTCTCAATTCACCCAGGAAATATTCTTTGCCACCCCAGTAACAAAGCTACAGTTGATGTCTGCAGATCACAAACTACTTATACACATCCAAGAGAAAGAAGAAGAGTTTCTGAGGTATAACAAAACCATTCTTTCTCAGCGGTCTTAGATAGCTGTTGGATCCCAAAGGAATGCAATATTGGAAAGTAGTATTTTCCTATTGGTGGAATATAATTTGGTTGGTATAGTTTGTGAACCACTTGCCCACTGAGTAAATGCCAATGACCATTGATGTACCAGGGAGTTGTTGTTTTTAATAAGCATGCTTAAATAAATTTACATTTGATAGGCAAAGTTAAGTTTTACTCCCATACTTGTCTCTCTGTAGGTCACTAGAGGGAAGCGTAAGGAGAAAGCAAAAAAAACATGACAAAATATACAATGTAATTAAAAATGTATTTTTTTTGAAAATTGCATTGCATTGTAACATAATAATCCCTGCACACAAATTGAAATACTGGACTAACACGTAATATCTCATGATCATTTTGCTAAATGAACTGTTTGTTTACCAAACAGTGTCTAGTGACAGTTGTCAGGACTGGTATCTGTTTATACCTGAAAAACATATCATTGATCAAAATCAAATGTTGATCTAAATCATGATGCGTCACATTCATGAATACACAAATATTCAAGTACAAACTGAATATTTCAGCTTGCCTGTATTGTAACGTATACGGTTTTCGGGGTAGGTTCACTCCAAAACACAAAATAAATAAATAGCAGAAAATCATTTTTTTAAAGCTTAAGGAAAAAGCATAAATCGATAACAAAAAACATATATTTTTTAAACTTAAATTGTCATGTTAAATTGTCATTTAAAAAAATGTAAAAATCATTGCATTGTACCATAATAATCCCTGCACACAATTTGAAATACTGGACAGACACATTTTAAATATCATGATCATTTAGGTAAATTAACTGTTTTGCTTATCAAACAGCATCCAATGATGATTGTCAGGATTGGTATCTGTTCTGTTCTTTGCGTCACATTCATGAATACACAAATATTCAAGCACAAACTGAATATTTCAGCTTGCCCGTATTGCAACGTATACGGTTTTAGTGGTAGGTTCACCCACAAAACACTAAATAAATAAATCACAAATCATCAATCTTAATAATCCTGCAATTTCAGAGTACCGTTTGAAAGGCTATGACAATGTTCATACTGTCTTTTCATGGCAGTACATGGTAGTACACTGAATCACTTTATCTCATTCAAGAGAAACTTTAAAATACCTAAATGTGAAACTGCACACCAGAGGTCTCTTAATAAATCACAAACCAAGTCATACACACGGTGCTTTCTTACAACACCGATTTCAGCAACCGATGTCTGTTACCCATTTGGGGATCCTGCTGAGATCCAGATTGGAAGTTGATACTCGATAACGTTCTGATCTTGATAAGGCCACAATAACTCATAAAAAAACTAGTCAAAGTATAAAAAATGAAGAGAGAAGAAGAAGTTAACTGTACGTCAATAAGTGTTAAGTAAGCACACCTGGAGAGTTAAACACTGGAGCCCTGGGAGCGTTACATACGACTGTTTCAGCCAGTAAGGTGTTATAAGGGTTGTTAGTGCCTTGTGGTCGAAGAAGAGGGTTTGTTAGAAGATAATTGCCCGTCATTCCTGGAGGCGGTAAGACAGAAGAAGACAGATCAGTTTTTGGCATTGGTACAATGAGTGCTTTTTGGGGTGATTTATGGAACAAAATGTCAAGTACATCTAAAACTGGGCTATTATTTTCAGAGTAAATATTGAATTTTGGAATTTCTTTGGGAGGACAGGATATTAATATTATCTCTGGATGTCACTTGAGCAAAGTGTACAGGCATTTTGTGGAAGCAAGGATTAGGATACAGAGGGGATATAGAACATCTAAACAGTCATTACCACAAAAGGCACTTTTGTTCACCTCATTCTAATTCTACTACAATCTGCTATGTAAATGAGAAGCAATGTAACAACAGAAAAAAATTATAAAGTCAGCCTTTTTGTGTGTTTGTTATTTGACAAGAAAGGTAACTGGTGAAAAAACTATGCTCTCATTTAGCCTTCTATTGCTGTGGATAATAATGAATTGTTAAAACTGCATTATCAGGTATTTTCTGCAGTGCAAAGCTTTTTTTGTCCATTGCTCCTGCTAGGCCACAGTTTTAAGTTGAAGTCCTATGATGCAATTGCTTGAAACGTGTACACAACAAATGACCACACCCTTGTATCCTTAGTAAAATATCACACTAACACTAACTTCACCTGGATGCCAATTCTTTACAATGTCAGATCTTTTCTTCAAATACTCAATTCACCCCGATTATAATGTTATAATGGATTTCTTGCATCACGTTTAAAAACTAGACATTTCCAGTCACATTTTTATAAGCTGTGTACTAGAAAAACCCATCACTCTTGTAGGGTATTCTCTGAGGATGTTATAATGACAAGGAGTGGTTTCTGAAGAGCGGGCCATCGTCAGTACAGTGTACTCAAGGGTAACTAGGGTAGTACACTGGAGCATGATAGATAAATGTAACCTTAACATCTAATAAACAGCTTATCGGGACAGAAAAATATTGACAAGATGAATTTCAAACTATTGTTCGTAACATTTTACCTCAAGGAAATTGAAGTGTGAAAAATAATAAGGGGGAGTTTGGGAGGGGGAAGTCAGACTACCTCAGGCTAACCTCTTTCCTTGCATACTTGGAAAGCCATTTTAGAGCCATGCCGAGCCGTAAAGGCTGAACAACACACTAAGCACTCAGGGTCACCCAGAGTTGAACATCTTCTCATCATCATACTTGTGCTCTGGCTAAATAATAAATGACAAGGTTGTTTTCCTCCCTCCTGAATCCTTGAAATAGCAGAGGTCCCCTTACATACCGACCAAATAATGTGCCCCTGCGTGTCAAGCAAACATAGGTTTAAAAATAAAAACAAAACTTTATTTAGAGTTTGTTGGCATTTCCTTCTTCTTCTTCTTCTTCTTCTTTTTTTAATGGACTGAGCCACATGAACTTTGGACTTAGGACAAACAGTACAGTGGCTGCCCCAATTCGTGTTCGACATTACTGCCCAAAATGACAGCACAAAGTATTTGAGGAAGGATTTCTGTAATCCTCAGTTGGCAGAACAGAACAGGGAGACTATCCTTGCTATCCCTTTGAGCACAGTGCCGCAAATCTTATCAAGCCCAAAGCATTCACTACAATTTCTCAGGATGTTAGCCCCTCTGTATGAAATCATTGGTACTTGAAAATGTATTTTATGTCTCGATGATGGTGAATGGTGTGTGAAGAAGAGATGAGGTGTGTGACTGACCTTGGTTAAGGGTGGAGGTGCTGTTGATGTCACCTGAGATAAAGGAGGACTCAGATTGCTTTCTTACGGTGTCATTCCACATTCTCCTGATACGGCTCTGTCAGATTAACAAGGGACAGTTATTAGGACTTAAAGAAGCCTGTTCACTGTTGAGATCAACTTTCATTATGTTTGCTGTACGTAGTGTTCCTGCATCGGCGAACCAACTCTTCACACAAAGTGCACCAAGTGCAACGTCTGGCCTCCACACATTATATTAACTCAGGCTTTGAGTGACTACTTTTATACTTCCTGTCAAAAGTAGTGGATGTAATAGGCGGGTGCTCCATAGGTTTAATGAGCCATTAAGATGGGAATGTCTTGTAACGGTTTGTCTTTCTATTGCCACTGTGACAGTGGTTAGAGCATTGTCTGCTATCAAAACATTTATAAAAAAGTGGTTCAATAGCAAAGGAATAACAAAGGAATAAACATAAAATTGTATTTGCATTCTTGTTTTTCAAAGGATAAAAGTGAATGCAATGCTCTCAAATAGTGCAAATAGTTCCATGCACAGTGGCGTTAGTGAGAAAAAAAGATAAAGCGAGTGCTAAGGGGTAGAGTGAAAAAAGGTGCACATGCAATACAGTAGATACTGCGTGAAACAGTTAGCTTACTTTAAAGTATACATGTCACTGTTTAACTACGGTCTGTGTTTCTGGTACAATTACATTGGCCAGCGGTCTTGAAAAATATAACATTTACTTGGCGTTCTGATGGATTCAATGGATTCAGAAGTCATTGGAGACTCTCCTAGTTAACTATTATAGGTGATACTTTGCGGTAAACTGGGTTTATGCCAATCTACCCTGACATAAAGATGAATCCCAGTCAGAATCCCTGGTATAGTACCTGTGTGCCCGAGGAGTAGCGTGCACTTGTCCTTGTGGTGGAGGTCTTTGTTGAGCTGTGTGAGCTCTCAGTTGGTAAGCCACCACAGCAATATGTGTGGCGGAAACATTTGATGTACTCTTTACGGACCTGTGGAAGCAAAAAGAAGGGTGCGCCAAGTCAGTGGCTATGTTTATTTTGTGTGTACCTTTTGTTTGTGCTTACAGTGCTTTCAGAAAGTTTTCACACCCCTTTACTTTTTCCATATTTTGCTTTGTTACAGCCTGAATTTAAAATATATTAAATTGAGATTTTGTGTCACTGGCCTACACACAATACCCCATGATGTCAAAGTGGAATTATGATTTTTAAATTCATAAAAAATAAAAAGCTGAAATGTCTTGAGTCAATAAGTGTTCAACCCCTTTTGTTATGGAAAGCCTGAATAACGTTTGCTTAAAAAGTCACATAATAAGTTGCTCTGTGTGCAATAATAGTGCTTAACATGGTTTTAAATGACTGCCACATGTCTGTACCCCACCTAAAATGATCTGTAAGGTCCCTCAGTCAAGCAGTGAATTTCAAACAGATTCAACCACAAAGATCAGGGAGATTTTTTAATGCCTCGCAAAGAAGGGCACCTAATGTTAGATGGGTAAAACATGTAAAAATCAGATATTGAAAATCCCCTTGAGCATGGTGAAGTTATTAATTACGCTTGGATTGATGTATCAACACACTCAGTCATTGGGTCCAAACACATTAAGCCACTTACATTACATATAAAACAAAGATAAAACAGTACATCATATAACATTATTACACCACTACATATCTACAATACCACCATACAACAATATTACAATGTACGTGTGTGTAGAGTGCGTGTGCTTGCGGTTGTTTGCGTATGGGTGTCTGTACTTTTGTTTGTGTCTCTTCACAGTCCCCGCTGTTCCATAAGGTGTACTTTACCTGTTTTTTAAAATCTGATTCTACTTCTTGTATCAGTTACCTGATGTAGAATTATGGACAGACTTCTCCCCATCTTAGCTTCTTTTGTATTAATATGTTTTGACCATGACAGTTTACAATCCAGGGGTACTCCAAGAGTTTATTCATCTCAACTTGCTTAATGTCCACATTATTCGTTCCAAGATGTAGTTGAGGTTTAGGGTTTAGTGAATGATTTTTCCCAAATACAATGCTTTTAGTTTTGAAATATTTAGAACTTATTCCTTGTTACCCATTCTGAAACTAACTGCAGCTATTTGTTAAGTATTGCAGTCATTACAGTTGCTGTAGTAGCTGATGTGTATAGTGTTGAGTCATCTGCATACATAGACACACTGGCTTTACTCAAAGCCCATGGCATGTCATTAGTAAAGTAGAAAGGGGCCTAAACGGCTGCCTTGGGGAATTCCTGATTCTACCTGGATTATGTTGGAGAGGCTTCCATTAAAGAACACCTTCTGTGTTCTGTTAGACAGGTAAATCTTTATCGACAGTATGGCAGGGGGTGTAAAGCCACAACACATATGTTTTTCCAGCAGTAGACTATGATTGATAATGTCAAAAGCTGCACTAAAGTCTAACATAACAGCCTCCACAATCTTTTTAATCATCAATTTCTCTCAGCCAAGTCATTTGTGCTGTGCTTGTTGAATGTACTTCCCTATAAGCGTGCTGAAAGTATGTGGTCAATTTGTTTACTGTAAATAGGCATTGTATCTGGTCAAACACATTTTTTTCCAAAAGCTTACTAAGGGTTGGTAACAGTCTAATTGGTCATGTAATGGCTGTGATAGGAGAAAACTGAGGATGGATCAGCAACATTGTAGTTTCTCCACAATACTAACCTCATTCACAGAGTGAAAAGAAGGAAGTCTGTACAGAATAAAAATGTTCCAAAACATTTATCCTGTTTACAATAAGACACTAAAGTAAAACTGCAAAAAATCTGGCAACTTCATGTCCTGAATTCAAAGCGTTATGCTTGGGGCAAATCCAACACAACACATCACTGAGTAACACTCTTCATATTTTCAAGCATGGTGGTGGCTGCATCATGTTATGGGTATGCTTGTCATCGGCAAGGACTAGGGAGTTTTTACTGGATAAAAAAATAACAGAATAGTGCTAAGCATAGGAAAAATCCTAGAGGAAGACCTGGTTCAGTCTGCTTTCCAACAGACACTGGGAGACAAATTCACCTTTCAGCAGAACAATAACCTATAACACAAGGCCAAATATACACTGGAGTTAATAACCAAGATGCCATTGAATGTTCCTGAGCGGTCTAGTTAGAGTTTTGACTTAATCTTTTACTGCAGTGGGCTAAATCATGGTCACACCGAGTGTTTCTTGGTAAGTCTTAAGCAAATCTAGTTTGAAACAAATGTATACACCTCACACACATGGTTATGGGTTTAAAAAAGAAGACACCTGTACCATTCCTGATGTAGAGTTGAAATGTATTCAATGTTGATTTTGCATCCCAGAAATACACTTTAAATACATCACAGAAGACTGAAATATAACACAACTGTTTGCCATAGAAACACCGTATTTTCAGCATTTAAAAATATATATATATATGTTTAGTAATTATGACAAATATTAATAACATTCAACCCATGAGGCCACTAGGTCATTTGACTGCAGGAAAGGGCTACATTGGTTTGAAAATCTATGGAAAGACTTGAAAATGGCTATCTAGCAATGATCAACAACATACTTGACAGAGCTTGAATAATTTTTTAAAGAATAATGTGTAAATATTGTACAATCCAGGTGTGCATTGCTCTTAGCGACTTACCCAGAAAGACTCACAGCTGTAATCGCTGCCCAAGGTGATTGTAACATGTATTAACTTAAGGGTGTGAATACTTAACTAAATGAGATATTTCTGTATTAAATTTTCAATAAATGTGCAAACATATCTAAAAACATTGCGTTATTGTGTGTAGATTTGTGGGAAAAAAATATATTTAATACATTTTTAATTCAGGCTGTAACACAACCACATGTGGAATAAGTCAAGCGGTATGAATACCTTCTGAAAGCACTGTAAAACCTAGTCCTGAAAGCTCTTGGAATATACCGTACCATTCGAAAGCCTGAGGAAGTTTTTGACAGCTAAAAGATGTTGGATGATATATCCAAGCCATTTGTCCCTCCCAACAATTGAAATAGGCACATTCAAACAGAGGCACATATTCAAAACCAAACAGCGAAATATTTTCACCCAAAAAATATCTAGATTTTGTCATTACAACAAAATTACATAAAACATTTAATATAAATTATTTCTGAATGTTAATTCTCTAAAAGATAACATGCTAGCAATGCTTGGTCCATACATTAGCTTACTCTGGATAAGTTTTGTTTCTGAAGAGGGATTGAAAGGGTGGTTGTTTAAAAAACAAGTATATTCATAGCAAATCAGCCAGCATCTGATGGCAATCAACACTCCACTCATATTCTTCCAACATAACCTTCCCCAGGCTTTTGAGAACAACTTGAGCCAAGTCTGAAAGCAGAGGCTATGCTAAGCCTACATTGGCTGTTATCCTATATACAGTGCCTTGCGAAAGTATTCGGCCCCCTTGAACTTTGCGACCTTTTGCCACATTTCAGGCTTCAAACATAAAGTTATAAAACTTTATTTTTTTGTGAAGAATCAACAACAAGTGGGACACAATCATGAAGTGGAACGACATTTATTGGATATTTCAAACTTTTTTAACAAATTAAAAACTGAAAAATTGGGCGTGGAAAATTATTCAGCCCCTTTACTTTCAGTGCAGCAAACTCTCTCCAGAAGTTCAGTGAGGATCTCTGAATGATCCAATGTTGACCTAAATGACTAATGATGATAAATACAATCCACCTGTGTGTAATTAAGTCTCCGTATAAATGCACCTGCACTGTGATAGTCTCAGAGGTCCGTTAAAAGCGCAGAGATCATCATGAAGAACAAGGAACACACCAGGCAGGTCCGAGATACTGTTGTGAAGAAGTTTAAAGCCGGATTTGGATACAAAAAGATTTCCCAAGCTTTAAACATCCCAAGGAGCACTGTGCAAGCGATAATATTGAAATGGAAGGAGTATCAGACCACTGCAAATCTACCCAGACCTGGCCGTCCCTCTAAACTTTCAGCTCATACAAGGAGAAGACTGATCAGAGATGCAGCCAAGAGGCCCATGATCACTCTGGATGAACTGCAGAGATCTACAGCTGAGGTGGGAGACTCTGTCCATAGGACAACAATCAGTCGTATATTGCGCAAATCTGTCCCTTATTGAAGAGTGGCAAGAAGAAAGCCATTTCTTAAAGATATCCATAAAAAGTGTTGTTTAAAGTTTGCCACAAGCTACCTGGGAGACACACCAAACATGTGGAAGAAGGTGCTCTGGTCAGATGAAACCAAAATTGAACTCTTTGGCAACAATGCAAAACGTTATGTTTGGCGTAAAACAACACAGCTCATCACCCTGAACACACCATCCCCACTGTCAAACATGGTGATGGCAGCATCATGGTTTGGGCCTGCTTTTCTTCAGCAGGGACAGGAAAGATGGTTCAAATTGATGGGAAGATGGATGGAGCCAAATACAGGACCATTCTGGAAGAAAACCTGATGGAGTCTGCAAAAGACCTGAGACTGGGACGGAGATTTGTCTTCCAACAAGACAATGATCCAAAACATAAAGCAAAATCTACAATGGAATGGTTCAAAAATAAACATATCCAGGTGTTAGAATGGCCAAGTCAAAGTCCAGACCTGAATCCAATCGAGAATCTGTGGAAAGAACTGAAAACTGCTGTTCACAAATGCTCTCCATCCAACCTCACTGAGCTCGAGCTGTTTTGCAAGGAGGAATGGAAAAAAATGTCAGTCTCTCGATGTGCAAAACTGATAGAGACATACCCCAAGCGACTTACAGCTGTAATCGCAGCAAAAGGTGGCGCTACAAAGTATTACCTTAAGGGGGCTGAATAATTTTGCACGCCCAATTTTTTAGTTTTTGATTTGTTAAAAAAGTTTGAAACATCCAATAAATGTCGTTCCACTTCATGATTGTGTCCCACTTGTTGTTGATTCTTCACAAAAAAATACAGTTTTATATCTTTATGTTTGAAGCCTGAAATGTGGCAAAAGGTTGCAAAGTTCAAGGGGGCCGAATACTTTCGCAAGGCATTGTATTTGTAAATTAACTCAAATAAATACAAATACAGGAGTCATGAACAAAGGATGGTTCATGATGCTCAAAACTACATTGAAATATGTTTACATTCAGCATCACTACGTCTAGGGGAATATAATATTCTATAACATATAAGATAATAAGATATCTTAAGTACAGTGCCTTCGGAAAGTATTCACACCCCTAGACTTTTTCCACATTTCATTTTGTTACATTATGGCTTTAGTCTAAAATTGATTTTTTTTTAAATTAAAAAGGTTTTAAAATTGTTATTAAAAATTTAAAACAGGAATACGTTATTTAGATAAGTAGGTGAATCCTGTTTCCATTGATAATCCGTGAGATGTTTATACATCTTGATTGGAGTCACCCTGTGGTAAATTCAATTGATTGGACATTATTTGGAAAGGCACATGCCTCTCTATATAAGGTCTCACAGTTGACAGTGTGTGTCAGAGCAAAAACCAAGCCATGAGGTCAAAGGAATTGTCCGTACAGCTCCAAGACAGGATTGTGTCGAGGCACAGATCTGGGGAAGGGTACCAAAACATTCCTGCAGCATTGAAGGTCCCCAAGAACACAGTGGCCTCCATCATTCTTAAATGTAGAGAAGTTTGGAACCACCAATACTCTTCCTAGAGCTGGCCACCTTGCCAAACTGAGCAATCGGCAGAGAAGGGTCAGGGAGGTGTCCAAGAAGCCGATGGTCACTCTGACAGAGCTCTAGAGAACCTTCTAGAAGGACAACAACTCTGCAGCAAAAGCCCAGACATGAACCCAATCTGACATCTCTGGAGAGACCTGAAAATAGCTGTGCAGCAACTCTCCCCATCCAACCTGACAGAGCTTGAGAGGATCTGTAAAGAATGGGAGAACCTCCCCAAATACAGGTGTGCCAAACTTGTAGAATCATACCCAAGAAGACTCGAGGCTGTAACCGCTGCCGAAGGTACTTCTACAAAGTACTGAGTAAAGGGTCTGAATACTTAAGTAAATGTGTAATTTTTAATTTTTTGGAATTAGCAAAAAATTCTAAAAACCTGATTTTGCTTTGTCATTATGAGGTATTGTGTTTAGATTGATGAGAAAAAAATACAATTGAATTCATTTTAGAATAAGCCTGTAACCTAAGACAATTTCGAAAAAGTCAAGGGGTCTGAATACTTTCCCTGTATCCCTGAAAATAGCCAGAATTAATGTAAACACAACAGTTTTGAAAACATAGCTTGTCCAAAAATAGTGGTCTAGGTATGGGGTAAATTGAGCATAGGAATTGGGTAAGTTGAGCCGCCTTGGGGTAAGTGAGGACTGGTGTCCTGTGACAGTGGGTGATGGTGCTGGTAGGTCAAAGTTGAATTCAAGGAATGGGGGTTTGGTATATTGTATATCTTAAATGTATGCCTACATTCAGATATAGATCTCTGTCTTCAATATTACTTACCCTTCCATTTATTGACCAGTTGTCTGGGACATGGATGTTGTTTCGATGTGCTAATTCGTAGGCAAGTTCTCTGCATTTGAGGCTACTAAGCCCAGGAAACTGGTCTGCAAGTTTCTTCTTATCGTTAGCAAGCTCAACCTTCATTTCATCAGATAAGAAGTTGTGCACCTCTGCTGCTCTGTTATAGACTCTCTTTCGGACAGATACATGTTTGTTTTCTTTTTTGTCAATGTACCTCTTCAATGTCATTCAGACTATATCTCATCACTTGCAGCTGCTCAAATGGACTTCTTCCATTCTCTCACTTCCTTGGCTTCTCAAGAACCTCAAGGGGGGCTAGACCCCTGCTTGTTTACGGTGCATGATGATGTCTGCTCTGTAACAAAAATCTTGAGTTCATATGCATGACACATTGCACAAATACTATGCATATTATGGATAAAACTGACGAAATGTAATAATAATTTGTATGGGATATTGTGGCCATTATCTCAATTTGCCCCAAGGCAAAATGTTGACTTTATTAGCCCACACAGGTACAAGGATGCACTTTCATGCTAGGTTTAGGACCTCATATTGTAGCTTATAGAGACCCCAACTGATATACAAAACAATCTTAAAACTTTTGTTTAGATACAATCATCATGAAACCTATAGCACAATAAATACATTTGACTTTTCCATGTGGTTTCTTCTTTTACCGACTCCATGAAATGATGACCTCTTCCTAAATATTTGGTCACCTGATTGATTTTGTGTATGGTCTCCTAGAAACAAAGGGTGACTCAACCAAACCTTTGGCTCAACTTACCCAACTCACCCCTCAACTGATTAATGTGACAATTGATTCAGTCTCACGTAGTGTTTGTGCAACATTATAGTGCAAACTTATAAAGGAAGCAAACATACTTTTTTCTGGAGAAGGCAGTGGAAAATGAAGATGAACATTCCTTGGAAGGTGTTGAATATTGTGAAGAGGTAGGCCATCACCACAGAGGACTCGTTGATAAAGAACAAGCCGAACGACCACGTCAGTCCCATCAGGCAAAGCAGTGCAAACGCCCCCAGGACCCAGGATCTGAACAAACAAATACATTTTTTTTTAAAGGAAATCCAGTGTGAGGGGGATATTGTGTTCTCTTGGAATAACGATCAATCTGTGCTAGCTAGACCATGACAGGTGGACAGACTGGACATCTACACCGGCAGATTCAGCCAAGGAGTCCAAAAACTCAGACCACATTCACACAATGTTTATGGGACACGCGAGCTTTACTACAGATACTGTTCTTTTGGTATCATATCATATCTGGGGAGGGGGGATCAATCTCGATAAAAATGATTACCTGTGTTTTGTCTCTCTTTCAACAAGTCTTTAATATATTTATTATTTCTATAGAAAAGCCTGGAGCCGGTTGTGTGAAGGTCCTATGGAGCCTTCAAACACCTTCACAGGTGAAAACACACAACAGCAAACTGGATAGAGACAAGACGGACGGATGGGCGGAGAGACATGGGGATGTGAACAGTAAGGAAAGAAAATGAGGAGCACCTTGGAGTGATCACAGAGAGAGAAGAGAGAGAGAGAGAGAGAGAGAGAGAGAGAGAGAGAGAGAGAGAGAGAGAGAGAGGCAGAATGGTGAGAAAAATCAACTACAGGCTGAAGAACAGTCTCAGACTTCTGAGGCTAATGTCCTTACTTGATAAATGGTTTATTATCTTCATAGCTAGAGAGCATGATAAGCGGGAAAGAGAAACACAAATTAGATCAGACGCATCACAGCGTGGTTAGTTGGCATTTTGAGGCAGAGATCTTCACCTTTGATTTTAGGAAAATTACGAGGGAATGAAATTAAGAGGCTAACAAGTAGCGAGAGTCTGTGTGTGTATTTGGCTGTTGATGAAATTACAAAATGTGTAAACTGATCAGTTCAAACCACTTGCGTGCCGTTCAATTTGTGTTTATATCACTATGTCCGCTCTGCGATGAAGACAATTTGGGGGAAATGTATGGTGAAAGCTTACCCAGG
The DNA here is from genome assembly GCF_018296145.1 of Oncorhynchus tshawytscha. NCBI lineage: Eukaryota > Metazoa > Chordata > Actinopteri > Salmoniformes > Salmonidae > Oncorhynchus > Oncorhynchus tshawytscha. Next base: position 5,818,719 of record NC_056446.1, on the reverse strand, counting down.
CAAATCGGTATTATAGTAGCCGTCACAAACGCGATAATTACTGGTGTGGAAGACAGGACAGAGAGAAAAGAAGAAACGCAACAGGAAGAGAAACGAGAGACGCTGCAGATTAGCTTTCCCTTTGACATGCAACATGCAATGACACTGGTGCTATGCTGATTCCCATCTATGTGGTTGACTAACCAAAGTCCTTGAGGATTGGTGCAGACAACATAAGACCACAAGAAGACAACAGAAAATACAGTAATACTTATACGTGTGCAAACATTGCTTGGAGGAAACATGTTATGCGGTGTAGTTTCATTACACACCAAAAAGACAATATCCACTAGTGATTCAACTGCAACGTGAATGGAACACATGTAGAAATAGAATGTGAGCAAATGTGCACATTTAAAACACATAATCACCTAATGCATTTCATTAAACATTGCAGAGGTGAACTGGATGTCTATTGGCACTACTTATGGTGTGCTTTTTAAATTTATAATAGTAGTAATTAGACCACTAAAAATAAATGCATCAATGCTCCTACACACAGTGGGATGGAGCTGAGTTGATGTTGTAATGTCATGGTGTGAATTGGTTAGGGTTAGGCTATGCAACCAAGCCATGGCATCGAAAATAACACTCCCTAACCAACAAACCAAAATGCCCATGTCTTTCAGGAGCCCCTGTATTCTGCTCACTTATTTCAAGCACAATATATTGTTTTTTGTCAATGATAAACAATCAAGACTTTGGAAAACATTTACTTTCCCCAAAGCAAAACACGTAGCAAATGCAGAGGTGACTGAGAAAACCACACTCGTTAAGGGATGGGGAGGGAGTGGAGTTAAGGGAGGGTGGACTTCTTTTCTAGGACTCAAATTGTTTTTGTTGTTCCATGGGAATCACATGACAGTGCTTCCACTCATCCCACCCTGAAGCACTAACAGCGTATACTTTGAGCCAGAAGCTTACGAATGGTTTGTGCCATGCCAACACAATCCAGTGGTCGCTGACACAGAGGAATACAACAAAGACTAAAGACCATTCACAAAGTAAATGTTGTCATCATTGCAGGACGGTCATGCCATAATCCCCCACCCGAAACCACCAGTCTCTGTGTAAAATATGATCTCCCTGGAGATCAATTGGAATTCCTCTGGTCAATTTTCTGTATGGACAATTTAAATGTGTACCAGATATAGATACATTAATGCTACCGACAAGGACACAAATTCGACTTATCAAAAACATTACCTCTACAGTACATAGAACATTTTTACCATGCCATACAGTACTATTGTCTTTATGGGTTTGTGGAAATATCTGTTTATTGCCAAGAATATTGGAAAATGTGCATTTACCCAGAATCTCTACTTACTTGATGTTCTCCAATCTGCTGGAGTCTGGTTTCAGAGTAGTGGAGTGCTTCCCCATTTTGTACATGGTGATGACCAGGAAGATGAGATTGAGCTGTCAAAACAGAGTAATGGCTTTGTTAATTGATGGAGATTAATGGCATGGTGAAGGAGAAAAAACTGTTAATTTGTCCATAACTATTAAAATAGGAGTGCCTTCCCGAGCTTCTCTCATCCACTGCCCTAATGTAATAGACATCTATCGTCCTGCAAGACTCAGACAAGCAGACTGGCGCCAAATGTTGTGTCATTCTATATCAATAAGACCATGAACATGCATTAAAATCCCTCGCAGTCCAGCCAAAAAACACGGCTACAGTCTGGCAACTATAAAACGCTATATGGAACGCAGTATATTTCTCAAATTCCTGTGCAGGAAAATAGACAGACAGGCAGGGAGGGAGAGATTCCAATCACTTTCACTTCCTTGTTTTAATACCAGATGAAATCCTAAGAAAGTCAGTGGTACATATCAAGTTCAGAGTGGGATACTCTGTGCTGTATCTTTCAGCCCTTAAAAATATATCAATACCATGATTTAGAGACACAAACAGGGAGCTGCATGGGCCAATCAGGAGCAGCTCCAAATGATTTACTCCTAAAACTATCTATTCTGAGACAGAACCGGGTCTCTGACTCTTGAACGCACGCACATACGCATAGCCTACTATATACACTACCGTTCAAAAGTTTGGGGTCACTTAGAAGATTTCCTTGTGTTTGAAAGAAAATCAAATATTTTGTTCATTAAAATAACATCAAACTGATCAGAAATACATTGTAGACATTGTTAATGTTGATAAATGATTATTGTAGCTGGAAACAGCATATTTTTTATGGACTATCTACATAGGAGTATAGAGGCCAATTATCAGCAACCATCACTCCTGTGTTCCAATGGCACATTGTGTTAGCTAATCCAAGTTCATCATTTTAAAAGGCTAATTGATCATTAGAAAACCCTTTTGCAATTATGTTAGCACAGCTGAAAACTGTTGTACTGATTAAAGAAGCAATAAAACTGTCCTTCTTTAGAATAGTTGAAAATCTGGAGCATCAGCATTTGTGGGTTCGATTACAGGCTCAAAATGGCTAGAAAACAAAGACCTTTCTTCTGACACTCGTCAGTCTATTCTTGTTCTGAGAAATGAAGGCTATTTCATGTGAGAAATTGCCAAGAAACTGAAGATCTCATAAAACGCTGTGTACTACTCCCTTCACAGAACAGCACAAACTGTCTCTCACCAGAATAGAAAGAGGAGTGGGAGGCCCCAGTGAACAACTGAGCAAGATTACAAGTACATTAGAGTGTCTAGTTTGAGAAACAGATACCTCACAAGTCCTCAACTGGCAGCTTCATTAAATAGTACCCGCAAAACACCAGTCTCAACATCAACAGTGAAGAGGCGACTCCGGGATGCTGACCTTCTAGGCAGAGTTCTTCTGTCCAGTGTCTGTGCTCTTTTGCCCATTAATATTTAAATTTTATTGGCGAGTCTGAAATATGGCTTTTTTTTCCAACTCTGCCTAGAAGGCCAGAATCCCGGAGTCACCTCTTCACTGTTGACGTTGAGACTGGTGTTTTGCGGGTACTATTTAATAAAGCCGTTTCCAATTACAATAGTCATTTACAACATTCACAATGTCTACACTGTATTTTTGATCAATTTGATGTTATTTAATGGACAAAAATGTTGCTTTCCTTTCAAAAACAAGGACAAGTGACCCTAAACTTTTGAATGATATTGTATGTTATAAACAGGGTTCGTACAGACATTGGCAAGTCAAATTCAAGGACTTTCAAGGAATTCTTCAAGCACTAAATTGCAATTTTCAAGGGCCTCGATTTTATATTTAAAAGTATAGAAAAAAACTCTCGCCCAAAAGCATGCAAAAAGTGTCAAAAAAGTATACATTACAACTTTAAGACTAACGCATTTTATAGTTCTTCCTAATGGCACTATGCATTTGCATTCAAATTATGATGACATTCTAAGTATGACAGGATAATATGGACATTGCCTGACTAAATAGATTGCATGCGTGACGATTTGTAATGCCTACCCGTAGAGGTGTTGGCGATACAAGCACACTGATAATGCCTGTCCACGTAGGCTAGCAGTAGCATTATGCTCACCCTCGCCATTTGAGATGCAACCAAAAAAATGGTTCACTTTGTATTGGAACGCTTTGTATGGAAAGCCAAGTTGAAGCCAACATTGTCGTCCTCACAATAACTGCACGTGGTTTTACCGCAAAAAAATTAACAGACGAGTGCAACCCATGTCAATTGAAACGACGGGAAACAAACAAAAGTGTCTCCCAATTGATCACAATTGATCAGAAATAAAATTTCTGGATAATTATATTGAGCAGTCCGAGCATATAAATCGGCTCCAATAATTTCAAGGACTTTTCAAGGACAAAATAGAGGAAATGTCAGATTTTCAAGGTATTCCATCACTTGATTTTCTGAGCTCCAAATTCAAGTACTTCAAGCACTCTGTGTGAACCCTGGACGAATGTAGAAAGACTGCTAATAAATTATAGAAACAAACAAACAACCAACAACAAAACATGTTTGTTCTACTAATATAAACCTTCCACATCTTGATTTCAGAAATTAAAGAAATTCTGGTGAGGGGTGATTTAACTATATTAATTTTAAATAGTTTACTTAGTTGAACATGAACAAAGCTCAATTGTCTCAGGTTATCTTCTGAATGCTGCAAGAGCGAATGAAAGAGAAAAAGAGCGTGAAAACACCAATGTGAAGGAATGAGACAAATGGAGCTGCTTTGTGAGCTCCATAATGTACTGGACATGTCTGGCTGTTCATTCACGCTCCCCTTGCGCTCTACTGCACTCTGCTATGAAAGGGGTAGCTAGGTGATCAATATCTCCCCCTCCCCCGCCTAATCAACCAGTGGAGTCACAGAACAATAAGCTGAGAATAACATGCGAAGGCGAGAAAAAAAACATAAATGGAGCAGCTCCTTTATATCATGGACTTTCAAAGTGATGCAACGTTTTGTTTATGCCGCCATCAGACAAATCATTTTTGTCACTTCGCTTGCATGAGTCGGGCTCTTGGAAATGCCTTTCACACACCCTGGAGTGGTGACATGGATCCAATGAGACAGAGGACGGAGACAACAGTACTTTAAAGGACTCTAGCTAGCATAGCACATGTTCACTACCCCCACCAACATGCTTTCTCTGCCTTCCCCAGGGCCCAGTCTACCTAGTGAGAGTGGCAGCCTGCAAGCTACTAGGCCTGGGCCTCTCTCTCTCTGCTCTGAACCATCACCGCTAGCCAAGCAGAAGCATCTCTGCCACACTGGGACCGAGGAGAAAGCTTTTTCCTGAGCGAGTATGTGTCGAGTGTGTGCTACAACCCTGAACTCCTTGTGAACTGGGGATGAAATATTAAAGGTGCAGATGGAGCTGTCCGGATGATAGGAACTGCTTGCGACGTGTCATGATCCAAAGGCTTGCTGTTAAAGCATCTCAGGCATACTAATGGTTTCCCCCCACCACTCATTACTTCCATGTTCCTTCTTCATGGAGCTAATACCCTCTGTGCCCGGAGACAGGGCCAACTAACCTCTTGCCTGAGAACAGGGCTGAACAGAGTGCTTCTTCAAGCTTCACTTCAAGTCTGGGCTTTAAGACGGCTTTCAGGGAGGTGGGGGGAGTAAAAAAAAAAACTAGGGAGGAAGAGGAAAAACAACATTTTTGTGAGTGCTTTTCACTGAGCCTGACCAACTTGGGTTAGACCAAAAGTTACACAGCGGGAGAGTATGGTGTTCGAAGACAGGAGCTGTGGCTGCTGCAGCTAGCCACTGAATGTGAGATTGAATGCTTTTTTTGTCTGTCTGTGTCTTCCTCTCTCCTATCTCATTGACAAGGACAAAGACAATTTGTTGAGGAACCAGGGTCACAGGTTGTGGAAAACCTTGCTCCCACACATTCCCTTGAGATCCCCTACCCTTGTGCTTCACCGTTTGTTGTCAATTTCTGCAAAAAGTAAAAAAGCAGCATTACGATACCTCCCTCCGCTAGAACTGCAAATCCTCATTCCTGTCCAACATTAGCACTGCAACAATATATCAGTTTTGTCAGGGTCACCGTTTTATCATGCAGGTCACTGGGACTGGGTTTCCGGATTATCATCTCAACAGCCAACAGATTTTTTTATGCAAATAATTCTGAAACCAAAGAGAAGAAGAAAAAAAACAATGTCCAATTTAGAGAATAACTATCTCACGCAGTTGGCAGAGCATTTGCTGACACGGGGATAAATATTTAACACACCCCCTTTAATTTGCAATTTAAGGGAATTGTATTATATTTCTCTACTGAACGGGTAAGTCATTCGTGTGTTACAAAGCCTCGCTGGCCAGCCGTTGTCATAAAGCAGCAAAGCACCGCAATAAGATGCGGCAAAGAGGAAGCCCTCCTTCTGGCAGCTGTGTTCTCACTCTGTGTTCTCACAGGGAGATCAGCGCGTCTGTAAATCCAGCCAAATCCAGCCATTACGCCCGATAATGAACACAGCGCTGAGCAAATATTGCTCTTCCTCCCTCTTCACAGGAGACAGTTTGGAGACTGTTACCATTCACCTGGTGTGAAAGAGGCCAAAACAATAGACAGTCAAAAGGGCTCTGACATCCGATGAATGCCACCAGCTATTTCTTATTTCTTTTTTTCCAAATGGGAAAATAATACTCCCCCGGGCCTCTTCCCTGGGAGCCACCAAACCTCCATTGATCGAGTTGGAGAGAATAATGTCATGACCAGTAAATAACGCTTGAACAGCACAAACATTGAGTGAACAAAACAGTAGGAACATTTGCTCTCAGAACAGCCTCAATTCGTCAGGGCATACAAGGTGTCGAAATTCTTCCCATGGTGACTCCAATACTTTCCACAGTTATGTCAAGTTGGCTGGATGTCCTTTGGATGGTGGAACATTCTTGACACACACAGGAAACTGTTTGAAAAGGTGTGAATAACCCAGCAGCATTGCAGTTCTTGACACACTCAAACCGGTGCGCCTGGCAGCTACTACCATACCCCGTTCAAAGGCACTTTAATATTTTGTCTTGCCCATTCACTCTCTGAATGGCACACACACACAATCCATGTCTCAAAGCTTAAAAATCCTTCTTTAACCGGTTTCCTCCCCTTCATCTACACTGATTGAAGTGGATTTAAAAAGGGATATCAATAATGGATCATAGCATTCCCCTGGATTCACCTGGTCGGTGATGTTTTTTTTGTAAGGACTTACAGACTCATGGTCAAAACATATAGACAAAGGTTGCTAAAACGGGAAGAGGTCTGTCCATGATAAGGCATCGCTCTGCTTTCTTGACATCTCAGTCAACCAGACAGGTCCTACAGGCTCTAGTTTAGTCGCACCTGGACTATTGCCCAGTCGTGTAGCCATGCAAAGAGGGACAGGTAAATTGTAGTTGATCCAGAACAGAGCAGCACATATTGTACTTAGATGTAAACAGAGGGTGAATGTCAGGAACATGCATGTCAATCTCTCTCGGCTCAAAGTTGAGGAGAGATTGACTGCATCACTAATGGTCTTTGTGCAAGGTACTGAACTGTTTGTTCAAGCAGTTAGCACACAGTTCGGCCACTGTTGCTGGATCGAATTCCCGAGCTGACAAGGTACAAATCTGTCGTTCTGCCCCTGAGCAAGGTAGTTAACCCACTGTTCCCCGGGTGCCGAAGACGTCTGCACCTCTCTGATTCAGAGGGGTTGGGTTAAATGCGGAAGACGAATTTCAGTTGAAGGCATTCAGTTGTACAACTGACTAGGTATCCCCCTTTCCCTTATCAGTACAACACAAGACATGCATTCCGAGGTCTCTTCACAGTCCCCAGGTCCAGAACACAGGCTAGGGAAATGCACAGTATTACATAGAGCCATGACTACATCAAACTATCTGCCACCCAAGGAAACTCATGCTAGCAATAAAACCAGATTCAAAAACCAGATAAAAGAACACCTTACGGCACCATGGGGTCTGTGAAGACACAGACATGTTTTATATATTTTGTATTGTATTTTGCACTGTATTATTTATTGTATTATGTAGGTGGGTGACCTTGCACGAATCCTTGGCTTGTGCGAGCTGCCACGGCTCAAAGGGCAGGAGCCATCTCTTGTTTCTGAAGCGTGAGGCAGAGGCAGGATATTATCTAGTGTATATTATGTGTATTATGTATATTATGACTATTATATTATGTATATTATTTGTTGTGTTTAGTTTCCTGTTTGGACCCCAGGAAGTGGTTAATTCTGGATCCCAATAAATGCTACTAATACTACTAAATACTACAGCATGGAGGCATGAAAAGAACTGAAATGTTTTGTATTTTGTGTCCTCCTTGTTCAAAAATGGATTTGAGCAGGAAACGTTGGGTTTCCAAACAACAACAAAAAAATTCAAAGATACTATTTGACCTTATGTCTTTTCACACTGTGGTTGTTGTACATCTCATCGGTCCTTGATAGAGACAATTGCGAGTAACTATGAACATACTGTATCAGTGTGGCCAATCACTGAGGAACATTTTTCTCTCTCTCTTTTCCTATCTCTCTCCCTCTGCCTCTCAGGAAAAGAAAACTAACTTACCATGATGATGAAGGTGACAGGTCCTAAAAAGCTCCATATGAAGTGATTGTCCACTCTTAGCCAGCAACTACGATGGAAGATAAAACAAATATTAGGAATCCGTAAAAGAACAACACACACGTAAGAGGAACAACTAAACCCAGTCTATCAACAGCCTCCTTAGGCCAAATATTAATGCACGGGCATGAATTGTGAGGACAAAAACGTACCCTGCCCCTGTTAACACATGGTAGTTAGTTTATTGTCAATAATCAATGAAAAAGCCACCTAAAAAAGCCATCTAAAAACAAAGTCCCACATTGCAGTTACATGGTTACACAAGACAAAAGTGAGGACTCTAGCCTCAACCCTGAAGCTTAGCTAAAATACTATCATTAATCTATGTAAAAGCCTTTTTCCAGACAGCACTCCTCTCTTTAAGAGAGCATTTAAAAACAAGAGGTCGCAGGAGGGTCTTTGAACAGAAAGGCATTAATGTTGCCATGCCCCCCTAGAAACCACAGTGTTGAGTCTGTCAGGCTCTTTAAAATGACATAAAAAATGGATCAGTCCATTCCAGGAAGGGGTCCCAGGTGCAGACAAAAGCAACGACAGAAAATAAAGTTCTTAGTCACAGGGCTGCGTATACACACAGACTAAATGGACTAAGACAGTTTTTTAGAGAACAAAATAGCGGAAACATTTTTACGTACGCTTTCTTTGTCCCGTAGCTCCTGTAGTCGATAGCAGCAGAGACACCCACCACAATGGCTGGGAGAAGGTATCCAGATACATAGTAGTACTTTTTCCTTGAATGTTCACTCTCGAAAACTTCCACCATCATCAGGTACAACTGAACGCCCTCCAAACACATCCAGGAAAACGAGGCCAGGAAGAAGAAATGCAAAATCCCAGCGACGATGGAACAGCCAACCTATAGTGGATGGATTAATCGTTTCAATTGATCAAAATACTATAGATATTAACTTGAAATAAAGTAACAACTTATGAGGAATTAACTGAGCAACAACATTCCATGTTAATCTTCTCAAATCCCAATGAAAATGATGTAATTTAATTGAGTGCGATTGTTATTATACAGTGGTTATGTGCATTTCAATGTAAGTAATGAACAGAAGTAAAAGTTATCACGCTTCCCTTTGAAAGACAAGAAAATATTCAAACACACTATGCTCCGTACAGGTTCGCTCAAGTTCGACCTTGCAGCTGGCTGCTTAAAATGACAGTTGTCTTGAAAGGCTAAGTGCTGCAGGCTCCATGGTCAACCTATTTGAATGACTTCTGGTTTTGTCCTTTCATTGAGCCTTGGTTGTACAGTGAATACTGACTGTGTGGAGGTGGAAGGTACTATGACTACACAAAGGCCATGGAGAGAAGAAGAACTAAAAGAGAATACAGAGGAAATTAAAGAACTAAAAAGCGTGCAGAGGCTGTATTGAGTGTTTCAGAACGTTCTAAACGATAGCTTTCAGTGACGAAGAAAAAGGTGGAAAGTACTGCATGACATCCCTCCTCTGTAATCCATATTAATGGTGCTGTCTGTCTGACCCATGCCATGCAGAGGACAAGTACTGAAGGTTAAACACAACTATGTTTGAAAGTCACATGACTTTCACATTGAAGGGTTTTTAGTTTGGGGTGCAATAGAAAAATATACATCAAATAATATATTCACAAAAAAGTGGTAAATCTGTGCTGCTTACCTTGGGTTCGGTCATATCAATACCGATTAGGAATATTAACTCGGCAATGAAGAGATTGATGCACAGGTTCTTGTGGATGGTGTTGCGATCGCTCTGCAGGCCCCGGAAGAAGCAGAAGGTGAAAATGCTGATGGCCAAGCACACCAGCGAGACAACGATGCCCACCCGGGTGATGACAGTCAAGAGTAATTCGTGCACTCCAACTTGGCCCTACAGGGATAACGGATGGGGCATATTAATATGCCTGTTTTTGTCAATAAAAAATAGAGGACGGCCAATGCTTCCATACTTCATTTCGGCAAGAGCCATGGGAAAATTACTTTTCTATTTCATAGGAGACATGAGGAAATAAATGCTCAGCAGCCATCAATCATGGACTGAGCCCTTCAGATGAGTACAATTAGCATCTGATAGAGGACAACTGACTGGGTGGAATTTAAAGCAATGCGCTGTAGATAGGCCATGTCATATTAACTCCTACAGAGGCTTTTTTAATTCCTACAACCTGCATACACCTGAAAAACATGACATTTTAAACATGGAGTATTAGGCCTACAGACCCTCATGAAATACACTTTGTGGTACAATAAAATCATTGAAATTAATGGGCTTTAGGAAAATGAATTCATCTAATGAATAGAGGGAAAAAAAGATGAAAGATGATACTGCAAATCTATCAAAATGTACATTAGAAATAAGTGTATTTAACTATTTGATGTGTTATCATCTGTGATTTCTTTGTACTTTTAAATTGGTTTAAACTCTACAAATTGTTTTACCCAAGAATAAATCAATTAATCAATATACCAAAACAGGAGCTGCTTACCGAGATTTCCCGATGTGCCATGAGAACTGCAAAGTTGGTGAGATGACTGCAGGAGCAGGTGGTGTGGGTCTTATTGGAGCCCAGGAGCTTGCAGCCCTGGGTGGACCAGTATCCCATCATGCTCCTCTCCGAATAATTCCAAAAGGAGCAATTGGAGTTGAAGTAGTGGTCCATCTGATGATAAGATTAAGTGTTGAAATAACTGACTGTCCAAATCATAATATGTACAGAACCTATGAACTGTTTTCCACTCGCATAAAGATACTGAACTGATAAAGGGGAGGTGCATAATGCATTTTCTTAATTTATTTAATAAAATAATATATATTTTGGTTGCCTACTTACTAAATCTACCAAGGCAATACCAACAGGACCCTGAACAGCTTCTACCCCCAAGCCACAACACCACTAAATAGTTAACCAAATAGCTACACGGACTATCTGCATTGACCCTCCCTGTACTAACTATTTAAACTCATCACATACACTGCTATATGTACATATCTACCTAAATTACCTCGTACACCAGCAGCAGGTAGCCTAGTGGTTAGAGCATTGGGCCAGTAACTGAAAGGTTGCTAGATCGAATCCCCGAGATGACACGGTACAAATCTGTCATTCTGCCCCTGAACAAAGCAGTTAACCCACTGTTCCTAAGCCAACATTGTAAATAAGAATTTGTTCTTAACTGACTTTCCTAGTTAAAAAAATAAACATCAACTTGATAACTGTACCCTGTGATAAGTGATAAGAAGCTGGTGTTTGGAGGATGTGTTGTAGACCAGAGACGAAATCCTGACACAAATCCAGGGTTGTGACCCAAGCTGGCTAGTTGTTAAGACTAGGTTCCTTTTGGCAAACTCCAAGCAGTCTATCATGTGCCTTTTACTGAGGAGTGGCTTCCATCTGGCCACTCTACCATAAAGGCCTGATTGGTGGAGTGCTGCAGAGATGGTTGTTCTTCTGGAAGGTTTTCCCATCTCCACAGAGGAACTCTGGAGCTCTGTCAGAGTGACCATTGGGATCTTGGTCACATTCCTGACCAAGGCCCTTCTCCCCCAATTGCTCAGTTTGGTGGCCAGCTCTAGGGAGTCTTGGTGGTTCCAAACTTCTTCAATTCAATAATATTTTTAAAGCTTTTTTTAATTGAACCTTTATTTAACTAGGCAAGTCAGTTAAGCCTGAATACTTACAGTTGAAGTTGGAAGTTTACATACCCTTAGTACCTGTGGATGTATTTCATCCTGTGGATGTACCTTCAAACTCAGTGCCTCTTTGCTTATGTAAATAAGGTATTTCTGTTTTTCATTTTTAATATGTTTACTAAAATGTTGAAAAACCTGTTTTTGCTTTGTCATTATGGGGTCATTCCAGAAGATAGTCCCGACACAAATCTAGAGTTGCTTCCCAATTCGGCTGGTTGTTTGTTCTATTGGTTCGGTTGCTAGAGACGAGACCCAGTCGTTCAGTCTTTTAATTCAGTATCAATGGATGCAACCCAGTCTTTTGTCCTAAATTGTTCTTTTCCCCTGCTTGCTAGCTAGCCAACTACGGCTAACTTACAAAAAGTGCAACCAAAATAACAGCAAAGTAGACGCATTTGCATTTGTTTAAGCTGTTTTCTAGTACATTTATTTGGATAAATCAATAATGCGCTAATGAGGAGCGATTTCGCATGGCATAGAAAATGTGCCCACTCATCAGGACAATGTTGTTCAGAGGAGCTAGCCAACAACACAGCTAAAACAATCACTTCAAACTGAAGCTGGAAAGACTGCAAACTAGCTGCACTTTGTTTAGGTTTACACTTTTTCAAATGACATTTCATTGTATATATATATCCATATGATCCCAGCTGATTCATGATTTTGACTGGTTGAGAAACGCTGCCTGCCTGTTTGTTCCTCATGTTATTATTGTTTCTTTATACAATTGGCTTGTCTTTGGAAATGAACAATTTCCTGGATAAAGAACGGACTCATGCGTAGCCCTCTAGGAGTCCATCTTGACAACTTTAAAAGACAAAGGATAATTGGTGCTCCAGTAATTTCGTCTGACATTGTATGTCTAATCTATGAGTTAATTTGTTCCTCCATCAAATAAAATGGGAATAATTTATATCCTAATGTTGATATAGACAGTGCCTTCAAAAACTATTCATATCGCTTGACTTATTCCAAATTTAGTTACAGCCTGAATTCAAAATGGATTACATGTATTATTTTTCTCACCCATCTACACACAATACCCCATAATGACAAAGTGAAAACAGGTTTTTAGAACATTTTGCAAATGTATTGAAAATGAAATGCATTACTCATTTACATAAGTAATCACACCACAGAGTCAATACTTTGTTAGAAGCACTTTTGGCGGCGATTACAGCTTTGAGTCGTCTTTGGGATGTCTGTATCAGATTTGCACATCTGGATTTGGGGATTTTCTCCCATTCTTCCTTGCAGATTATCTCAAGTTCTGTTGAGTTAGATGGGAGCGGCAGTGAACAGCAATCTTGAAGTCTTTCCATATATTTTCAATGGTATTCAAGTTTGGGCTTTGGCTGGGCCACTCAAGCACTTTCACATTTTGTTCTGAAGCCATTCCATTTTCAGACCACAGAATCTTTTCATTAACTTTCACATGCCATTTTGCAAACTCCAGGCATGCTGTTGTGTACCTTTTTCTCAGGAGTGGCTTCCATCGGGCAACTCTCCCATAAAGCCCAGATTGGTGAAGAGTTGTAGATACTGTTGTCCTTCTGGCAAGTTCTCCCATCTCAGCCAAAGAAACTATGTAGTTCTGTCAAGTGGTCATTAGGTTCTTGATCACCATGCTGACCAAGGTCTTTCTTGCCCGGTTGCTCAGTTTGGTCGGACGGCCAGCTCTAGGCAGAGTCTGGTAAGTTCCATATTTTTTTGATTTCCCAATGATGGAGAACACTGTGCTCTTTGAAACTTTGAACACTCGAGAAACTGTTCTATACCCTTCCCCAGATACAGTTGAAGTCGGAGGTTTACATACACCTTAGCCAAAAACATTTAGACTCAGTTTTTCACAATTCATGACTTTTAATCCTTGCAAAGATCCCCTGTCTTAGGTCAGTTAGGATCACCACTTTATTTTAAGAATATGAAATGTCAGAATAATAGTAGAGAGAATGATTTATTTCAGCTTTTTTTTCTTCCACAATAAGCTTCCCACAATAAGTTGGGTGAATTTTGGCCCATTCCTTCTGACAGAGCTGGTGTAACTGAGTCAGGTTTGTCAGCCTCCTTGCTCGCAAACACTTTTTCAGTCCTGCTCACACATTTTCGATAGGATTGAGGTCAGGGCTATTTTGTCAATATATCCACATAATTATCCACCCTCACGATGCCATCTATTTTGTGAAGTGCACCAGTCCCTCCAGCAGCAAAGCACCCCCACAACATGATGCTGCCACCCCTGTGCTTCACAGCTGGTATGGTTTTCTTCGGCTTGCAAGCGTCCCCCTTTTTCCTCCAAACATAACAATGGTCATTATGGCCAAACAGTTCTATTTTTGTTTCATCAGACCAGAGAACATTTCTCCAAAAAGTACGATCTTTGTCCCCATGTGCAGTTGCAAACCGTAGTCTGGCTTTTTTATGGCGGTTTTGGAGCAGTGGCTTCTTCCTTGCTGAGCGGCCTTTCAGGTTATGTTGATATAGGACTCGTTTTACTGTGGATATAGATACTTTTGTACCTGTTTCCTCCAGCATCTTCACAAGATCCTTTGCTGTTGTTCTGGGATTTTTTCATCACCAGAGTACATTCATCTCTAGGAGACAGAACGCATCTCCTTCCTGAGCGGCATGACGGCTATGTGGTCCCATGGTGTTTATACTTGGTTACTATTGTTTGTACAGATGAACGTGGCTTGTGGAGGCCTTGTGGATGCCTTCAATTTTTTCTGAGGTCTTGGCTGATTTCTTTTGATTTTCCCATGATGTCAAGCAAAGAGGCACTGACTTTGAAGGTAGGCCTTGAAATACATACACATGTACACCTCAAATTGACTCAGACTATGTCAATTAGCCTATCAGAAGCTTCTAAAGCCATGATATAATTTTCTGGAATTTTCCAAGCTGTTTAAAGGCCCACTGTGATTGTAATACAGTGAATTATAAGTGAAATCATCTTTCTGTAAACAATTGTTGGAAAAAATACTTGTGTCATGCACAAAGTAGATGTCCTAACAGACTTGCCAAAACTATAGTTTGTTAATAAGAAATTTGTGGAGTAGTTGAAAAACGAGTTTTAATGACTCCAACCTTAGTGTACACAAAACGGAAATTTACGTACACTTAGGTTGGAGTCATTAAAACTCAACTGTATATTCCTCATCACAATTCTCTTTCAAAGATCTATAGTCAGTTCCTACTCTGACATGCAATGTCAACTGTGGGACCTCATATAGACAGGTGTGTTTCTTTCTAAATCATGTACAAACAATTGAGTTGGCCACAGGTGGACTCCAATGAAGTTCTCAAGGACGATCAAAGGCAATTGGATGCACCTAGGCTCAACACTCTATTTAGTCAATTTTGAATTCAGTCTGTAATACAACCAAATGTGGAATTTAAAAATATATATATTTATATACAGGTAACTGACAAAATAAAGGAAACACCAATATAAAGTATCTTAATAGGACGTTTGGCCACCACGAGCTGCCTGAACAGCTTCAATGCACCTTGGGATAGATCCTACAAGTGTCTGGAACTCTATTGGAGAAATGCGACACAATTTTTCCACAACTAATTCCATCACTTGGTGTTTAGTTGGTGGTTGTAGAAACGGTGTCTCAGGCGCCGCTCCAGAATCTCCGAAAAGTGTTCTACTGGGTTGAGATCTGGAGACTGAGACATACACACACACCCTTTAAACTGTGTGTGTATCGGTCTATCTCAGTCACCAGATCTCAATCCAATTGAAGACCTACTCGTCTCAGTCACACACACATACATTGGGCAAAAAAGTATTTAGTCAGCCACCAATTGTGCAAGTTCTCCCACTTAGAAAGATGAGAGAGGACTGTAATGTTCATCATAGGTACACTTCAACTATGACAGACAGAATTAGACAAAAAAATCCAGAAAATCACATTGTAGGATTTTTAATGAATTTATTTGCAAATGATGGTGGAAAATAAGTATTTGGTCACCTACAAACAAGCAAGATTTCTGGCTCTCCCAGACCTGTAACTTCTTCTTTAAGAGGCTCCTCTGTCCTCCACTCGTTACCTGTATTAATGGCACCTGTTTGAACTTGTTATCAGTATAAAAGACACTTGTCCACAACCTCAAACAGTCACACTCCAAACTCCACTATGGCCAAGACCAAAGAGCTGTCAAAGGACACCAGAAACAAAATTGTAGACCTGCACCAGGCTGGGAAGACTGAATCTGCAATAGGTAAGCAGCTTGGTTTGAAGAAATCAACTGTGGAGCAATTATTAGGAAATGGAAGACATACAAGACCCCTGATAATCTCCCTCGATCTGGGGCTCCACGCAAGATCTCACCCCGTGGGGTCAAAATGATCACAAGAACGGTGAGCAAAAATCCCAGAACCACACAGAGGGACGTAGTGAATGACCTGCAGAGAGCTGGGACCAAAGTAACAAAGCCTACCATCAGTAACACACTACGTCGCCAGGGACTCAAATCCTGCAGTGACAGACGTGTCCCCCTGCTTAAGCCAGTACATGTCCAGGCCCGTCTGAAGATTGCTAGAGAGCTTTTGGATGATCCAGAAGAAGATTGGGAGAATGTCATATGGTCAGATGAAACCAAAATATAACTTTTTGGTAAAAACTCAACTCGTCGTGTTTGGAGGACAAAGAATGCTGAGTTGCATCCAAAGAACACCATACCTACTGTGAAGCATGAGGGGGGAAACATCATGGTTTGGGTCTGTTTTTCTGCAAAGGGACCAGGACGACTGATCCGTGTAAAGGAAAGAATGAATGTGGCCATGTATCGTGAGATTTTGAGTTAAAACCTCATTCCATCAGCAAGGGCATTGAAGATGAAACGTGGCTGGGTCTTTCAGCATGACAATGATCCCAAACACACCGCCCGGGCAACGAAGGAGTGGCATCGTAAGAAGCATTTCAAGGTCCTGGAGTGGCCTAGCCAGTCTCCAGATCTCAACCCCATAGAAAATCTTTGGAGGGAGTTGAAAGTCTGTGTTTCCCAGCAACAGCCCAAAAACATCACTGCTCTAGAGGAGATCTGCATGGAGGAATGGGTCAAAATACCAGCAACAGTGTGTGAAAACCTTGTCATTGCCAACAAAGGGTATATAACAAAGTATTGAGATACACTTTTGTTATTGACCAAATACTTATTTTCCACCATAATTTGCAAATAAATTCATAAAAAATCCTACAATGTGATTTTCTGGATTTTTTTCTCTCTCATTTTGTCTGTCATAGTTGAAGTGTACCTATGATGAAAATTACAGGCCTCTCTCATCTTTTTAAGTGGGAGAACTTGCACAATTGGTGGCTGACTAAATACTTTTTTGCCCCACTGTATACCAACGTGATCGCGATTGTCTATACCGATCTAAAACAACACATAAATCTGTGACTCTTTAGGCTAGAAACAAGTGGTAAAATGCCAGAGGAAGACGCGACTCTGATACACATGGTAAGATCTTTACTCTATGACATTCAGAAGCTGACCTACGACCTTCTAAAGTTGAGGACTCAAAGAAATTGGACATTGCTTGTGTAGTAATCTTATACAATGTGTGATTCTGTTGGTATCAATTGATCTATTCACTTTCTGTAAAACAGAATATGTATAATTCAATTGAAGGTTCATGTAAATTATCATAAAACATATTTGGTAGCGGAATAACATTTTGGGAAATCGGGTCTAGACTTTATTTTCCTTATTCATTAATATTATTATCATCATTAAAATAGTAATGAGTCTTGTTAGACAATGAAGAAATGCAGGAAATGAGCTTCAAAACAACATTTCCTAGGTCCCTCAAATTAAACAAAATGATGGTTTATTTAATATAGGCTCTCTCAATAAACAATGATCTAAACCAATTTAAATGTAAATAAGGGGGCCCTGGGGATTTATTTTTGGAAACCACTGCTTTAAACCCCTTATTGTTTTATATTTAACTAGGCAAGTCATTTAAGAACAAATTCTTATTTACAATGATGGCCTACCCCGGCCAAACCTCGACCAATTGTCCGCCACCCTATGGGACTCCCAATCACGGCTGGATGTGATACAGCTTGGATTCAAACCCGTGTCTGTAGTGATGCCTCTTGCACTGAGATGCAGTGCCTTAGACCGCTGCGCCACTCAGGAGCCCATGCTCCTTTGAGACCCCTCTTTCAAAGTAACTGATATCTCTTCTTCGAGCCGTGTAGCTACAATAATGGCCAACTGGGTATTTTTATACATGACCCTAAGCATGATGGGATGTTTCAATTGCTTAATTAATTCGGGAACCACACCTGTGTGGAAGCACCTTCTTTCAATATACTTTGTATTCGTCATTTACTCGAGTGTTTCCTTTATTTTGGCAGTTACCTGTGTATGCCATTTAGACTATGCTTTAATCCAAAGCGACTTACTTTGTACTTTTACATTTTACCTAGCCAGGCATTTATAACGAATTAAACGATTGACCTACGTCAATGTGTTCCAGGGTGAAAATCACAGGGTCCGTGATGAACACACGACTGGACTCTTTGTTGATGGAGGCGGCGATGATGTCTGAATTTACGGCCACCGACACATTCCGCCCATAAGCATCGTTGGACATTTTGATCGTGGCGTTGTCAGTGCTGAGAAACTGCCCAAGGTTTTTGTACATAACAAACACCAGCTTGGCAACACCTGAAGAAAGGAAAAACAGAATAGGTAAGCGGCTGTTCCTTCCAAATAAAAGCAGCAGTAACTGTAGTGTTAAAAAAAACTAAGGGCTGAGAATAAAAAAAAAACGGATTAGACCATCGGGGAACATAAGTGGGCCTTGTCAGTTATCTTCAGAAAATATCATGGTGCTGGGTTTAGGGTTCAAATCCTTAGTGGTCGCTCCTATCTAACAGTCCCACTGAGTAATCACTGTGCATTGTCAGTTTTGACAAGCTGCATTGACAGACCGGTTCGTCAGACTCTTCACCTTTTCATAGACACTGGAATGGAACAAAAAGTCTGAGCTAACACTCACACTCGGGATAAACACCCGCATGCAGCTCTGCCTGTGAATGAAGTGAGATTTCTGAGAGGGAAGTGTATGGGGTTTACCATTCCGACTGTTGAGCTTGACAGTATTGGACGACAGCTGGATAGAAACACCACCCTTGCTGGCCTGTGGAAATTTGAAATCCTGAACCTGGCCGTCCGTGCTGAGCACATACACATCCAGGACTGGGGTTTTGTTGATGAAGGGGGAAAAAAGAGACAAGAAAAAGAGAGAGACCGGGAGAGAGAGATACCAGACGTTACAGTGTGTTTTGAGTAAGACGAGGGCAATAAAAAAGAAAATGTTGATGCCCAGGACGTGGTTGCTTACATTCCTAAGGCGAAGCAAGAGTGCGGGGGTGTTAGGTACTACAGCCACTGAAGACATTGTTCAAGTGATTCTATGCAACAACAATGTTGCTGCCGAGTTAAAATGTCAGAACCAAGGTGATCCTTTAGCTCCTGTTGAGTCCCTTTGTGGGATACAGTACACTTGTGAAAATCCGGTGAAAGACTGGATGTACAAGATAAAACTGCAGCATTTGAATAAAAAAAAGAAGAAATGTTGTTGCAATGCACAGTGAAACATTTTACATTCATTCCCTCTCATGTCCCGAGAGCTTTGAGGTTAAAGGAGGAGACAGGGTCTAAACACTGTTTTTACTAGGTCTCCGCAGTAGGGTGATGTTCACATTAATGTATAGAATTACATGGGGCAGACCTACGCATTTATAAACCAAGTCCTCCCAATCTATTAACCTGGAAATTGTCTGAAATTCATCACTTTGTTTTACATGTACATTGTGACTGAACTCATTGAACAGACTCATTTTCTTTCTTCACATGAGTAGTTGAAATATGCATACAGCATCAAAAACGACTGATTGCATTCAAATCACTGGCCGTGCTTTATTATTTGTTTACCGGGAATTCAATTACTTACTTATATTATCAGCGGGTACTTTCACAATAGCCGGCTCCATTAGGTTGTCGGCAAGGACGAACGCTCCTTCCTCTAGGGTATCCAGTAACATAGTAGCAGCATGTGTCTGTTCCGTGCTGTTCATATCATGCCAGGACTTCAGAGCCTCTGGTCTTAGAAGGTTGTCAACTGTGTCTACAATGGCCTGTGTCCATCAGAAAAAGAGATGTGTAAGCAATTCTGAAAACATTCAACTACAGTAATTGTCATAAGCAAAAAAATAGAGGGGAGTCATATGAATAGCTTTGATAATGCATGGCGAAGCAATCCCATTGACATATTATGGACGATCATAAAAAAAATGTTTTGGGTTTTGAGTAAGTGCTAAACAAATGCTCCACACAAGTATCTTCTCTGTATCAATGTGGTGTAAATTCTTGTGATTTGCTGTGCATTCAAGCAGATAATTGAATATGTTTAAAACTGAGGGGTGTTTCAATGTTTCTTGGACACTTTTTTTTATCAGCTAATCTTTATAATGTATTGTATAATAAACATTTAACACTATTAAACAGCTCAAATAATTGAGCAAACCAAAACATTATGCATTTTGAAATATTAAATCCAAGCTGTTTAGCCAGTCGCTAGAACTCCACAGGCAGTAGATAAAGTACATACAGACGCTAGTGGGATCTCCTAAAAAAATTATCAAATCAATCAGACTAATCAGGTAATCAATGGGGGCCCGGTTCCTCTAGCTAGCACGGATGGCTAATGTGACTTCCCATCAACTATATTGTATATCAAATACTGCCGACACAGCATCCCACTCACACACACTGTCATCTAGTCAAATACATATTTCAAATCTTCTCTCACTAACAAAAAATAGACCCATGTGCCACAGAAACACAGAAACATGCAATGCACTGGAAATTTGCAACAAAAAATAATAATAATATGAATGAGATGACGATAATGAGACATTTGGGGAGAAAGGATAGTAGCTACTAGCTAAAATTCTTCTTTTTAACAAGTATGGCCATCTAAGGACTAATTAACCTGATCAATTTTAACACCGTCCCTGAGGATTGATCTGGATGTCAGAGAGCTTGACTTTGGAGGCAGGTGGAGAAGGATGTTGAGAAGTCCCTAATGGCCAGAGAAGCGATATGGCCAAAATACTTAGAGCGGCAGGCCACTGGAACTATTAAAAGGAGAAGGACACAAATTGGTTTGCCCCCACCAGCCTTATTAGTCCAATGGAAAGCGCAGATTTGTGCCTCTAATATATGACACAAATTAAAATCTGTGCCCTGATGAATGAACAGTCATGAATTAACATGCTAAAGGTCAGAGTGTGGCCGAGGAAGACAAAGGTTTGAATACATCACAGGTGGAAAGAGAGTCTTATAAGTACAGCTATCCTTAGCTCTGTAGCAATGTAATGGGCTTTTCTATTGAGGAGACTCGCAGAATCGGAGGTGACTGTAAAAAGGAATGTGTGCCTTAAAAGTCACACAGGCTAACTTTATATATGAAATTACCCATATTTTAGCCATGAAATGCAGTTTGTGAATCCCTGTGTTACTTATTTAGGCATGTACATTCTTAAAGCAAAAAGAGAAAGGACCATTCAATGGAAGACAAAGATAAGCGAAAAACAAAACCAAATCCTCCTGTAAATATAAGGTTTGGTAACTGCCAATGATGTCTCGGCCACTTAGCGTGCACCTTTGGCACAATTATGGCTGTGTGGAAGCAATTACTCCAAAATGCAGGAAGCACAGAGAGAGGGGGGAGAGGCTACATGACAATGCCGAGGGTACATGCTGCTGAGCAGGGGAGTGGAGGGGAGGGAGGGAGGTGCAGAGAAGCAGAGTGTAGTACATTAGCATAGATCAGATACCTTCATGTATGCCCTGCATGTCCTTTCTCGTTTTTGAAGCTTTTTCATTAGGTAGAAAAAAGATAAAACAAAGAAACACACAATTAGCAAAATGTAGAAACTTGAGAACAAGTGTTCAAGGCTTCGATTATTTTCTGACTGATCACTCCCCCCCTTTCAGCTGGCTTTCTCCTTCCTCATGCTTTAGGCTACGCAACCTGCAGGTTCCAGACAAAAGAGTCCTCACTTCCATTTGTGGCATGA
Organism: Oncorhynchus tshawytscha; assembly: GCF_018296145.1. Taxonomy (NCBI): domain Eukaryota; kingdom Metazoa; phylum Chordata; class Actinopteri; order Salmoniformes; family Salmonidae; genus Oncorhynchus; species Oncorhynchus tshawytscha. Next base: position 5,796,808 of record NC_056446.1, on the reverse strand, counting down.
TGTATTTCTCTAAAATACACCAGAGACTTCACAGAACAAGCCTTGGTTGAGGCAATTACAGCAATTACTTCAGGTGTACAAATATGTCAGGGAATAACATGATCTTATTGCATTTCAGTACATATAATTTAATATCCTAATTGGTTTGCTGTTTCTTTATTTGCTTGAGTACATTTGTCTGACTTTGAAAGAAAGGGAGAGAGGAACAGACATAATATGAGGAATATTAATAAAATAGAACCACTAATTTCACTGACTAGAAGGAATCACATTTCTCCTAACTTGAAGCATCACAAAACGTCTAGCGGTGACTCAGATCCAGAGAGATTGCTGGTGGGGAGAAATGGCAGTGCTATTTATCTCCATAAAGCACAGTACGTGATAGGGGAATGAAGATGTCAAGTGGCAGCCATTTTGAAAGGGTGGAAAATCAGTTACCTTGTTAAAACTGCGGCCCGCAGAGTCTTTCTCGCTGGGTCTCAGCTCCTGAAGCTGAGCATCCAGGATGTCGACCAGCTGTTCCATCAGTCGGACTGATGAACTCACGTCGCCGGCAAAGATGGGTCCTTTGGTGTGCTTCGCCAGCTCGTTGGCCAGGTTGGCAGCGTTCTCACCACTACGGATCTGGAGCGATAAAAAATATATTTGTAACACTGAACCTGGTTCCTCTCTAGGTGTTTTCTCAGGCTACTTCTAGGGAGTTTTTCCTGGCCGCTGTGCTTTTGCCTCTGCAATGCTAGCTATTTGGGATTTTAGAAATTTTATTGAATTTGATATTCTTACAGCGATGTTATAGGCTTAAGACTTGTTATAAGCATGAAATTTTTTTTATACTAAGGTATTTGTTATGGCTTTAGATGTTTTAAAATGGGCAGCAGAAATGGCTGGTAGTATCAACTTTGCTAAGGACTGTACCCAGATCTGTTTGTAGTCCTCTGAATATGATTATTATGCTATTGGCTTAATCACATACAGATCTGGGACCAGACTAAGGGAATATTCCACCAGACGATGAGGCTCTCTCCCTCCCGTTCTGACGTGAGGTCATTCTAGGATGAGCTGCCCCATATAACGCCAGTCTGGAGAGATGGGTGACTAATTACACTTAATAACCCTCCTCGGGGTGCTGTATTTCTCATTTGATGGAAGTGAACACAAGAGTACAAAATGATGAAGGGTCGTCCGTCGTGCTTAAATTACTAGACATTCTATGTCTGAGTCACTTATCAGAACAAACAGCAGACAGCGCAACCTAGTGGATGGCCCGCGGCTATTTTGACTCTTTAATCATCATAAATGGTGGAAGATGAAAGGAAAGAGGTGCCATATAAGGGAAAGAGGCATATACAATTATTAGAGCGCAGTGCTTAAATTGAGCCAGTTCAAACTGGTACAGATTACCGGTACCTCTTATCAACTATAAAATATGAGCACCACTACTGTAAGATTAAAATGATTACAGGCACCATTTTCATTCCACTTCAAGCATCGCAGTACCTACAGTATTTTAAGGGAATTAGTACATTTACTTACAGTTGAAGTCAAAAGTTTACATACACCTTAGCCAAATACATTTAAAAACTCAGTTTTTCACAATTCCTGACATTTAATCCTTGTAAAAATTCCCTGTTTTATGTCAGTTAGGATCACCACTTTATTTTAAGAATGTGAAATGTCCGAATAATAATAGATTGAATGATTTATTTCAGCTTTTATTTCTTTTATCACATTGATCACATCAGAAGGTTACATACACTCAATTAGTATTCGGTAGCATTGCCTTTAAATTGTTTAACTTGGGTCAAACGTTGCGGGTAGCCTTCCACAAGATTCCCACAATAAATTGGGTGAATTTTGGCCCAATCCTCCAGACAGAGCTGGTGTAACTGAGTCAGGTTTGTAGGCCTCCTTATTCGCACATGCTTTTTCAGTTCTGCCCACACATTTTCTATAGGACTGGGGTCAGGGTTTTGTGATGATCACTCCAAAACCTTGACTTTGTTGTCCTTAAGCCATTTTGCCACAACTTTGGAAGTATGCTTGGGGTCAATGTCCATTTGGAAAGACCCAAGCTTAAACTTCCTGACTGATGTCTTGAGACGTTGCTTCAATATATCCACATAATTTTCCTGCCTCATGATGCCATCTATTTTGTGAAGTGCACCAGTCCCTCCTGCCGCAAACCACCCCCACAACATGATGCAGCCACCCCTGTGCTTCACTGTTGGAATGTTGTTATTCGGCTTGCAAGCCTCCCCGTATTTCCTCCAAACATAACGATGGTCATTACGGCCAAACAGTTCTATTTTTGATTCATCAGACCAGAGGACATTTCTCCAAAAAGTACGATCTTTGTCCCCATGTGTAGTTGCAAACCGTAGTCTGGCTTTTTTATGGCAGTTTTAAGCAGTGGCTTCTTCCTTGCTGAGCGGCCTTTCAGGTTATGTCGATATAGGACTTGTTTTACTGTGGATATAGATACATTTGTACCTGTTTCCTCCAGCATCTTCACAAGGTCATTTGCCGTTGTTCTGGGATTGATTTGCACTCTTCACACCAAAGTACGTTCATCTCTAGGAAACAGAACGCATCTCCTTCCTGAGCGGTATAACGGCTGTGTGATCCCATGGTGTTTATAATAGCGTACAATTGTTTGTACAGATGAACGTGGTACCTTCAGGCATTTGGAAATTGCTCCCAAGGATGAACCAGACTTGTAGAGGTCTACAATGTTTTTCTGAGGTCTTGGCTGATTTCTTTTGATTTTCCCATGATGTCAAGCAAATTATGTCAATTAGCCTTATCAGAAGCTTCTAAAGACATGACATAATTTTCTGGAATTTTCCAAGCTGTTTAAAGGCACAGTCAACTTAGTGTATGTACAATTCTAAGCCACTGTAAAAATAATCTTTCTGTAAACCATTGTTGGAAAAATGACTTGTGTCATGCACGAAGTAGATATCCTAACCGACTTGCCAAAACTATAGTTGGTTCACAATACATTTGTGGAGTGGTTGAAAAAACACGTTTTAATGACTCCAACCTAAGTGTATATAAACTTCCGACTGTATACTGTAGCTCAAAACATTAAGGTAGTACAGCTCATACATACCTTCTGCGCTACTTGGTTGACCCAGTGGGAAGTGCAGTTGCTGAGATCAGGGCCCTTTGGGTGCCAGGTCCCCGTGGCAAGTACACATAAATAAGAGGCGGTGCCTGTCAAGAAAATACATTTACAATAGCTCAGTTATATAAGATATATATATTAGAAACTACATTGGATTATGTCATGCTATATTAGCCATATACCTCATTGTGTTAAACCAACCTAACCTCCAAAATCCTATATACACTGCATTTAATTGTTGTCTTTACATCAATAGCTGGTAATTTACCATAAATACTGACTATATTCTCCCAGGGCCAGTTTCACTACAAATTAAGTAATAATAAGACTTTTCCTTCCGTTCCAATTACATCAACATCTAATGAACCCTGAATGATAACACAATTTCACACACAATCCAATAAGGCCTGAACATCTTCAATCAAGCTTGGGGAAACAGCTGAGCCAGTTCCCTTCAACACACTGGCTTCACATTGCCAAATACTATTTTGACCTATAACAATGCAGTGAATTATTTACACAACTGTAAAAATACAAATTCAAAATCTTGTTGATTCCCTATACAGTCCTGCACGAATTGAATCTATCAATAAATGATTGTCAGAAACAATAACATACTGTGCAGGTAACAAAAACACACAAGCGATCTCATCTCTCCAACCACTCATCATGGTGATAAACAGTAGCTAATGCCCTAAGGGTAAACCCTCTGCTTACCTCGGGTCCCCTTGGGGCAAGGCCTCTCTACTAACATGCCCCTCTGGGTCTGAGGCCACACGATGTCCCTCTTTTCCGTGGTCTCACAGAAGCGCTCTGGTAGGGGGAAGGACTCCAGAGGCGGCTGGGCGGTGGTCTGGGGAACCTCCAGAGGGGGTTTGGGCCCTCCTCTGTTGTTACCCTCCTTGGGCCCTGTTGTGGTCATGGTGTTTGCTACGCCTTTGTTGCGTGCTGCTGTGGTGGTTGTTGTGGTGGTTGTCGTTCGGAGAGGCTCAGCCGGCGCCGAGGTCGCTTCGGAGAGAGGTGGAGCTGGGGAGAAAATGATAACGTCGTCTCATTTTAGCTCGCCCAAGTCATTCTGTTCTCGTTCTTTCAAAACACACCTGGTACAAAACTGGCTACACACAATGGTGGCTACACACAAATGTGGAGCTGGGAGTGCTTTGTGTAAATATATTTGCTTTCCCCTGGACTATATCTTATTCAAGGCACTCAGTCTGCACCGAACAAGACAATAATTACTGTAACATCTTCCTGCCTGGCAGTCACTCTTGCCTGAGAGACTATGAGGCATGGCTGATTACATTTTGACAGAGAAACAAGGAGCCCGTGTGTGTCGTTTTGTTGTCGGAACATTCATTCGGTGGTTGTTTTCCTTACTCGCCCCACATTTTGATAAAGCCGGTATGTGTTATGTGCCAAGGGCAAAAACAATACGTTTCAGTCAGGAGAGAAAAGGAAACACCACATTCAAATACATCCCTCCTTGCCTTCTGAAATAATCACAGCTCGGAATTGGTTGGATTGTTGAAAGCAATAGGTTGGCGACCTTGCTTACACCTATCCATCAATTATAGATCTGTGCTTACCTCAAGGAAACAGGGATGAAATTATACATTTCTGAAGTATTACAGGGCCTATGGCTGACATTTCTTTTGTTGTACTAGTACTATTATAACTGTATTTCCTGTAAGTGGATGAGTGTTTCATCCAGTGAAACGGTGATAACCATAAACCAGTCATTTGCTATACATCTGTTCACATCTCAAGGTACTGAAGCGAGAGTTTAGCAATATAATACAATTTTGAACACAAAATGATGTGCGAGGAATTTTATCCCTTTTATTATCCCATTAAGTTGTCCGTAACATGGAGGACTTTAAAATGGTATTTGCTGTTGCCGTTTTATCCCCGTAAATTTACGCAAATTCACTTAAACAACTACTGAGCTCACTGAGTGAGAGTGCGAAGCTCTCGCTTCCAGGGAAGACAGACATCACCACCATATCTATCGCTTCAATTGAATAATGGGACTGGGCTGATGGAAATAGTTTGCCTGGCAGCGCCCCCATGGTGTGGATGGAAGACTTCAGCACAGCCCAGGCTGAAGGGATCCCTCTTTGAAGTTGGCTGGTTAGCTTGCTACCTGCTGCGAGTTAGTCTCTATTGACCATTGGAGACAAGTCAATGCGCTTCCTGCCTAGCGGGAGCCCAAGCGGGTCCGCAATGGCACTCTACTCCCAACATAGTTCAATACATTTGACCAGAACCCTATAGGCCCTGGTTAAAATTATATACACTATATAGAGAATAGGGTGCCATTTGGAAAGCACCCCAGTCTTGGCTTCAGTAACTGCCTCTACATGATGCTTCCTGACTGAGACACAGACCTCAGACCTGAAATGGTGACATGGAGAAGTTCTCAGCTGACTGGATGTTTTGATACGGAGCTTGATGGTAAAGTTGGCTGTAATATAAATGCATCATTTGAAAGCCCAGGTAAACTACTGAAAATAACTATTCAGTCCTTTGTATTTCACATATACTGTCCACATGTAGACAAGCTACCTCTGCAGATTATGCAGGTCTACTGGTTGAACATCGCTTGACACATAATAAGTGTATTATCAACAGTATTTACATCATGTTAGGCCAGGAGGTAGTTGGATAAAAGCCATGAATGATTTAAGTTCTCTCTATACTCTTTGGATGAGAAAATGTTTACATCTTTTCCTCCTTCGGACAGAAGTCAGATTGATGTGAAAACACAACATGAATCCTTGATGTTTGGAGTTATTGAAGATGACGGGTTCACTCCCCAATACATCAAGATGCATGTGCAGTGCTATGATTCAAATACATTCCTTGAGCATGTTAGCTAATGATATTATGTCCACACCTCTCTTCAGAGAGCAGATCCTTGTACAGACTTGATGCAGCACTCTAACTCCTTGCTCTAGTTATGGTCACTTCCATGTAAAAGGACCCTTAAGCACCAACATTTGAAGTTCACAGGAGCATGTTAAATTTAGTGTCAAATGAAAGCTAAGGGCCTAGATTTTTGAGAAATTAAAGCAGATATACATGTTTCATTAATTTTAAATATGAGGAATAAGCCAAGGCTTTGATTTCTGGTCAAACAGACGGAAAAGGGGTATTCTACCATCTACCATAAAAAGTCTTAAAAAGGTAGTATAAATACAACAACAACAATCATGTTGAAGTAAAGACCCCTGCCAACTTATATCAAAACATATTTAGTTTGAGAAATGATTTGCCTTCTGTAAGTTTAAGAAAAATTGCTATGTGCTTTGAAATAGCGCTACCGAAAACCCTCATATCTTTAAAAGTTCACAGAAGTAAAAAGTAAAGGTAGACTTGCCATTTAGTTATGATGCTTTTACTGACATGTATTTTGTATTTTCAAAATTCTGGTGGCCCCCCGAGTGGCGCAGCGGTCTAAGGGGGGAGGGGGGGGTAAAAAATGCACTAAAAACTAAAAATTCTGTTACAGATTTTCCCTAATGCTGTTACCAATTCGCAACAGAATTGTTGCAATTGAATTGCTTACAATAGGCAATCATAATAGTCATAAACCACAGTTGGATCACCTGTACAGTCCTCCCTTCCGCTGGCATACTGTTATGTTCAGCTGATAACTGTTTTCTTTCTCTTTCTGTCGTCTGGTGGTCAAAGCAAATGTAAAAACAGTCTGTAAAACCCCTCCCACTCACTCTTCCCCCCCTCCCCCTCGTCTCTCTCCAGTTAATGTCACTTCTCCTGTCTGCAGGCTCAGCGTAGTTCCGTTACCTTGGAACTGCCCTTTTGCTAAAAGATGTCCAATTGCATCTAATTGAAGTCTGTTCCTACAATCTGCCGCGTGGGTTCAGCACAATAACAGCGAGGCAATTAAATGAGGCTAGGCTAACTGACTGTAGAGTGGAGCAAAATAGACAAAAATCCATATCACGATAAATTGACTGAATCAATACGATAACTATACATAGAACAATAAGTTAATAATAATGTGCACATTTTGTATTTATTACCCTTCAAACTACTAGTGCTAGATTGAATGTTGTAGCTATCAATTATCCCAACAATCACCCATATTAGCAAACATTTTAAACTTCACATTTCTCTATTAAAGGCTTATTATCATAATGAACGATATCAGCAAAATGTCGTGGATAATCGGACGGTGTTGATAATTTTCGGGTTTATTGTCCCAGCTCCAAAATTGAGTAGCATTCTTTCTCCTCTAGAGCTCTCCATTAGGTACACAATATATACAAAAGTACCTGGACACCCCTTCAATTTGGTTGATTAGGCCACACCCGTTGCTGACAATTGTATAAATTCGAGCACACAGCCATACAATGTCCATAAATCAAATTTTATTGGTCACATACACATGGTTAGCAGATGTTAATGTGAGTGTAGCGAAATGCTTGAGCTTCTAGTTAGGACCATGCAGCAATATCTAACAAGTAATCTAACAATTTCACAACTACCTTATACATACACACAAGTGTAAAGGAATTAATAAGAATATGTACATATAAATATACGGATTAGCGATGGCCAAATGGCATAGGCAAGATGCAGTAGATGGTATAGAGTACAGAATATACATATATAAAGTGGCATTGTTTAAAGTGACGAGTGATACATTTATTACATCCAATTTTTAATTAATAAAGTGGCTGCAGATTTGAGTCAGTATGTTGGAACATCCACTCAATGTTAGTGATGGCTGCTTAACACTCTGATGGCCTTGAGATAGAAGCTGTTTTTCAGTCTCTCGGTCCCAGCTTTGATGCACTTGTACTGACGTCGCCTTCTGGATGATAGCGGGGTCCTTGATGGTCCTTGATCGTCTTTTTGGCCTTCCTGTGACATCGGGTGGTGTAGGTGTCCTGGAGGGCAGGTAGTTTGCCCCCGGTGATGTGTTGTGCAGACCTCACAACCCTCTGGAGAGCCTTGCGGTTGTGGGCAGAGCAGTTGCCGTACCAAGCGGTGATACAGCCCGACAGGATGCTCTCGAATTGCATTTTTAAAAGTCTGTGAATGTTTTTGGTGACAAGACAAAAGGTTGTTTTTGGTGACAAGCCTCCTGAGGTTGAAGAGGCACTGTTGAGCCTTCTTCACCACGCTGTCTGTGTGAGTGGACCATTTCAGTTTATCCGTGATGTATACGCCGGGGAAATTCAAACTTTCCACCTTCTCCACAACTGTCCCGTCGATGTGGATAGGGGATGCTCCCTCTGCTGTTTCCTGAAGTCCACGATCATCTCCATTGTTTTGTTTACGTTGAGTGTGAGGTTATTTTCCTGACACCACACTCCGAGGGCCCTCACCTCCTCCCTGTAGGCCATCTCATCGTTGTTGGTAATCAAGCCTACCACTGTAGTGTCATCTGTAAACTTGATGATTGAGTTGGAGGCGTGCATGGCCACGCAGTCATGGGTGAACAGGAAGTACAGGAGAGAGCTGAGAACCCACCCTTGTGGGGCCCCAGTGTTGAGGATCAGCGGGGTGGAGATGTTGTTACCTACCCTCATCACCTGGGGGCGGCCTGTCAGGAAGTCCAGGACCCAGTTGCACAGGGCGGGGTCGAGACCCAGGGTCTCGAGCTTAATGACGAGTTTGGAGGGTACTATGGTGTTAAATGCTGAGCTGTCGTCAATGAACAACATTCTTACATAGGTATTCCTCTTGGCCAGATGGGTTAGGGCAGTGTGCAGTGTGAGTGTGATTGCGTCGTCTGTGGACCTATTGGGGCGGTAAGCAAATTGGAGTGGGTCTAGAGTGTCAGGTAGGATGGAGGTGACATGATCCTTGACTACTCTCTCAAAGCACATCGTGATGATAGAAGTGAGTGCTACGGGGCGATAGTCATTTAGTTCAGTTACCTTTGCGGCTAGGGATGCCGTCTGGGGCGGCAGCCTTGCGAGGGTTAACGTTTAATTGTTTCACTCACATTGGCTGCGGTGAAGGAGAGTCTGCAGGTTTTGGTAGCGGACTGTGTTTGTGGCACTTTATTGTCCTCAAAGCGAGCAAAGAAGTTGTTTAGTTTGTCTGGGAGCAACTAATCGGGTCCGCGACGAGGCAGGTTTTCTTTTTGTAGTCCGTGATTGACTGTAGACCCTGCCACATACCTCTTGTGTCTGAGCCGTTGATTTGCGACTCTACTTTGTCTCTATACTGACACTTAGCTTGTTTGATTGCCTTGTGGAGGAAATAGCTACACTGTTTGTATTCGGTCATGTTTCTGATTGCCTTGCCCTGATTAAAAGCAGTGGTTTGCGCTTTCAGTTTTGCGCGAATGCTGCCATCAATCCACGGTTTCTGGTTGGGGAAGGTTTTAATTGTCGCCGTTGGTACAACATCACCGATGCACTTACTAATAAACTCGCTCACCGAATCAGCATATACATCAATGTTGTTGTTCAACGCTAACCGGAACATATCCCAGTCCACGTGATCGAAGCAATCTTGAAGCGTGGAATCAGATTGGTTGTACCAGCGTTGAACAGACCTGAGCACGGGCGTTTCCTGTTTTAGTTTCTGTCTATAGGCTGGGAGCAACAAAATTGAGTTGTTGTCAGATTTGCCGAAAGGAAGACGAGGGAGGGCTTTGTATGCGTCGCGGAAGTTGAACTTCCTGGGGTAAAAGTGTAAGAAATAATACATAAAAAAACTAAATACTGCATAGTTTCCTAAGAACGCGAAGCGAGGCGGCCATCTCTGTCGGCGCCGTAGAAATGGCAGTAGAATGGCCTTACCAAAAAGCTCATTGACTTCCAACGTGGCACCATCATAGGATTCCACCTTTCCAACAAGTCAGTTCATAAAATTTCTGTCCTGCTAGATCTTCCCTGGTCAACTGTAAGTGCTGTTATTGTGAAATGGAAACATCTAGGAGCAACAACGGCTCAGCCGCGAACAGTTATTGTGCTTCCAGAGGCAGTTTGGAACTCAGTAGTGAGTGTTGCAACCAATTCCACACAAACTCACAGGACGGGACTGCCGAGGGCTGAAACGCGTAGCGTGTAAAAATTGTCTGTCCTTAGTTGCAACACTCACTACCGAGTTCCAAACTGCATCTGGAAGCACAATAACTGTTCGTTGGGAGCTTCATGAAATGGATTTCCATGACCGAGCAACCGCACACAAGCCTAAGGTCATCATGCGCAATGCCGATGTGGTGTAAACCCATCCGCCATTGGACTCTGGAGTAGTGGAAACGCGCTCTCTGGAGTGATGAATCACGCTTCACGATCTGGCAGTCCGGACGAATCTGGGTTTGGCGGATGCTAGGAGAATGCTACCTGCCCCTTAGTTCCAGTGAAGGAACATCTTAACGCTACAGCATACAATGAAATTCTAGACTATTCTGTGCTTCCAACTGTGTGGCAACAGTTTGGGGAAGGCCCTTTCCTGTTTCAGCATAATGCCCCGGTGCACAAAGCGAGGTCCATACAGAAATGGTTTGTTGAGATCGGTGTGGAAGAACTTGACTGGCATGCACAGAGCCCTGACCTCAACCCCATCGAACACCTTTGGGATTAATTGGAATGCCGAATGCGAGCCAGGCCTAATCGCCCAACATCAGTGCCTGACCTCACTAATGCTATTGTGCCTGAATGGAAGCAAGTCCCTGCAGCAATGTTCCAACATCTAGTGGAAAGCCTTCCCAGAAGAGTGGAGGCTGTTATAACAGCAAAGGGGTGACCAACTCCATACTAATGCCCATGATTTTGGAATGAGATGTTTGACGAGCAGGTGTCCACATACCCTACATGACCAAAAGTATCTCTTGTTTGATGTAGGCTCCTGTTTTGCTGATTCTCACTGGTTTTTGCTCTGTAGAACAGGGGATTGTTTTACAAGCAGCGCAAAAAAAAGGGAAATGAATTCACTTAGACAATAACAAATGTTTCAGAAGGCTGTGATGTTACTTTGCCTTGTTAATTCAACAGAATTGCTGCCAATATGCAAGTCCTAAAAAATATGTATACATGGATGACACTTGTTATGGAAAAGGCCCATGATGATCCTATTTGTGAGTTTTGCATTCAGGTTTCTAAAGGGATTAGAGATTAGCCTTCTTATGAAATTGATGACCATTTGAATTAAACTACACATAACTTAAAGATGCTCCAGAACTTTGGCAACTACACATTATTTTTGAAACCTCCCGCTTTGGGCTGGACGTGTCAATGTGTAATTCATATATGCATGATCTATGAGCATAATTACCTCAGTTAGCTATGAAATCCTTCATTTTAAAGTAACTGTTTTTCTGGAACCTGTGCTATGTCATTTTCTCAACATTTTCCCCCACTTGGGCCAGTCCCCTAGCAATTACAGTTCAACCAATGAGCTTCACCCCCTCACCATATGAGCAAAAGGCACATGATGCACCCACAGCAGAACGAGAGAGAGAGCAATGATTTGGTGCACAAATCTCCACGTATGCAATTTTCAGGGTACACTTTTGGCTTGTGAGCACTACTTTTTGAACTACTGGCTAAAAACTATACAAAAGTTCCCGGAGAATCTCTTTAATAAAGTTGGATTCATATAGGCCTACACTATGTTTGTGCTTCTCTAACCCTTATTCAAATGTTGTGCTATTCAAGTTGATGCAGTTTGTTGTTCTGTAATTCTAAGAGCTATATAATCTCATTACCTTGATGCCGAAGATTCCTTTAATACAATGAAAACTGGGAAGAATTAACGCTACAGTTATTCAAATGGACACTCCTACCATGCTGTTGCTGGTTTGCAGTATACAGTGATGGCTATCTTTGGATAGGCAGCGGTTCGTCCCAAATGTTTATAGTGCACTTCTTTCGACCTGGGCCCAAATGGCTCTGGTCAAAAATAGTGCACTATATAGGGAATAGGGTGCCATTTGGAAAACATCCATACTCTTAGGGGTTCTATTTATTGTTTGTTCTGCTGTGGCAGCAGATTCCTCCTGCCTCACATCTGTAACATATGCAGATGAAATACATGTTTTGTTCACCTGTGAATCCCTCCTGTACAATTTCCTTTTGATTACAACTCAAGCAAATCTATCTCAGATTGGAGAAACCAGAGAGGATCCCCCCCAATTAATGTCTGTCTAGCACTCAAGCCCAAGAGGGACCTTCAATTAACTGTCATGGAGTTATGAGTGTAAGGTAGAGATATCCTCCAAAGTGCTGAGAATTGTCAAACATGGACACATTCATAACCTCTTTATGTGATCGCCGGCCACGTCTTTTTGCCTGGAAACATATTTTCATTGCTCGGTTATTACTACTTTGGGTATAGGGCATGGGTTTCATCTGAGATGATATGACAATAATCCAGGAGAGGAAGGAGAGGAGAGAGAGAGGAGAGGAGGGGGGAAGTGCTGTCTCGTGTTGTCAGAGCTGCATCGAGCATAGATTGGACTTCTCCAGGCCTCACCAGTCTTGGCGGAGTTGAAAAATGAAAACTGACAGCGAGTGTGTCTTTTATATTATGCTTAATGGCCGCACTTACGATGTGCACCGCATGGTTGTTCACATGAGTAATGCTTCATACACGTTATCAGGGGCTGTTTATCTGGAGAGAAAAAAAGGCAGGAAAACCTATAGGGAAGGTTTGTGAGACCAATGTTTCAGATAATTCGCACATAAGAGGTAAAATAGTATTTCATTTAATTTGTACCAACTATTGCTTGTCACTGAAGAAAAACCAACAACATTGTGTCAAATAAACCTGCTGAAAAGATCTCCCTCTGAGATTCTCCCTCTGCCTTTCTGGTGCAAAACTAAAGGGGTCCTTTAAACACAGGCTTTTATCAGTTGTGAAATATGGGTCCCAGGTGGTAATCAGCTCCTAATAGAAGAGTAAAAGCAAACAGAAGAAGTCAACAGAGGCTCAAATAATTAAAACCCTGTTTCTCAGATCAAAAAGGAGCCAAGTTCAGCCTTTGTGAAAGGGCCAAGAAAATTATACCAGGAAAATAAACTAATAAGCCATCTACTTCAAAAGTCATTTGAAAAAATAATTAACCCCTTATCGGCTACAGTGAACTGCACAGGGTTCCGTTTACCTGAGCTGTAAAGATGGAAGTGATAACCTCATAACCAATCCTTGCAACCAAGTGTCACATTTTTGCTAAAGTGCACCCATTAACATCGTCCTATGTATTCATTAATTTCCCTGGGATTTCAGTGAAAGATCCACCTGGAAATTATACTTGCTGATTGTTTATGATAATATGTCTGCAGTAAATTCCAATATCCTCCTATCATAACAATAACACACATGAAAAAATTCAATAACATTGTTTGCTTCAGAGATATCAGCAACATAAGCAATTCCTAAAGATGTATTTCCTAAGAGTAATGTACTTGTGTTTATAGGTCCATGTCTGTGTCTAAGCGAACAAAACCTAATAGCTGTTAGAGGTTGTCTCGAATGGAACACATACATTTAAGTACAGAGAGCAGACACACACACAGCAGCTGCCAGACTAGAGACTGCTTTTTTTTCTCTCAGCTTTCTCTACTGTACGTGCCTCACATTTCAAGCATTAACTCAGAGTGCAAAGAACTAGCCTACATTTGGTGCCATACACACTGGGTGTCTATTTCAGAACATCCCCAAACACACAGACAGACACAGACATACAGGCAGGCAAACAAACCACCCAGCAGAACATCCATCCACACACACATGCACACGCATACACACACACAGCCCAATCCCAGAACAAATATTCTGAAAGGCACAATAACTGTTAGTGGACTGTATAGATGTCTCAATAATAATAGTGACTTCAATATGCATTGTTTAAACTGTAATCAAACATGAGACTGAGCTGATCCTTTCAGCCATACCTCAGAGAAACAGTAATCATCCTCTTATGTAAAACAACTCTGTGACATTGTGAAACGTAACCCAAGGCTGAGGGTTGCCCACATATGCTGTCATCACACATAATTTTGCAGTAGTTTGTTTGGACTATATGACACAGTAGAGGTCTAGTTCAACACGATGTAACCCAAACTGTTAAAACGTATTACCTTCAGTGTTGGAATACAAAATATCATACATGTGGATGCTTGGAAGTGCACAAATTGTTCCATGTCTTACAATGAGTGCAATAATAGCACCGTTTGGGAATGTGTGGAGGGAAAAACTTGAAATCGATCACATTTTAGAGAAATATCTGACATCCAACCCTGTGTATAAAAAAAATACACTTCTCAGAATTGAGAATTTTCAGAATTGAAAAACCTATAAATCTTCAACCAGGGACATCCCGACTGTATATTAATAAATAGGATCCAATGGAAACACATTGTGAAATCCCAGTACATCTGGGAATGAGCCTGCTAGAACAGCCCTTGTCGGATGAATCACGACTGAATACAGAAATAATATAAAAAGATATGGACTCATTTGGAGGAAGAAGTGAGGAGAATCCTGAGAGGGAGAGGAAAAAGCCTCAGAGCGGGTGCCGCGCAGGGGCCGGGGATCCGTCATTGAATTAGCATGTTCCTCCTATCATCAGTGCAGATTGCGGAGGTAATTCATTCCTCCATTGCTAATGCAGAGGAGGGGAGGCGGTGTGGACGCTGCCGGCACTGGCAGGGACGTGAGTCTGGAGAGTAACGGGAGTATAGAAACGCTGCCTCTGGGCAACAGATTGGCTTGCTGAAGTCTAACGCTGATCCTGGCCAGCAGACTAAGCCAGACACAGGCCCTGTTCAAATCATAATACATAATAATAGAATCCACCCTTCCATTCTTGTTTCCTTCAGGTAATCACAGATCTATAATTGATTGGATAGGTGAAAGCAAGTTTGCCACCCAATTTTTCCCCCCAATCCAACCAATTCTGGTTATGTGATTACTTCAAGGAAGGGAGGTAGGAATGATGCATTTTCTACAGGGCCCATGGCAGTGCTGCTCATCTACAGGGACATGGGGCTATTGACTATGGAGAACAATGGCTCTCGCTATCAGCATCCGCAGTAAGACAGGCGACAGGCCCGTCGACGTGTGTCCACACCAGAGAGAGAGAATGTGGGAGGAATAAAAATGGCAATTTTCCACATCAATACGCTCTCCCTTTCAAGTGATGTCCACTCGGAAGCCGAGGACATGGGGTTGGTTTTGTCAAAACAAGCAGTGTCATCTTTTGCACATTTTTCCTCAGCACCTTGATCTCTGATCCGGGATAACTCTGGAGCATGTAGAGAGGGGCCTTCGCTGTTACCATGCAGAGCACCTTGGCTCACTGCGAGGCTGTGCCTTACACATTCAATCCCCTCTCTCTCATGGTGTTCTAGGTATGTGCACACATGTAGCACCCATTTCCATCCATTCTGTGAGCAGACCTGCATAGAATGGTAGAATGGCCCACATTTAAGAGGTACAGGAAATTATGAGATTATAGAGTTGATTGGAAAGCTGTGAACTTATTTGGCCATTTGCTTATGTGTTACAGTTAATGTATTAGCACGGTTTTCTTGTATTGTGCTGTGCACTAATAAAATAACGCAACAGCAGGCCAACGTTCGGCCACATAGAGATACTGGTGAGCTAATTGGTAAATTGTGTCACTGGCGGCATGGCGCGCACCTTATAATTTACAATAAATTGGGTCATTTGGAGCCGTAAGAGCAGCACTTGCAATTTGAGGCTCGCCAGATGAAATTGCATACCAATGTATTGACATCTAAACAATTAAGAAGCCGTTGGTGAGTTGTGTGGGTCTTAATTGGCGCTCAGGGGGATTTATTTTATGAAAGCAATCAGCAATTTCATTTTACAACTCAGGATAAATAAAGGGGTTCCCCAGCTAGGACTGACCTGTGTCCCATTGAGCTTCTAGACCGAGGCCCAATGTTCATCTCTCAGTCAAAAAGCAGCTTTTTAGATGCTTACTCAGAGAATTTAGACAATCTATCTGTGCTTTGGATGCATAAACAGGCCTTATAATTGTGTGCCCGATGAGACTTCCAGTGTAATGTCTTGTTTAATGTAATCATCTCACTAACAGGAGCTGATGGAGGAATACCTCTTTTTATGAGCTGTTACATGAAATCCGTAGTGGTTTAAAAAAAGCTGTGACGCCATGTGATGTAACAGTGGATTACAGTTCATACGCAAGACACATCTGGGTGTGATTGGTCATGAAAAGGTGGCTGACCCATTTAACTTTAGGGCTGTGATGGTCATGGAATTTTTACACTTTGTAGTTAATGTTGACACTAGATTAAATGTTTCTGACTCATATATTGATGGCACATAGGCTGTTTCCAAAACAAGAAGTTGTTTTCTAGGGGTGGTCTCTCTTTATAAGGTTATAGGGTCATTGTGCCAGCCCTATTTAACTTACACTTCCAGTCACTGCGTGTTGGATTCAACCCCATCTACTCCCACTTGTCAGCGTGATCCCACAGGCTGATTCTCTTGCGTTGACATAAACAGCATTCACACTAGACAAGGCCCCGATCTACCAGGATCTTAAAAAAAAATGTCCTTACACAACTTCATGTGATTGAATTCTATGTGTTAACAAAATCTGTGATATAGTTATGTTGTAACTTGAATTTAGACACCAATAGTGAGTAATGACTTTCTAAACAGGTACATTTTATTTGATGTTGTAAGAATAGTCTAACTAGTAGGGCTGTCAAACAATAAAAACATGTAATAGAGTTAATCACAGGATTTGCTTGCGATTACTCACAAATTCTGAATTTGCTCAATTTCAGCTGTAATTTAAGAATTTTTATACAAAGAACATTACAGGAATATTGACTGTCTAAAGTATTGGTTAGCAAAATTAGGTAAAAGCACAACCTTCTCTAACCTCAATGTCAAATAGTTTTACATGGCAATGTAGACTTTAGCTGTATAGATTATGTATTTTGGATGTTTAATCATGATTGCGATTAATCATGATAAAAAATTGTGTTCCCCAAAAAAATGTTTAAAAAAAACTCTGACAGCCCTAAAAATTGCCTGAAATTACACAGTAACAATAGTTTTTTACTGAGTTACAGTTCATATAAGGAAATCAGTCATTTACAATGAATTCATTAAGCCCTAACCTATGGATTTCACACATTTCGCACAGCCATGGATTGGCCTGGGAGAGCATAGGTCCACCAACTGGGGAGCCAGGCCCAGCCAATCAAAATTAGATTTTCCCCACAAAAGGGCTTTATTACAGAAATAAATACTCCTCAGTTTCATCAGCTGTTCAGGTAACTAGTCTCAGATGATCCCGCAGGTGAATAAGACGGATGTGGAGGTCCTGGGCCTGGCGTGGTTAGACTTGGTCTGCGGTTGTGAGGCTGATTGGACATACTGCCAAATTCTCTAAAAAGACGTTGGAGGTGGCTTATGGTAGAGAAATTATCATAAAATTATCTGGCAACAGCTCTGGGGGACATTCCTGCAGTCAGCATGCCAATTGCATGCTCCCTCAAAACAAACATGAGACATCTGAAGGCATTGTGCTATGTGACAAAACTGCACATTTTAGAGTGGCTTTATTGTCCCCAGCATAAGGTGCACCTGTGTAATGATCATGTTGTTTAATCTTCTTGATATGCTACACCTGTCAGGTGGATGGATTATCTTGGCAAAGGAGAAACGCTCACTAACAGGGATGTAAACAAATGTGTGCACAGAATTTGAGAGAAATAAGCTTTTTGTGCATATGTTTCATTTTTGGGATTTTTTTTATTTCAGATCATGAAACATGGGACCAACACTTTACATGTTGGATTTATATTTTTTGTTCAGTGTAGATAGTGTTTAGGCCTAAGGGTATATGGTATCTTGCATCCCAGACGAGCCCCTAAATAGACACTATGTTAGCCCAGGTTCTTTGTGCTGTGTGAAGAGTTAAGGATGCTTGTTGGACACACGCTTGACTGAAACCCAGTCTTATTTTGTACAGCACCTTTAAAGTGCTTTCATTTCTATATTGGTATTCAATGTGCATTCAACATATGTGTTAATCAACTGAGCATTTCAACTCTATTCCATGAATCTGCAAAAATGGGATTGAAACCATATGTGTTTCAGTTCAATGTCTGGCTTTTTATAGTCATATAACTTGGAACTGTAACAAAAATATTGTAATACTTCTTAGATTTAACGAGGTGACAAGTGTTTTTGCTACTACCATTACCATAGCTGTATGTAAACAGAAATGTAATATACTAGCTGCCTTTCTGCTGATTGTCACCTATTTGTATTTGAGTATCTGTTAATGACAATCTATTTGCCAAATGGGAAATCGGAAAAGAAAATTACATTTTGCCTGTAATGCTGCAAATATTCAATCAAAATCCACAAATACCTCGTTATTGGCTAAAGAGACACTTCAAACAAGTTGCTCATGGACAGCAATAAAGGGAAATGAGTGCATTTTCATCTTCCTCCCCTTGATGACTTCACTTCAATCCAGTGCACCCACTGCATACTAATTTCCACCTAAGGGTCTGTATCTAAACTTAGGAGAAGTTATTTTGTTACACTAAAGCCTGTCTGGCTCTTACTATAGTGGGCATGTTCCACTGGTTGAACCCAATTTAGCCTCCTCAGCCCTATCAATACAAAAGTGGGCTAGCAAATACATTAATAAATATTGAGCTGTGGTAATCTGGAGGAAAGTTGCTTGACCTCCACGCTCATCGCCGACTGTGTGGAGTATTACATGGATTTAGGACTCGGGGTGAGGAGGGGATTAGGGTAATTACAGTTATTATATGCTCAATGTAAAGACTATCTGGGGCCTAAGCGGCCTCATGTCAATTTTTGACAGTTAAATTAAAAACATATTCATCTGACATGACCCGAGTGATTGATCCCTTCCCCGTGTTCTCTGCCTCCTCGTCTTCCAGAAGACACACTGTTCCTCATACTAGCCTGATAGGGTGAACTTTTTTTTGGTCATTTAGCAGACACTCTGATCCAGGACCAATTAGGGTTAAGGGCCTTGATCAAGCAAACTTCAACAGATTTTTCACCCCGTCAGCTCAGGGATTTGAACCAGCAACCTTTCGGTTACTGACCCAATGCTATTAAACACTAGACTACTTGCTACCTGAATGGTGCCCGATGGGGATTAAGGGTTTCTGTACCAGGGGGAATAACACTTTGTACCTGTCCAGGAAGTACCTGTATGATTCCAGTGGTGGGGGTACATTTCCTCTCTCTCTGGGAGAAGAGCTGGTGGCAGCAGCTACCCCCATGGGCCTTCCTTTGCACTGGGGACGTGGGGGAACGCCCGCACTGTAAACCCAAGTAAATCCCACGATACTGATCCCTTATGAGATGGTAAGTGGGTGATGTTGTTTACTGCTGAGCAAGACGACTTCACCCCGAGAAGCTTCATGCACTCCAAAGCTTCCGTAACATATCTAACACATATTCAATTCTAAATAAACAAATCTGCCATCCGTGACACTTGACACGCAGGCCGTGGAATACCCAAGGAATATCAACACACTTAGTGGCAGCTAAATTCGCAATGTCACAAAATGCAATTTCCCAGTATTGTGCGCTGAAGAAATGAGATGCTGCTTACCGTGAGCGGGATCGGGTGGTCCGAACTCCAGATTATATCTCAGGATGTAAAAATTATTCCACACGTATAGCTGGTTATCTCTGGGATTGTAATCCACAGCTGCGATATACTGGTACTGGTTGGGAAAGTGGATATCTACATACTCTCCACGGTTCTGTTTGGTATTGTAAACATAATCTATTAAGCTTTTGCTGACTTCACTCTCGTTATCTTCATATGTGGACCTCACTACGTAGAGTACTCCACAGATCATGAAGGCATTGGAGGCCGATCGCTTGTCATACGTCGTCTCCCAGGTGGCCTCGAAGCGCAGTGTGTAAGGGTTCAACTGGCTGATGACCATCATGCCATTGTTCTGCTCTGTGGCGTAGATCACCCACAGGCCGTTCTCATCCACGGCCAGGTCGATGTCCGTTTTCCCACCCCACTTGTAGGGTGACGTGTCATGATAGTTGGCGTTATTGATGATGGCCTCGCCGCTTTTGATTCGGGTCCGTATGTCAAACTTTACAATGTTGCGGGTTCTCTCCTTGTTGAAAAACACGGCCCCATCGTAGACCACAAATCCAGTGCCGTCCACCCGGTGGGGGAGCTTGTACGTGATGGTTTGTCGGGCGTTTTGGAAGTCGTCGAGGGAAGAGTACTCAATGAGTGTGTCTGTCCGGTAAGGAGTCCAAGGCATGAAGTAGATTTTGTCACCGGCTTGTAGAGGGTCTTTGCACCATGACCCGGCTTGCTGCTCCGCTTCAAAGAGAAAGGAAGGATCACCGACAGCTTTCAGGGTCCCAGGACAAACAAAAACTAGTGATGGGGGAAGAGTAAAATAAGAAACAGATTTAAGTCAACAAATCCAAGTGAAACGTATCAAAATAGCAGAAGACAATGTCAAGATATGTCTAATTTCTCCATTTTGTTTTACAGGTTGTCCAAAAAGAGAGTGGGGACAAACACACATTAAAGTGCCCAAAAGACAACTACAGCTATAACCAATGTTCACAAGCAGTATGGGGAGTTTGGTTTTGTGCATAGAAAGAAAATAAGGAATAGGAAAGTTGTTAAGCAAATGTATAGTATATGAAGTAATAACATAACTTTCTGAAACAAAAGAAGCCTTGTCTCTTAGACATCTACTGTAGGGGAATAGAAAACAAACGAGGGGGAGAATAGAACAGAACGAAAACCAAATAAAATTCCTGTAAACAAAAAAGCAGGCAACTAAAGTCATTTGGCAACAGACTGAAGGTTTCAATCGAGAGCAGGATTCAGCAGGTCTGAAAATGTGTATTCTGAGACATTTGCCACTTACACCACTCGTTTTACCATATACCTGAGAGGTTTGTTGTGACAAAATGTTACAAATTTCCTAAACATTAAAGTTACAAGTGAGCGTGTTCTTGAGGTGTTTTTGTTGTTGCTCTGAGTATGTGCATGAATCAAAGGAAAGAAGAGCAGCAAGTGGCAGGATAAGGGATGAGGAGGAAGAAGGAAGGGATAAGGGGGGGGAGAGGGAAGGGATAAGGGATAAGGGGGAGAGGGAAGGGATAAGGGATAAGGGGAAGAGGGAAGGCATAAGGGATAAGGGTGGAGAGGGTGCTAAGAGAGAACAGGACATTAGAACCAGTAGATTTCAAAGGGCCAGAAAACACTGTTACCATGGCATGCTATGTAGAGGGGTTTGGAAGCCAGGCAATATGAGATTGGGCTGAGTAGCAAAAGCACCCAGGAGGATGGGGGAAGAAACCCCTATGGACTCCAGCTACTACACTCTGCACTTACAGCTGTACTGCTGCTAGTGTTTTATCATCTTTTTTCTTTAAATCAGTCTCACTCTCATCGTTGCAGTTTACTGACTACTGTTATATGGGGGATGTGTTTGTTGCTACTGTCTGCTATGGGGTTGGCACACCGTAGTGGGGATAGGAAGATTTACAACCATATGCCACAAAACAAGGATCTAGGGTTTGGATTGTGTCAGTTATTTACCTTTTTGCTCCACTTCTATTTTAAGCATTGGAAGAGAGAATGAAAGGGGTGCAAGGAAAAAAAGAGATTAATATGAATTAACTGTCATCTCTATGGTTACATAAGCAGTAACATATAATGACACATGGACAAAGATAGGCAGACCTATTTTGAGAAAGGAAAGAGAAACAGGAGATACAGTAAACACCATCAGACAGTGCAGACGACCCCCTATCTCGAGGGAAAGATTAAGGTTAGGACACCCAGAGAGGTCCAAATGGACAATATATGGAGCATGTATGGAGCTTTGGCCAAGTGTTAAGCTTGGTTTATAGAAGGTTGGTCAACCACACTTGGCCACAATATTGTTCATTTTATATTCAGGTCAACAGTCTGTAGGCTGCTAGCGTGACTACTGTTGTCACTTTTGATAACATATACACTATTTTGACTTTTGATATGTCTGGATGTAACCGTTGAACATCAGACGATAAAATAATGTAATAATTTTTGATGAACGGCAATTGACCAGCAAACTGTAAACCAAGTAACTCTGAGGCTAACAGAGTAAATTATTAATATCATATGTCTATCAAATATTTCCACAACAAAAACTCCAAACTCAATTTACAGATTAACACTATTGAAAGGGAGCTGAGTCCCATAAAAGAAGAATCTGTGCATTGTCCTTTTAAAAACAATCTGATCACCAGGGTCGTGTTCAGTAGGCAGAAACTGGATATTTTTTTTTTACTGAAACAGTAAACTTGGACTTGAGTAACACTGATGAGAAATATAAAGGTTAGTTTTCCGTTTTTTTTATTTTTATTCAGTTGCATGCCGTAAATGGACACGACCCAGGTAAATAACACAATTGCCAAACACAACACCTTCTTTGTGCTGGCAACAAATAATACAGTACTAGTTAAATAATTAGTGTCATGAAACCAGAGGACTGAGCGTTAAACAGTATGGTTCAAAAATAGAGCCTGCAGTTCACAGTTTACTGTACAATATTGCAGTGATCCAACCTTCATAGAGGCCTATTTCATTACTAACAGATTGATATAGAATCTATGATACACTGTAAGTTGGTGATTTAATATTCTTGCACCAAGGCTTCTGGGACCTGCTGAGTATGACTTTAGGCAAAACAGGTGCAAACAAAAACAAACCCTGAAGCATCTGCTGACATTTGTGGTTTATTTCCCCTCTCTCCATTGAGGAAGTAGATAATCAGTTAAAATATCTACTAAAAGTAGTGTGTTATAGTTATAGAACAAAAACAATAGTGTAGCAATGTTATGACAGTCACCATGCATTAAGTTGCAAAGTAAACATTGCACTTAATTAGTTGTGTAAATTGAGGTTAACGATAATAGTGCCATTTTACTTTTGGATTGATGGTGGATTGACTCGTTTGCTAGTTAATCGATCTGAAAATCTTATTGAATGAAACACAAGAATGCTAACCAAAAGGTGTAAATAGCGTTAAGTGTTACATACGGTGATCTGTTTTCATATAAAGACAGCCTATTAGTACTCTAAATCAAGAATATAATACAAATTCAAGGAGCTGTTAGTTTATCACAATGGGACATTGAGTAGAAAAAACAATCAATATCAATAGCAGAGATTTCATGAGGCTGTCAATTTAATCAGATAGAATATAAAGATGCTTTTACAGTACAATACATGCTATTTTACTGTTCTAAAGTGTGGAAAAGAGTGAAAAGAGAAAGAAAGAAAAAGGAGAGAAAGAGGGAGAGGCATAAGCATGCCCTCTACTCTGCAAAAATGCAAGTGATTCAAGTGTGAGGAAGGCATGGTTAAGAATGAGCAGAGTTCTGGCTACCTACAAGATTAAACGGCAGAGATGCAAACAAATGAACAGACAGCAGAAATTCTCAGACACAGCCAGCCAGATACAAATTGAAGAAGACGGAAATCTGAAAAAGGAGAGGAGACAAGATGGAAGACCTGAGCAGTAAAACTAAAAAGGTCACCAGAAACTGGTCAGTAGAGGAACATAATAAGAGTCAGGGAGCCAAGGAAGTCTCCTGCAGATTGCACAAGGGAAGAAGAGAAGTGAATAACATTTAAAAGAGCAGCATTACAAAAACAAGATAGCACCAACACCCTGTCCTCATTATCACCAAACATAGCAGTAAAGGGGTCCCTGTTAACTTATTTTAAGGTATACACCTATAAGTAACATGAATGTTCAGTCTTTATATAATCATTACTCTACTTTAACCTTGACTAAGAACAAACCTCTCTATTTGCTGCATACAGAATCTCCTTTGATTTGCATGTAATGTACTTTCTGGAGTGACTAGACTGGTGTATTGGCTGCAGTCCATGGCCTCAGAAGCCTGACCACTATGTAGCCTCAATCAGTGGCTCCAGTCTCGTCCAGAGGGCAAGACATTCAATTGGATTAAAGTGGGGAATAATGCAAACTCTAAATAATATAATTGAGCAAAGCAAACTACGCTACTAATGTCAGCAAATGTAAAGAGTAAAGTTCTCAAATGTAAATGTGATGGAACATAAGCTGAAGCATTATGCCTATTTTCTTTGCCTGAATAAAATACTTATGTCTGTTTCTATATTGTACAGTTTTGGAGGATAGCTATGATAGCAGACGATGACATAAAACAAAATGAGGTCTGACTGCTTTGGAATCCTGTTAACATATGTTTGCATGCCTCTGCATTTTTACAAGGTGCCGTAGAAACAGTCGTGGCAGATTTGGTCTCGATGCTTCGATGCAGAATGCAAAGAATGATGTTAATGAAGACTTGAATGTCACTTTTATATCGTCCTGGCAATTAACACAGGCAATTCAGAGGGCTACAAGATGCCAGGTGAAGGCCAAACCCACATTCACAGACTAAACACAGAGATAATGGGGCCTAATGAGGATAGCTCTTGACATGAACCAAATAAGAACAAGAGGTAGATTTATGGAAATAGAGGTTATACAGACCCAGGTATTTTAACCATGTATATGGTGGAAATATAGGTTTTTGTTGGTATGTGCTACTTTGAAAGATCCAAGATGTATCGAAGATGGACCAGTTCGATTTGAAGGCTTGTTAAAGAAAAATAAATAAATTACACAGCATATTACATCAAACCAGTGGTAAAGGTAAAATGTGTTGGATATATTCTGAAGTAAGATTGTCAGTTATGTTGCAGAGGCTCTAGAAGCCTTGCTTTAGTCTAGAATGATGATGCATATGTCTACTGGTCTTCTTCACTCATCTCACTTGTGGATTGGCTTAATAGGGGTTTAATATGTTGACTTGAAAAATATCTTTCCTAGGACCTCTCTAAGGGCCATATTTATTAATAGTTTGAACCAGGTCAACTTTTTTAATCAAAATATCTTCATGTTCTCCATATGATTTGCTCCCTCTGGTAAAAGTGGTAATATCTCTGCACATATGCAGAAGCTTACTAAATATTGCCCAGTGAAGGCAACTCTAGGCTCGAGACAAATGTGATACTTCAGAGTTTAAAGACAGTCTTAAGGGTAGTCACTGGTCACTGGTGGGGTGCTTGTGTGAGGAAAGACAAGGGGTGGTGGGGGAAACAAAACCAAGCACAGCACTGCCCCATGGGACACAGTCTACAACAGCACTGGGTGGTCTAGCTGGGTGGGGGAACACTAAAAAAGGTCTGGACTGGGGGGGGACACTAAGAACTTACCAGGGCAGTTGATATACGACACATTCTGTATCCTCGGTCCTATTTTGGGCGGACATGGACCTTTACGGAAATTAAGAAGCAAAAAGATGGCGCTACATGCATGGACTATGGATCAACCAAAGAGTATAGAGAGGTTTGCTTGGGATCTTTTACAAAAATCTACCTATTGCTGGGATTCAACAACCTCGTAGTTCCTTTGACATGTTCCGAGGGAAGTTTGTCTGCTTCCTTAGCACAAGGAGGGACAGGAACCCCCCCCAAAAAATATTGAGGGTGTCTAGGTGGACCTTGGAGCTAATCCTATGATTAAGGTCTCAAGCAAAACAGCAAGAGATGGATCGATAGCTTCCTTAAAAAACTTTGAGACAAGCAGAGAAAGATCCTGAAAAACAATACTGGGAGAGGGATTTTCAGCTAAAAATAATGAATTATGGTGTGCTTTCGTAGTTTAATCCTATTTCTCATTATTACATAGTTCATTGATAATCTCGGGTCTTAAAACCTTGGAGAGGTCAAACTTTAACTTGTAATGAGGTTCATATTCTAATGTTGTTCACTTAGCTATTCGTATGAACATTCTACGGAGAATGGTTAGAGCAGGAACCCTGGCTTTGGGTCATATAGACTATAATTATTCCAGATGCTCTCAGACGCTCTGAAATCATTTGATTAAGTGGTCAAATCTGCACGATGTACATGTTAGTAGGTTGAGCTCACAAACATATTAACAGCTAAAATAGAATTGTAAAGCAGCTAGTAGAGCTGGATCATGCTCAAATCATTGAAAGGGAAAATCCACTCAAAAACTATCTTTTAAGTATTTTTTTAATTAGTCCACTGTTGATACAGTCCCAAAAATGTTTTGCATGTCAACAGTCAAGTTGTTGGACTTTCAAGAATCAAAGTATCACCAGCCACATCATCATGAGTATATCAACAGTGGAGTAATGAAAAAATGACAAATATTGTTTTGAGTGGATTTTCCCTTTCTTTTGAATTCCTGGAAATTCATTGTACTTGCATATCAACAACATTATTAGGACAATGGTTCAGACAAGGGGTATCTATAGACTATAGATTATTTTGGAGCTAAGCCACAATGAATATTTTAGCATCCAAGTGACAAGAGACAAATGTTAATCCTATAATTTTGTGTGATACATCACCTTGTTGAATTATCTAATTGGAGGCATTCTGTTTTCCTTCATACAAAACATCTGTTGACAGATCTCAACACCTGTTGTTCAGAAACTACATAGAACCATTGCAATGAGCAGTGGTGATTATTTTGCTGATATCAATCCTAGGAATGCATCCCAATGTGCACCCTATTCCCTATATACTGTAGTGCACGACTTTTGACCAGTGCCCTATGGAGCCCTGGTCAAAAGTAGTGTACAAAAAAGGGAATTAGGGTGTTGTATCTGAGGGATGACTAGATCACACCTTTAATTGTATTACTTTAATATAGCCCTCCACTAACATCGTCATATATTTAAAACTTACCTCAGCACGGTCCATTGACAAATGGTGTAGAGATAAAACATTGTATAGAGATTCTCCCTAAGAACCAATACTTATGCAAATAATTTGAATTTATCTTGCATTAGAGTGTAAAGAGAGATACATTATCAGAGTATATAGAGGGATACAGGGAGGGATCTAGAAAGTGAGAAAAATTATAGAAAAAGAGCCAGAGAAGAGGACAGAGAACTGTTAAATGCATGATGGAAAGTTCATACTTACTGTAGGGAACACACTCATACTGGACCTCCAGATATTTGTAGGTCCCTGGACAGGGGTCTGGGAAGACATCAGAACCTGTGATCACTATGCACTGGGTTCGATTGTTGCACCTGGAGGAAAACAAGAGAGAAGCCATTAATAAAAGGCAGCTTTCCTTAACAATCTTCACACTAGTAATACATTACAGTTATTGCTGTTATAATAATCAATAAGTGCAGACAAAGAAAATGGCATCCTATGCTAGGAGCAAATGCATTGTTACGTTCCTTGTCAATAGCAATTGCAAAAATCGCTGAAGTTGGAGACTGACATCCCCCTCACTAACTTTAAGCATCAGCTATCTGAGCAGCTAACCGATCGCTGAAGCTGTACATAGCCCATCTATAAATAGCCCACCCAACTACCTACCTCATCCCATACTGTTTTTATTGACTTTTTTGCACACCAGTATTTCTACTTGCACATCATCATCTGCTCACCTACCAATTCAGTGTTAATTTGCTCAGTTGTAATTACCTTGTAATTACCTTGCCTTACCTCCTTACACCATTTGCACACACTGTATATAGATTGTTCTATTGTGTTATTGCCTGTACGTTTGTTTATCCCATGTGTAACTCTGTGCTGTTTTTGTCGCTTTGCTTCATCTTGGCTAGGTCGCAGTTGTAAATGAGAACTTGTTCTCAACTGGCCGACCTGGTTAAATAAAGGTAAAAAATAAAAAAATTCAAATACAACGGTAGCCCTTAAAACATAAAAACACAGATAAATAATGTAATGACCTCCATTCAAAACCACAGTCACATACACTGTACATTTACAACCATGAAGCAATAATTGCATTTTCATGACTATAATGGTATTTTATTAATCCATTTAGCACTGCTATTTAGTTATAACAATGTTATACCCAAGGTCAATACATTCTGTTTTGAGGCTTGGGCATTGTATCCATTACTCAATAACATTGTGTGTTTCTATCAGCAGGGGTGGTTGACAATGTAATTGTGTTCACAGTAAAGGGCATATGCAGTGCATATATATCTCTCCAAAAAATCTTGATATTTAACATAAATCGTGTTTGTTTCATCTGAGTGGATACACTGATCGACAGATACCCAGCAAAAATAATGACAAAATCTCTAGTTTCACATAAAATTTCCTCTGCAGAATGTACTGTATGTGTCATTGTGCCGCAGTATCATTTGTGTTGGCCACACCGTGACTTTTAAAGGAGACCATTTTGACAACAGTATCTTCCCCCCTATTTTCTGAACAATGACCTTTCAGATATACGTTACAGACATTTTAATTGAACAATAAGTGTTTTGTGGTTCCAGGGAATTGCAGGTGGCCACCCCTTGCTACCTACGAATCATGATAAATACATCAATACCCGAGCTGGCCATCTTTCTGATGGAGACTATCTGCAGCGCATAGTTCTTAAATCAATAGACCTGTTCTGCTGATTTAGCAATAACATTTGTTTCTCTTGTCACAAACCAGTGCCCACATTTACAATAGATCATTGGAAATATATGACAGTTTGTTGGGTAAATATTTATTTATTTTGGTTTGACTCTTCCTGCCTCGTTTTAAAAAGGCATCCTCAGTGCCCTGTCATTGATTCTAAGTCGTTAGCATAGTCATGCTAGCCTATGGTTACCATAGATATGCAGTGCATATGTAAGACAGACCTTTTAGATACAACTTGACAAAATCTTTGTCTTAAGGATCTTTTCCAACTTTCTGCAGTGCAAAATCCACTGACTTGTACAAACAATCCAGTGTTAAAATGAAAAGCCCACTAAATCATGATAACATTAGGGAGCTGAATTAGCCATTAGATGTTTCCTGACCGGGCCTGAAGGCAATTAATAAGTCCCCTTTCTTTTTTTCCGCCTTCCCCAGTCAGCATCTATGACAATTAATATAATTCACTACTCTATTTTCTTCAAATATATACAAGGAGCAAATGTTTACTTTGTCAAAGGGAAAATGTAATTTGTTTTGCTTTTGGCATTAGTAAAAGCAGTTGTAGCTCAGTGTAAAATCCAATTTAGACAGTGTCACGAAACAAAACGCAAGCTGTATATTCCCAATGGTCACAGGCACGAGAGTGAGAGAGAGAGAGAGAGAGAGAGAGAGAGAGGGGGAGGGAGAGAACGACCAGAGAGGTGTCTCATAAGGGACTTTACTTTATTAACGACCTTCATGTGTGATAACAGATGAGAAAATCAGCATATTTGTTCATAGAAATTGGTTACAGCCTCCCGAGTGGCGCAGTGGTCTAAGGCACTGCATTGCAGTGCTAGCTGTGCCACTAGAGATTCTGGGTTCGAGTCCAGGCTCTGTCGCAGCCGGCCGTGAACGGGACACCCATGGGGCGGCGCGCAATTGGCCCAGTGTCATCTGGGTTGGGAGGTTTTGGCCGACAGGGATATCCTTGTCCCATTGCGCACTAGCGACTCCTGTGGCGGGCCGGGTGTAGTGCACGCTGACACGGTCACCAGGTGTACAGTGTTTCCTCTGACACATTGGTGCGGCTGGCTTACAGGTTAAGTGGGCATTGTGTCAAGAAGCAGCTTGGTTGGGTTGTGTTTTGGAGGACACACGGTTCATGACCTTCTCCTCTCCCGAGTCGGTACGGGAGTTGCAGCAATGAGACAAGACTAACTACCAATTGGGGAGAAGAAAGGGTGAAAAAAAAATAATAATAAAAGGAATGAATTACGATTCTGGAAACACACCTCATTCTGAGCCCTTAAAAAAGCACTCTGCTGTCTTGCAGGTTGCATTTCTTGAGTCTGCAGTGTGTCAACATTTTCCATATTTTACGTGGTGACTTTGATAATCCCGTTTTTTTATGCATAAGCATATCATGCAAAACTAATATGAATTGCAGCTGGCTCCAACTCAAAAAAAATTGCTGGAAGAATGGAGAATTAACATCTGGCTTGTTACGTGTATAACTAAATAACATGACTACAAAGATTCATGAATCTAATAATAATCTGGGTGTATCATGTAGGAAGGAAAGCATTAGACAAAGAAAATGTTCCCAAATATCCCTAACCATATCTCTCAATGTTAGCATTTGCAGTGATGGGACATTGAGATATCCAGGATTGCCCTAATTTTACAGCTGGAGAGTAGGACCTGGCTCTATAGGAGTATCTATGGGATTCTGTGACTTTGTCTCATTTGTGAGTCGGTGAACATTTTTTAAATATATATATATATTTTTCACCTTTATTTAACCAGGTAAGCTAGTTGAGAACAAATTCTCATTTACAACTGCGACCTGGCCAAGATAAAGCAAAGCAGTGCGACACAAACAACAACACAGAGTTACACATGGAATAAACAAGCGTACAGTCAGTAACACAATAGAAAAAAAGAAAGTCTATATACAGTGTGTGCAAATGGTGTGAGGAGGTAAGGCAATAAATCAAATCAAATCAAATGTTATTTGTCACATACACATGGTTAGCAGATGTTAATGTGAGTGTAGCGAAATGCAATAAATAGGCCATAGTAGCGAAGTAATTACAATGTATCAGATTAACACTGGAGTGATAGATGAGCAGATGATGATGTGCAAGTAGAAATACTGGTGTGCAAAAGAGCAGAAAAGTAAATAAAAACAGGAACATGGGAAGAAATTAAACTCCCTTCTACTTTCACATCCTCAGTCTTCAATATAGTGGCTTTTCAATCAGAGCGATAACATTCCAACTCTAATCCCTTCACATCCCTGACCTTTTGGGAGAGCCAGACATCAGCACAATTAGATCGTCGTAGAACACTGCATGGATCTGATGCAAATCTACTTTTGAAATGAGCACTTGGGCTGACAGCAGGAAGTGCCTGATAAGATGCCAACAAAGTGTAACTGATAGCACTCGTAATACCATGTACCCACATGAAATTTAACCTTTCACATTTTGATCATAAAGCATGTCAAATGAATAATTGGACAAAGAGATAAGGGGCTAATTGAATAATAAATTAAAAGAAAAATGTAATTCCCATTTCCACAAAGAAATACAGTGGGTTCCGAAATGATTGACACCCTTGATAAAGATTACCAATAATGACTGTATCAAATAAATAATAACAATACTGAGCTATATTGTATGCTCAAAAAAAATTGGAAATTAAATGTTTTTTTATAATAATAAATTTTTTCTTTCTCAAAAAGTTAGGGGGCAAAATTATTGACACTCCTAAATTCTTATAAATAAAGTTGTCAAAAGTATAGTATTTGGTTCCATATTCCTAACATGCAATGACTAAATCAAGCTTGCGACTCTACAAACTTGGATGCATTTGCAGGTTATTTTGGTTGTGTTACAGATTATATCACGTTTATTATCATGTTTATTACAGCAACAGGGGCAGGCAAACAACAGGAAACAGGAGACAAAGGGCTGTGAGACTTGGGTTTACATCTAGAAGTATACAGAGGGTACGGGGCAACAGAGAACAACAGCAGAAGGGTTAATGACTTTGGAGCAGGAGGGGAAAGGTCTCGGTTTCCAGGGGTGTAGCAGCAGGGCTATAGCGGCGTGCCAGCACATCCGGCTTAACATCCTTGGGTACCGGTTGGTGTTGCGGAAGCGAAGTGGCCCGGGCCTGAACCCCTCCCAGAGGTCATGGCACTTCACGGGAATGGCAGAGAGGTTCGGGCAATTTCCAAGCCCCCAGGAAGACGTCCCGGGGCTGGTAGAGCCAATTTCAAGCAATGAGCATGGCACAACAGGCTCCAGCCGACAATGGCACCAGTAGACCAGTCAATCGAGGGATTGTGTCGCTGGAGCCAAGAGAATCCCAATACCGCAGGTACCTGCGGAGACTCAATTAGCAGGAATTGGATCGCCGTGCTGTGGTTCCGCGACACACATAGGTCGATGGGGGTGGTATGGTGGGTGATCCGGCCTATAGAGTGGTCGTCCAACGCTCTGACATTCATGGGAATGGAGTTGAGCTCGGACGCCAGAGTAACATCCATAAGAGTCTTATCGGCCCCCAAGTTGATGAGTATCTGGAGAGACTTTGACTGGTCGCTCCCACCGCAGGGTGGCATGGAGAGGGGGGCGAGTAAGGGGAGAAGCAAAATTATCCTTAGGACCAACCAGAGCACTCATTCCTACCAATGAGCTAGGTCTCTTGAAGGGACAGGTAGACACATAATGACCGGCAGTACCGCAATACAGACAACTCTGGGTGTTAAGTCTGCGTACGCGTTCGGTTGGAGACAGCCTAGCGCTGCATCGGCTAGGGAAGAGGTAAATCGGCAGTCTTCATGGGCTCACGGAGGAACTCGGATAAGCTCGGGTCCACTCTGGACTTCCCGGAGTTCATCAAATACAAGGTGGGATCCTTTAAAAAGCAATTGGGACCACAATCAGACCTCTTCTCCCTCCTACGTTCCCGTAGCCGACCATCAATCCGGAAGGTTAAAGTGATGAGTGAGTCAAGATCCGTCGATAGTTCCCGGGCTGCAAGCTCGTCCTTTACTTCCTCCGATAATCCGTGCAGGAACATGTCGAACAGCGCTTCCGGGCTCCAGCCACCCTCCGCTCCTAGTACGCGGAAATCAACTGCACCGTCTGTCACACTGAGGGAGCCCTGCCGAAGCTGGAGTAACTTCTGGATACCGGAGCCTCGAAAACTTCTCACCTCCGCAAATACCTCCAGACTGAGACAGACGACGGATTGTTGCTCCCACACCACCGTGGCCCCGGCGAGTGCCCTCCTGGACATCAGCGTAGTAATGTACGCTATCCGAGGGGAACGAAGAAGGCTGCAGCTCGAAAATGAGGGAGCACTGGGAGAGAAAGACCTGGCAGGTTCTGGAATCTCCATCGTAGCGCTCTGGGGAAGGTAAGCGGGGTTCCCAGGAAATCATGGTGACGGCGTTGCTACCAGTCGGGTTACTGAGGGGCTGGGAGGTTATTGTCGTTGTAGCCTGCCTAGTAGGCAACCCACAGAATTGCTCCCGCAATGGTCCAATTCTAGTTCGTGACGTTTGGCCACGTCCTGGAACCCTTCCATCAGACCATGAAGCAACTCCTCGTGCTTACCAATGACGGCTCCTTGGGAGAAGATGGTGTTGCGGAGCTGGTCCAAGTCTGCTGGATCAGTCATGGCCAGTTCGTACTATCATGTTTCAGGTAAGACCCAAGTGCAGACTGTGTTGAAGTAACAATGTTTATTACAGCAACAGGGGCAGGCAAAAGGCAGGTCAAGGCAGATAATCCAGAGTAGTGGCAAAGGCACAGGACGACAGGCAGGCTCAGGGTCAGAATCAGGCAGAGTGGTCAGACAGGCGGCCTCAGAGTTAGGACGGGCAAAGGTCAAAACCAGGAGAGCGAGAGAAAAAAGAGACTGAGGAAAAGCAGGAGCTGAGACAAAACGCTGGTTGACTTGACAAACAAGATGAACTGGCAACAGACAAACAGAGAACACAGGTATAAGTACCCAGGGGATAATGGGGAAGATGGGTGACACTTGAAGGGGGGTGGAGACAAGCACAAGGACAGGTAAAACAGATCATGGCATGACATATTATTTGATAAATTAAATAAATTAAATTCTAAATAATGTATTCTGTCATTTTGGAGTCATTTTTATTATAAATAAGAATAGAATAACACTTCTAAATTAATGAGGATGCTACCATGATTACGGATAATCCTGATTGAATCGTGAATAAAGATGAGTGAGACAGTAACAGAGGGTCAAAGTTCATACTCTCAAGACATGCTAACCTCTCAGCATTACCAATAACAGTGGAGGTTAGCATGTAGTAGCTTCCATTAGCGAGTTTATGAGCAAACAACTGACAATGAGACCACAAAAAGAAAGGCGATGTGACCGAGTGAAGCGCCGCCTAAAAGAGGACAATATACTTCGCGGAACTTACATTTTCAATTACTTCCACATTTAATTAGAGTGTTAAACTCTGAGTGACACGTCTAGCTCCATTTAATCTGAAATGCTGATCAGGATCGCAGCGCAATTATCAAGGCAGACATGCCACTCTAGGAGGTGTCCTGCTGATGGTGGTATGGCCATTTACAAAATCAAAAGAATTCACCGCCACAAAAATGTAAACAGGGTAGCATTGGAAAACAAAAACAGCACACTCAGTCATCCCTGATACCAGGAAATGTTGACCTATTTTCAACTGCCAAGGTTGGTTTACTGGTTTAACAAGTTTTTCTGTGAAATAGGTTGTTAAAAATGAACTGTTAGCAGTGGGTGGGGGTGGAGTGGGGGATATCTAAATCGGTATGTTGCCTTGCAATCTAAACATACTGTCGTCAAACTGTCATCCTGGCTACAGATTACTGTATCTAGGGCTTTCAGAAGAACAAAATGAGAGGCCTCGTATTAAGCAGCACTCTCCTCCAATAGTCGATATTGACAATCAATTCTTCCAGAGGCCATCATATATTCATACTGGTCCAGCTGAATGATAAATTTGTACCGATCCAGCTGAATTCAAAAGGAACATTTATCTGACCATTTGAGTTACAGCAAATCTCTCTCTCTCTCTCTCTCTCTCTCTCTCTTTGTTTCATTTGACTAGTTAAGTCTAGTTGAAGCTATTGAATCGAGGTCCATTTCCTGGTTTTGGAGGCATATGAAATCTTAATCTGGACTTCTTTAAATAAATACCAACACCATATGTACAGAAGGGGAAGTACAAGGCTGTGTGCTGTCAGGCGGCAGAGATGGAGGTCCTTGGAGAGCCCTGCAAGCACTTCTGTCACTGATATAAATAGTGTAAGCACAGAGCATTATTCAATGCTCAGGATCAAAACCTGATGGACATTTTTCCTTTGGCCTTGTTTGCCTTTCTAAGAAACTAATAGCTACTTGAAACATTATCATGATTACATTATCCTGAAAAATTACAAGTGATAGTTTGTAAAAATGTTCACAGCAGTAACAGGGCTGGTTGAAAAGTAAAATCCAGACAAAAACATATGCTACAATTTGATACAATTATCCCAGCCCTCATTAGAGACCCATTTACATTGATCATTCTCGCTATTGATACATTCACCCAAAACACATGATCCACAGACGAGACAGGACTAGGCCTTGTCATGTTACAGTGATCAATGACCCTGTTATTGAAATCTTACAATAAACCTCATTAGTCTAAAATAAATCCATACAAATGTGGGCCATTTATTCATCTTTCATTTCAGAATCGGGTGTACACAGCGGATTGATACAGTCATAATGTACCAGGCAGGGCCGGATTAATGCAGGGGCTTACCCTTCAAGTTAGTGGATTCGGCTATTTCAGCCACACCCGTTGCTGACAGCCATGCAATCTCCCCAGAGAAACATTAGCAGAAGAACGGCCCGTACTGAAGAGCTCAGTGACTTTCAACGTGGCATCGTCATAGAATGCCACTTTCCCAACAAGTCAGTTTGTCAAATTTCTGCCCTGCTAGAGCAGCCCTGGTCAACTGTAAGTGCTGTTATTGTGAAGTGGAAACGTCTAGAAGCAACAACGGCTCAGCAAAGAAGTCGTAGGCCACACAAGCTCACAGAACGGGACCGCGGCGTGCTGAAGTGGGTAGTGCGTAAAAATCGTCTGTAATATTTGTAACACGTACTATCGAGTTCCAAACTACCTCTGAAAGCAACGTCAACTCAATAACTGTTCGTCGGGAGCTTCATGAAATGGTTTCCATGGCCGAGCAGCCGCAAACAACCCTAAGATCACCATGCGCAATGCCAAGCGTCGGCTGGAGTGGTGTAAAGGTAGCCAACATTGGACTCTTGAGCACGTTCTCTGGAGTGATGAATCACACTACACCATCTAGCAGTCCGACGAACAAATCTGGGTTTGGCAGATGCCAGGAGAATGCTAGCATGCCTAAATGCAGAGTGCCAACTGTAAAGTTTGGTGGAAGAGAAATAATGGTCTGGGGTTGTTTTTCAAGGTTTGGGCTAGGCCCCTTAGATCAGCTTTAATACTGCAGATATATGTGGCTTCCATCAATGTAATTGTCTGCATAATTTCCAATCTACCATATTTTTTTGTAAATATACACTAACGTTCAAAAGTTTGAAGTCACTTAGAAATGTCCGTGTTTTTGAAAGAAAAGCTCATTTTTGTCCATTAAAATAACATCAAATTGATCAGAAATACAGTGTAGACATTGTTAATGATGTAAATTACTATTGTAGCTGGAAACTGCAGATTTTTTTATGGAATATCTACATGTGTAAAGAGGCACACTTTCAGCAACCATCAATGGCCATCAAAGGCACGTGTTCCAATGGCACGTTGTGTTAGCTAATCCAAGTTTATCAATTTAAAAGGCTAATTGACAATTAGAAAACCCTTTTGCTATTATGTTAGCACAACTAAAAACTGTTAAGCAATAAATAAGCAATAAAACTGGCCTTCTTTAGACTAGTTGAGTATCTGGAGCATCAGCATTTATTAGGATCGATTACAGGCCAGAAAATGGCCAGAAACATTTCTTCAGAAACTCGTCAGTCAATTTTTTGTCTGAGAAAGGCTATTCCATGCAATAAATTGCCAAGAAACTGAAGATCTCGTACAGTGCTGTGTACTACTCCCTTCACAGAACAGCACAAACTGGTTCTAACCAGAATATAAGGAGAAGTGGGAGGCCCCGGTGCACAACTGAGCAAGAGGACAAGTACATTAGAGGTCTAGTTTGAGAAACAGACAGCGCACAAGTCCTCAACTTGCAGCTTCATTAAATAGTGCCTGCAAAACAACAGTCTCAACGTCAACAGTGAAGAGGTGACTCCGGGATGCTGGCCTTCTAGGCAGAGTTGCAAAGAAAAAGCCATAACTCAGACTGACAATTAAAATCAAAGATTAAGATGGGCAAAAGAACACAGACATTGGACAGAGGAATAGTGGAAAAAAGTGTTATGGACAGACAAATCTAAGTTTGAGGTGTTTGGATCACAAAGAAGAACATTCGTGAGATGCAGAAAAAAATTAAAGATGCTGGAGGAGTGCTTGATGCCATCAGTCAAGCATGGTGGAAGCAATGTGATGGTCTGGGGGTTGCTGTCACGCCCTGGTCTTAGTATTTTGTGTTTTCTTTATTATTTCGGTCAGGCCAGGTGTGACATGGGTTTATTATGTGGTGTGTTTTGTCTTGGGGTTTTAGTAGGTATTGGGATTGTGGCTTAGTAGGGTTATCTAGAAAAGTCTATGGTTGCCTGAAGTGGTTCTCAATCAGAGGCAGGTGATTATCGTTGTCTCTGATTGGGAACCATATTTAGGCAGCCATATTCTTTGAGTGTTTCGTGGGTGATTGTTCCTGTCTCTGTGTTTGTTTGCACCAGATAGGCTGTATAGGTTTTCACGTTACGTTTGTTGTTTTTGTATTGTTCGTTTTTTCGTCGTCATTAAACATGTATCAAAAATACCACGCTGCATTTTGGTCCGACTCTCCTTCGACGCAAGAAAGCCGTAACAGTTGCTTTGGTGGTGGTAAAGTGGGCAATTTGTACAGGGTAAAAGGGATCTTGAAGAAGGAAGGCTATCACTCCATTTTGCAAACCCTGTGAGTATGTGCTTAATTGGAGCCAATTTCCTCCTACAACAGGACAATTTAAAAAAAAAAATATATATATATATATACACAGTGGGGAGAACAAGTATTTGATACACTGGTGATTTTGCAGGTCTGTAATTTTTATCTAAAACAAAAATCCAGAAAATCACATTGTATGATTTTTAAGCAATTAATTAGCATTTTATTGCATGACATAAATATTTGATACATACGAAAAGCAGAACTTAATATTTGGTACAGAACCCTATGTTTGCAATTAGAGAGATCATACGTTTCCTGTAGTTCTTGACCAGGTTTGCACACACTGCAGCAGGAATTTTGGCCCACTTCTCCATACAGACCTTCTCCAGATCCTTCAGGTTTCGGGGCTGTCGCTGGGCAATATGGACTTTCAGCTCCCTCCAAAGATTTTCTATTGAGTTCAGGTCTGGAGACTGGCTAGGCCACTCCAGGACCTTGAGATGCTTCTTACGAAGCCACTCCTTAGTTGCCCTGGCTGTGTGTTTCGGGTCGTTGTCATGCTGGAAGACCCAGCCAAGACCCATCTTCAATGCTCTTACTGGGGGAAGGAGGTTGTTGGCCAAGATCTTGCGATACATGGTCCCATCCATCCATCCACCAAAAGCTCTATTTTTGTCTCATCAGACCACATGACCTTCTCCCATTCCTCCTCTGGATCATCCAGATTGTCATTGGCAAACTTCAGACGGGCCTGGACATGCGCTGGCTTGAGCAGGGGGACCTTGCATGCACTGCAGGATTTTAATCCATGACGGCGTAGTGTGTTACTAATGGTTTTCTTTGAGACTGTGGTCCCAGCTCTCTTCAGGTCATTGACCAGGTCCTGCCGTGTAGTTCTGGGCTGATCCCTCACCTTCCTCATGATCATTGATGCCCCACGAGGTGAGATCTTGCATGGAGCCCCAGACCGAGGGTGATTGACCGTCATCTTGAACTTCTTCCATTTTCTAATAATTGCGCCAACAGTTGTTGCCTTCTCACCAAGCTGCTTGCCTATTGTCCTGTAGCCCATCCCAGCCTTTTGCAGGTCTACAATTGTATCCCTGATGTGTTTACACAGCTCTCTGGTCTTGGTCATTGTGGAGAGGTTGGAGTCTGTTTGCTTGAGTGTGTGGACAGGTGTTTTTTATACAGGTAATGAGTTCAAACAGGTGCAGTTAATACAGGTAATGAGTGGAGAACAGGAGGGCGTCTTAAAGAAAAACTAACAGGTCTGTGAGAGCCGGAATTCTTACTGGTTGGTAGGTGATCATGCAATAAAATGCTAATTAATTACTTAAAAATCATACAACGTTATTTTCTGGATTTTTGTTTTAGATTCCGTCTCTCACAGTTGAAGTGTACCTATGATAAAAAATTACAGACCTCTACATATTTTGTAAGTAGGAAAACCTGCAAAATCGGCAGTGTGTCAAATACTTGTTATCCCCACTGTATATTTCACCTTTATTTAACCAGGTAAACTAGTTGAGAACAAATTCTCATTTACAACTGCGACCTGGCCAAGATAAAGCAAAGCAGTGTGACAAACAACAACAGAGTTACACGTGGAATAAACAAATGTACAGTCAATAACACAATAGAAAAAAAAGAATCTATATACAGTGTGTGCAAATGGCATGAGGAGGTAAAGCAATAAATAGGCCATAGTAGCGAAGTAATTACAATTTAGCAAATTAACACGAGTGATATATGACCAGATGGTGATGTGCAAGTAGAAATACTGGTGTGCAAAAGAGCAGAAGAGTAAATAAAAACAATATGTGGATGAGGGATGGGCTATTTACAGATGGGCTCTGTACTGCTGCAGCGATTGGTTAGCTGCTCAGATAGCTGATGTTTAAAGTTAGTGAGGGAAATATAAGTCTCCAGCTTCAGCGATTTTTGAAATTCGCTCCAGTTATTGGCAGCAGAGAACTGGAAGGAAAGGTGGCCAAAGGAGCTGTTGGTTTTGGGGATGACCAGTGAGATATACCTGCTGGAGCGTGTGCTATGGGTGGGTGTTGTTTTCGTGACCAGTGAGCTGAGATAAGGCAGAGCTTTACCTAGCATAGACTTATAGATGACATGGAGGCAACTTATAGATGTCCAATGACCCAACGCACAGCCCCAAACTGTGCAAGAACTATTTAGGGAAGAAGCAGTCAGCTGGTATTCTGTCTATAATGGAGTGGCCAGCACAGTCACCGGATCTCGACCATATTGAGCTGTTCTGGGAGAAACTTGACCGTATGGTACTTAAGAAGTGCCTATCAAGCCAATCCAACTTGTGGGAAGTGCATTAGGGAGTATTGGGTGAAATCTCTTCAGATCACCTCAACAAATTGACAATTAGAATGCCGAAGGTCTGCAAGGCTGTAATTGCTGCAAATGGAGGATTCTTTGACGAAAGCAAAGTTTGATGGATACAATTATTATTTACAACCTTGTCAGCATATTGACTATACTTCCTGTTCATTTTGCAACTCATTTAATGTATGTTTTCATGGAAAACAAGGACATTTCTAAGTGACCCCAACTTTTGAATCGTAGTGTACAGTATATCTTTCATCTATGCTGTGGTGTTCAAAAATTTGAATCCATCTAATCGTATACAATCCACAGATTGCGAATTGAAGTTAATTACTTTTACTACGAGTATTAGTATATTAGTAACTGACTGACCAGGTCTCTCCAAATCTCCCAACAATGCTATTTCTAGGGTCAATTTTAGATGAATGTTCTGCTTTTTCAGCCATTCCTGAGCCTGAGACCAGAAACAGGCTACCTAAGGGAACAAATTGTCTATTGATTCTGTATCCTTGCAACCAAAAAATTATTCTGCAGAGATGCAATGAATATTCAACATTT
Organism: Oncorhynchus tshawytscha; assembly: GCF_018296145.1. Taxonomy (NCBI): domain Eukaryota; kingdom Metazoa; phylum Chordata; class Actinopteri; order Salmoniformes; family Salmonidae; genus Oncorhynchus; species Oncorhynchus tshawytscha. Next base: position 5,756,181 of record NC_056446.1, on the reverse strand, counting down.
TGTTGGTGGCAAGAATTCTGTACAATAATTTTACCTGAAAAGCACAAAGTCTTGAATCTTGTGTCGCTTTATGTATCAACTCATTCACACTTTTACATTTTGTTTGGCACAGCTGTCAATATCCTGGTCCTCAAATGAAACTTGTATACTTTCATATTTATGCTATTCAGGGCTTGAACCACACAGTTTATAATATAGAGTATATACAGTATTTATACAATGGGTGGGTCTAATCCTGAATGCTGATTGGTTAAAACCGCATTCCAGCCAGTGTCTATTCCACAAGTTACCACCGGCTAAATCTACGATGTTATTTACTCTGTTCCATCTGACTGCAAAATCCACTGTCTCATCAGTCCAACCAGGCACTTAATCAACTTGATCTCCACTATAAAAAGCATCTAGACATTATCTCACATTTGACTAACATTTACCTTTCTACAGCGGAGATTTGTATAAACCTTGCTGTCTGTCTCTTCGACATGTGCAACATTGTTTCAATATTCAAATTCAATCGCTCAGCTGTCCCATAGTAATGAATGTGTCGGGAGTCAGGACGAGACAGAGATGCAGGCAGCTTTTCTTAGCCAGTCGAAATCATGAATCAGCTGGCATAATTTTTATGGATATATACAAAGGCATGGCAATTGAAAAAAGGTCAAACGAAAAGAAGTGCAGCTAGTTTGCAGTCTTTCCAGCATCAATTTGAAGTGATTGCGTTAGCTGTGTTGGTGGCTAGCTCCTCTGAACAACAAAGTTCTGACAAGTGAGCACATTTTCTATGGCAGGCTAAATTGTGCCTCATTAGCTCATTGTTATAAATGTGACGAGAAAACAGCATAAACAAATGTAAATGCAGCTACTTTGCTGTTATTCTGGACTTTTGATTCAAGACCAGATTGATCCAAATTTGTCAGTGTCAAGGTAGCCAATTATTTTGGTAATTTGTGTGGTATTCAAAAAGATTCAGCTACTGTAATGTCTTCTGTCATGTAAATTACGTACAAAGACACATTTTTTGGGGGGACACTTAACAAATATGACTTATTTCAGGAAACTAGGCGTATGTCGAACTTCACTACTTCAAAGGAGCAGTATTTGAACGTAAAAATGCATATTTTATCAAAATGTGTTGTTTTGAACATTCATGTGCCTTAATAAAAAACTTGTATTCCACACATAAATATAAACAAAATTGTTAAATTACGAGACTAGTTGGTTTAGCCATGGAAAAAGTCAGGAACCTTCCCACTAGCCATGATTGGCTGAGATCATGTAAGGGCTGGACATGCCGGGAGATGAGTTTGGATTGGTCTGCCATGTACAGATGAAGTCAGAAGTTTACATACATTTAAATTGGAGTCATTAAAACTCGTTTTTCAACCACTCCACAAATTTCTTGTTAACAAACTATAGTTTTGGCAAGTCGGTTAGGACATCTACTTTATGCATGACAAAAGTAATATTTCCAACAATTGCTTACAGACAGATTATAACACTTATAATTCACTGTATCACAATTCCAGTGGGTCATAAGTTTACATACACTAAGTTGACTGTGCCTTTAAACAGCTTGAAAAATATAGACAATTATGTCATGGCTTTAGAAGCTTCTGATAGGCTAATTGACATAATTTGAGTCAATTGGAGGTGTACCTGTGGATGTATTTCAAAGCCTACCTTCAAACTCAGTGCCTCTTTGCTTGACATCATGGGAAAATCTAAAGAAATCATCCAAGACCTCAGAAAAAAACATTGTAGACCTCCACAAGTCTGTTTCATCCTTGGGAGCAATTTCCAAACGTCTGAAGGTACCACATTCATCTGTACAAACAATATTATGCAAGTATAAACACCATGGGACCACGCAGCCGTCATACCGCTCAGGAAGGAGACTCATTCTGTTTCCTAGAGATGAACGTACTTTGTTGTGAAAAGTGCAAATAAATCCCAGAACAGCAAAGGACCTTGTGAAGATGCTGGAGGAAACAGGTACAGGTACAAAAGTATCTATATCCACAGTGAAACTAGTCCTATATCGAAACTAGTCCTTCGGAAGAAGCCACTTCTCCAAAACCGCCATAAAAAAGTCAGACAATGGATTGCAATTGCACATGGGGACAAAAATTTTACTTTTTGGAAAAATGTCCTCTGGTCGCAAATAGGTCTTCCAAATGGACAATGACTCCAAGCATACATCCAAAGTTGTGGCAAAATGGCTTAAGGACAACAAAGTCAAGGTATTTAGTGTGGCCATCACAAAGCCCTGACCTCAATCCCATAGAAAAATTGTGGGCAGAACTTGAAAAAGCGTGGGCGAGGAAGGAGGACTGAAAACCTGACTCCTTTTACACCAACAATGTCAGGAGGAATGGGCCAAAATTCACCCAACTTATTGTGGGAAGCTTGTGGAAGGCTACCTGAAATGTTTGACCCAAGTTAAACAATTTCAAGGCAATGCTTATTCTGACATTTCACATACTTCAAATAAAGTGGTGATCCTAACTGACCTAAAACAGGGAATTTTTACGAGGATTTACATTTCAGGAATTGAAAAACTGAGTTTAAATGTATTTGGCTAAGGTGTATGTAAACTTCAGACTTCAACTTTAGCAAGCTTCTGTCTATAAAGTGAGCTGTTCAGTATGTGTTGACAGTCCTTTCTACCGCAACATTTGTAAAAGATATAACTTTAGCCTTTTCAGAACTACAAGATTTTGCTACTTTTCTCAAACATTGATGCCTTGAATTTAGTAGGCGCAATCGACAGATCAGTAGAAACAGGTGATGGGCTACTTTCAGCACATGCCACAATCAGTGTGAACCAGTGTGACTTGACACAAAGCTGGACAAATAAGATGTGGCTACAAACAAAACTGAGTTAAATGGTTCCAGTCTGCCGTGAAGCGCTCATCCATGTAAGTGTCTAGCTACATTTTCAAGATATAAGTTTCCAATTTTGTCAGAAAAAAAGCATACTTTTAGTTAGCTAGCAAATGTTAGCTTGCTGGCCCGCTAGCTACGTTACCTACAGTAATATTTTTCAAATCAGAAACCCATTTGTATTGCAAGACAGCCTAAAGTTAGCTAGTTAACATTGAACCTAGTTTGTTAGCTTTAGCTACCTGCAGATTCATACTACATATGACAATGGTTGTATTGTTAGTAGTATGAGTTGGGGATGTGCCGGTTCATTGTTTAGTTGGCTAGCTGCCCAGTTAGCTACATGTCCAAACAAAAGACCGAAGGCAAACTACCTGCCCTCCAGGACACCTACGCCACACGATGTCACAGGAAGTTCAAAAAGATCATCAAGGACAACCACCACCTAAGCCACTGCCTGTTCACCCCGCAATCATCCAGAAGGCAAGGTCAGTACAGGTGCATCAAAGCTGGGACCAAGAGACTGAGAAACAGCTTCTATCTCAAGGCCATCAGACTGTTAAATTCTGTTAAATAGCCATCACTAGCACATTAGAGGCTGCTGCCCTATATTCATAGACTTGGACTCACTGGCCACTTTAATAATGGAACAGTAGTCACTTTAATAATGTTCACATATTTTGCATTACTTATCTCATATGTATATACACTGTATTCTATCCTATTCTACTGTATCTTAGTCTATGCCGCTCTGACATTGCTCGTCCAAATATATATGTATTCTTAATTCCATTACTTTAGATTTTTCTGTATTGTTGTGAAATTGTTAGATATTATTGTTCGATGTAACTGCACTGTTGGAGCTAGAAACACAAGCATTTGTGACCCGATTCAGGAAACTAGGCGTATGTCACAACTTCACAGGAGAAATGCCTTCTTGAACATGTGAACTTTCATGTGCCTTTATAACAAACTTGTATGCAATCTGTAAATACAAATAAAATAATTAAATTACGAGCCTTGTTGCCACAGAAAAAAATGGCAAACTTCTGACTAGCCATGATTGGCTGAGATAATGAGTGGTCTGGACATGCCGAGAGAGGAGTTGGTCTTCCATTGAAGGCTTATGTCTATTTAACCTCATCAGTCTTTGTTAGTAATCCTGTCGAACACAGCTTTTTTTATGTATTGTGTAGTGGAGCTGCATAAGTGTTGCTCTTCACTTTCTGTAGGATCAAGTCCTTAAATCAGTGGATTAGAGTATGATAGCTAAAGAGATGGAGAAAACACCCGTCTCTGGATTACATCTTCAAACTAAGGGCAACCGTGGCATGGCATTCCTGACAGGGTGAGGCGACCATCATGGATGATGATGTATACAGGTAAGATAGCAAGCTACATTTTCAGATATTACACGTTATCTAATTTTGACAGAAAGTGGTTTCATTTCAAGCTAAAGTGTACTGTTAGCTAGCTAGCTAAAGTTAGCTGGTTGGCTCCCTACCTGACATTATTATTCATTTCCCAGAGCCATTTGCTGTTCTAGTTAGAGCCTAATTGAACATGGTTGGTTAGCTCCCAGCACTGCAGCATTGTTGGCATTGGTCATTGTTGTTTAACTAGCTAAATTTAGCTGGCTGGCTCGTTAGCTAACATTACGTGTATACAACATATGTTGAATATGGCATGTGTCAGTAAACATCTGCAAAAAAAGCATAATGAAATTGTTGCCAGCAGAGTTGGTTAGGCTGTTTTCATGTTATTCAGAGGTAAACAAATCATCGGCCAGAGCGTCAAGTGTGCGCTCTGCACGTTCCGAGAGCAAAACAAGCTGGGAGGGGTTAAAGCTTAAAAGGGTGTGAACGATGCTGAATGGGTGTAGACAAAGATCTCTTCACTAGATAGCAAATCATTCAAAGGCGATTTTCTCAAAAAAGTGAATTTACAGGTTGATCAACTTTCAAAGCAGAATTACTTTCCCATTGTTTCTCAAATGCAGAGGATGATATACTTTTTTCCTAGTCTCTACTTTTATTTAATGTAAAAAAAAAAATCTAATTTTGCTACGTATGACCGAATCCATGTGGTGAGTCACATTTCCCTACACCCGCAATAACATCTGCTAAACAAGTGTATGTGACAAATACAATTTGATTTGATTTGTCTGGGGTGATTACGGTCATCGATTGTATTTCATGAACATGTGTACATGTCTAGATAAATGTGTCGTGTAAGCTTCATCTAAAAAATATAAAATATTTATGACACTTTCTGTTTTTGATATTGCTGCTACGCTAGTACAAGTTTATTTATTTATTTATTCAACTTTATTTAACCAGGTAGGCCAGTTGAGAACAAGTTATCATTTACAACTGCGACCTGGCCAAGATAAAGCAAAGCAGTGCGACAAAAACAACACAGAGTTACAAAAACAAACATACCGTCAATAACACAATAGAAAAATATATGTACAGTGTGTGCAAATGTAGAAGAGTAAGGCAATAAATAGGCCATAGAGGTGAAATAACAACTTAGCATTAACACTCAAGTGATAGATGTGCAGATGGTAATGTGCAAGTAGAGATACTGGGGTGCAAAAGAGCAAGAGGATAAATAACAATTAACAATATGGGGATAAGGTAGTTGGGTGTGCTATTTACAGATGGGCTGTGTACAGGTACAGTGACCGGTAAGCTCTGAAAGCTGATGCTTAAAGTTAGAGAGGGAGATATAAGACCCCAGCTTCAGTGATTATTTTATTAATTCCAGTCATTGGCAGCAGAGAACTGGAAGGAAAGGCAGCAAAAGGAAGTGTTGGCTTTGGGGATGACCAGTGAAATATACCTGCTGAGCACATGCTGGGGGAGGGTGTTGCTATGGTGACTAGTAGGCTGAGATAAGGCAGAGCTTTACCTAGCAAAGACTTATAGATGAACTGGAGCCAGTGGGTTTGGCGACAAATATGTAGCGAGGGCTAGCCAACGAGAGCATACAGGTCGCAGTGGTGGGTAGTATATGGGGCTTTAGTGACAAAATGGATGGCACTGTGATAGACTACGTGTTGGAGGCTATTTTGTAAATGACATCGCCGAAGTCAAGGATCGGTATGATAGTGAGTTTTACGAGGGTATGTTTGGCAGCATGAATGAAGGAGGCTTTGTTGCGAAATAGGAAGCAGATAATATATTTAATTTTGGATTGGAGATGCTTAATGTGAGTCTGGAAGGAGAGTTTACAGTTGAACCAGACCAGTTGTCCACATATTAGTCAGAACCGTCCAGAATAGTGATGCAAGTCGTGCAGGCGGGCGGGTTCGGGCAGCAATCGGTTGAATTGCATGCACTTAGATTTACTAGCATTAAAGCAGTTGGAGGCCACAGAAGGCGTATTGTATGGCATTTAAGCTTGTTTGGAGGTTTTTTAGCCCAAGAAGGGCCAGAGGTATACAGAATGGTGTCGTCTGCGTAGAGGCGAATCAGAGAATCACCAGCAGCAAGAGCGACATCATTGACATACAGTGGGGAGAAGAACTATTTGATACACTGCCGATTTTTGCAGGTTTTCCTACTTACAAAGCATGTAGAGGTCTGTCATTTTTATCATAGGTACACTTCAACTGTGAAAGACGGAATCTAAAACAAAAATCCAGAAAATCACATTGTATGATTTTTAAGTAATTAATTTGCATTTTATTGCATGACATACTGTAAGTATTTGATACATCCGAAAAGCAGAACTTAATATTTGGTACAGAAACATTTGTTTGCAATTACAGAGATCATATGTTTCCTGTAGTTCTTGACCAGGTTTGCACACTGCAGCAGGGATTTTGGCCCACTCCAGCCTAACTGGTGCTTTCATCGGGACAGAGATGTTAGCCAGGAGTAGCCACTCGGATAGCAGCTAGCTAGCTGCGATGATCTGGTGTAAAAGTTCAGAGCTTGCGGTAGGAATCTGGAGATGTGATAGAGAAAAAGCAGTCCGATATGCTCTGGGTTGATATCGCGCTGTGCAGACTGGCAGGAATCGACTGGACTGAGGCTGGCTGATGTCCGAGTTAAAGGTGATGACCGGTGATGGAAATTGAGATTAAAAATATATACAAAGAAAACGATATATAGACGGGATGGAAAGGGACAAGACAAAACAGACGTCCAACTGCTACGCCATCTTGGAGACCATCCAAGTACTATCATTGTACCGTTTACACCTTCTGTATCCTGTGCATGGGACAAATAAACTACCACATGTGAATCATTAAAGAGATGGGTAAGGCTTAAGAGGGTGTGAACGATGCTGAATGGGTGCAGACAAAGAACGGCTCTCCAGTAAGTGTACCAAAACATTCAAGGACCATTTTCTCAAAAGTGGGGTTATAAATTTATCAACTTTCAAAGCAGAATTACTTTCCTATTGTTCCTCAACTGCAGTGTATGATATACCATTTTCTAGCTCTCAAATGTTCCCCATGTTCACCACTTGAGCTTATGCCACATCGCAAATGTTATTAACGGTTTATTATGACCCGTCCTGTCTCAGCCTCCAGTATTTATGCTGCAGTAGTTTATGTGTCGGGGGGCTAGGGTCAGTTTGTTATATCTGGAGTACTTATCCTGTCCTATTCGGTGTCCTGTGTGAATTTAAGTGTGCTCTCTCTAATTCTCTCTTTCTCTCTTTCTTTCTCTCGCTCGGAGGACGTGAGTCCTAGGACCATGCCTCAGGACTACCTGACATGATGAGTCCTTGCTGTCCCCAGTCCACCTGGCCGTGCTGCTGCTCCAGTTTCAACTGTTCTGCCTTATTATTATTATTGGACCATGCTGGTCATTTATGAACATTTGAACATCTTGGCCATGTTCTGTTATAATCTCCTCCCGGCACAGCCAGAAGAGGACTGGCCACCCCACATAGCCTGGTTCCTCTCTAGGTTTCTTCCTAGGTTTTGGCCTTTCTAGGGAGTTTTTCCTAGCCACCATGCTTCAACACCTGCATTGCTTGCTGTTTGTGGTTTTAGGCTGGGTTTCTGTATAGCACTTTGAGATATCAGCTGATTTACGAAGGGCTACATAAATAAATGTGATTTTATTTGATTTGATATAAAAGGGCCTTTTTCTTCAACAGTAAATTTATCCAACATCCAATTGCATCTTGGTTGAAGGATTTGTTCACAGAAAATTATGGTGATTGGGGTAATAAAAAACAAAGCCCTGGGGCCTATTCCGGCCCTGATTCTAGGAAACAATGTATTACTAGTACAATTTTAAATATTAAAATAATAATACTATAAATTTGTATTTAAAAGCTGTACTAAAACTCTATCCTTGCAGGTCCAAAAATGTTGGGGAGGGGTCTCTGTTAAACATTTCTGTACAGACAATCACCCACTTGAGCTGCCTAATTGCTTGCAGCTGGCCATTCTAATTGAGCTACAGCAGTCCTAGGGCTATTTTCATAAAATCATGGTGCTCATATAAAACCCGATATAAAAATAACTCCTAGTGCCAACAAGATCCATCAAAGTCATTGCATCTATGTGATACTCTTCAAGACAGCAGTCCATTATGTTGCGAACCGTTTTCGATTACAGGAGGGTTTACTTAGATGATGTGCTGATGTGCTTTCTTATCTCAGATTAGTTGTGGAAAAACATTAAAGAAAGTAATGCCGGCTGTGGGTCCTAAACATATGATTGCGAAATTATAAGAGAGAACATACATAATTGTATGCCAATTGTCCCACATATGGAGTTTTTCAGCTCATTTCAGCTCAAAAAAGGGCAAAGTACAGTACCCCATTTTGACTTGTGGAAATGCAGAAGATCAGATCTCCTGGCTATAACACTGACTTTGCAATCTAATACCCAGTGAAGATCATTATGTTTTGAAGATAATTGATGTTGGTTGCTTAGGCATTTCATTGGATTTTCTTTCCATATTTCCTAAAAATGTGATATAACACTAAAAGCTTTATTTTTTAATTTGGATCATGAGTAAAATCATGCAGTATATGATTTGTTTTATTACAATTTTGAACCAAACGTGACCTTTGTCCTAAGGTTATGGGACATTGACTTGAAGTACATTTATGAAAAAAATATTTTACTTCCTTTCACCTACTCTTGTAGTTATAACACAGAAGTTTATTTCAAGAAACAATAGTCCCCAAGTCTACCAGTTCTGACTACATTTTGTCCCTAAACGCAATATCCACTTGATGTGACATAATTCTGGGATTAAACAAAGAGTCAGCATTTGGGCACTATTGCGCTGAGAAGGGTTCTCTTGCAATGAGGAAGTACAGAAGACATGGCTGGAGCACATGGCCTGAACAGATTGTAAACTTCATCAGAAATATTTAGCAAAATATTCCATTTCTCTGCCATTGAAATGAAAGGGGTCAGTTTCTTAGTCATTTGGGTCATTTGGTGTAACACCTTTTGAATTTATATATGAAAATAATTCATATATTTTTAAACAATTTAAGTATAAAATAAAATGAAAACATGTTGTGGTGAGGCTTACTGTTAAAAATAAGGCCCCAAATAGACCATACAGCCTGAGAATTCTAACTGTGTGACAGCTTACTTTTTCCTTGCTGTGACATGAAAATGGTGTCACACCTGAGGAAATACAGTAGCTGTCACTCCAGGGGACATAACCAATTAGTAAACTTCTATAATTAACTTTTTAAAATCAATTTTTCATCAAATAACACGTACTGGCATTAGATTTATTTGTATCCTGTTGCAATTTTGTTCCTTTTAAGTGGTTATGAGTACAATATTTATATACTGTATTAATTCTCCCACACATGGTTTCTAACTCTTGGCAGGTAACCATTCCTCTGGTGACCTCTGAGTCAGTCTCTGCCCTCTGGGTAGTGTCAAATTTGTTTTACCTCTCCCTAGTGGTGATGCAGGTAGATACAGTGCCTTCCGAAAGTATTCACACCCCTTGAATCTTTCCACATCTTATTGTGTTACAGCCTGATTTCATGTCACTGACCTACACAATTTCCCCATAATGTCAAAGTGGAATTACTATATGGTTTTAGAAATGAATAAAAAATGAAAAGTTGAAATGTCTCCAGTCGATTAGTATTCAACCCCTTTGTTATGGCAAAACTACAATTATTTTTATTTGTATTACCTTTATTTAACTAGTCAAGTCAGTTAAGAACAAATTCTTATTTATAATGACGGCCTACCTTGCCAGACGCTGGGTCAATTGTGCGCCTGCCCTATGTGACTCCCAATCACGGCCGAATGTGACTCAGCCTGGATTCGAACCAGGGACTGTAGTGACGCCTCTTGCACTGAGATGCTGCGTCACTCGGGAGCCCAAATAAGTTCAAGAGTAAACATTATGTAACATTTGCAGAAATGTCAAAAAACATGTTTTCACTTTGTCATTATGTGGTATTGTTTGTAGATGGGTGAGAGAAAAACATATTTAATCAATTTTGAATTCAGGCTGTAACAAAACAAAATGTGGAATAAGTCAAGGGGTTTGAATACTTTCTGAAGGCACTGTATTGGGGTGGGCTGTGTTGCTCCCATTCCTGGTCCTCACTCCCTGCATTAGACCATCCATCCCTTTTGGTCCCTCTCTGTCTGTCTAACCAGTTTCACTCCTCCTGACTGATTGTTACGTGATCCACCCTGGGAGGCGCCCCCATCAGCCGTGCATCTTTTAGAGATTTCGTCCATCTCAGAGGTCCTCCCATAGTGTTCTGATTCAGGGCATGGCACACCTAGGCAGCGTGCCTGGGGGGAGGGGGAGGAACCATCCTATTACGCACTGACGCCAGAGAACCATTACGTTTCTCAAACCCTGTCATTGACTGTTATGTGCTATACTCCAAAAACTCTCCAATAGAACACCTCTCGAGCGGCTTCGGCTGTGGATAGGTCGGGGCCTCCCACTTGGTGCCCACAAGTGTGCTTGGGTCTCATCAATCACTGGAGGACTGGGTCCCTGTGCTTCGCTGTGTGCCCAGGTAAACCTCAATGTTGCAGGGTTGATCCTGGTTGATCCTGCCAGAATATTCTTCAGGTATAGATATTTCCGTGAAATGCTTAATTACAAGCACTTAACCAACAATGCAGTTTTAAGAAAATAATTACTAAATAAACTAAAGTTATAACGAGGATATAAACAGGGTGTACCGAATCAATGTGCAGGGGTACAGGTTAGTCAAGGTAATTGAGGTAACGTGTACATGTACAGTAGTTAGGGTTAGAGTGACTACGCATAGATAATAAACAGCGAGTAGCAGAAGTGTAAACAAATGCAAATAGTTCAGGTAGCCATTTGATTAATTGTTCAGCAGTCTTTTGGACCTAGACTTGGTGCTCCGGTACCACTTGCCGTGCGGTAGCAGAGTGAACAGTCTATTACTTGGGTGATTGGAGTCTTTGGCAATTTTTTGTGCCTTCCTCTGACACCGCTTAGTATAGAGGCCCTGGATGGCAGGAAGCTTGGCCCCAGTGATGTACTGGGCAATACGCACTACCCTCTGTAGAACCCTACGGTCGGATGCCGAGCAGTTGCCATACAAGATGGTGATGCTACCGTTCAGGATGCTCTTGATGGTGCAGCTGTATAACTTTGAGGATCTGGGGACCCATGCCAAATCTTTTCAGAGGGGGAATAGGTGGTGCCTTCTTCACATACCAAACATTAAGCTATGCAAGTCCAAAGATTAAGCCGGTCTGTACAGTTAAAGTGTGAATGGCTCATTAAATCAGCTATGGTTCGACTAATCGCTCCAATATTACTTGGATAACTGTGGCAATTCTAGATGTGAGATACTGTGCTGAACTTTGGGAATGCATACATTTAGCAGACCCAAAACCTATTTTTACATTGAAAGAGCAGGTAATTTCCATGTAAAAGGACCCATCAAATCGAATAAAAGATTATAGAATTTATACCAAATTTAACCATTATCCATCCTAAAAATGTGAAATAAACAAAGGCTTAGATTTCTTGTCAAACAGATGGAAAATGTTTGACCAGAAAAATTCTTAAAAACTATTAGAAATACATCAAAACACAATAATGTTGAAGTAAAGACCCCTGGCAACTATTATCAACACATATTTAGTTTTGGATCCATTTTTCTGCCTTCTGTAAGTTTAAGAAACATTGCCTTATGCCTTGACATTCCATTACCAAAAACCCACATATTTTAAAGATATTTTCTAAGGATAATGAAAGAAATAAAGTTCACAGAAGTAACAAGCAAAGGTAGACCTATCAATTAGTTGTAGTGTTTTTATTTATGAATTATTAAGTGATTAAAACTCATTTCCCCCCAAAATCGGTAACTGAATTTCTGCAATTGAATTGGCTACAATAAGAAATCATAGTAGTCACAAACCACAGCTGAGTACATAGGCTTGGATAGTACTGCACATCACAGTAAAGAAAAGTAGAGTATAATTCAGTTTTTTTTGTAAAATGTTCAGTGTAATTCGTTAAAAGTAGTCCTAGTGCATATAGTTGTATGGTTTGTTAAACTTTTAAATCAATGGTTTTGTTTAGCATTCATTTTAAGTGAAGTGAGTCTCTGTTACTGTAGAATTGCCCCGCATTTCATTAATGCCTTGTGATCTTGGGTGCTAATTCAAGCTGTCCCTAATGATAGAATTATGAAAATGATTTGTTTTGCATTCATCCATTAATAAGTTATGCAGCAAACAATATGTTATTATAGTGTGAAGAAAACATACTACTAAATCCTAACTTCAAATACATTTCTTTTCCGTGGCTTTTTCATAAAGCATGTATTGATGTCAATGGAAGATTTTCACAAAATATGATGTTATCCAGTGTTAGTATTTGGCTCAGCGTGATACAGTTGTGCGAATGGTCAGAATATTATTAGTATTTTTTTCCATTAATTGTCTCTGACTGGCATGAGCTGGTTTTAAACATACAACAACCATTTCATCCAAAAAATGCTACACTTTTATGGACAAGCTGTGCATTAAAAACAAAGCAAATAGATCAATTATAACGTCAATGCAACCAAAAGCAATCACTTGCTAATACAGTATACTCGCTGATGGAAGCCAGCTAGTTTATTCAACACTATCACAATGGAGGGTCATATTCTCATAGACACCTTTGTAAAGTCTGTGGAACCATTGCCTTTGTTCTAACGAGATACACCCTTTTCACATTATTGTGCCGACCCCATGTGTACTCTGCTAGCTCGGAAATGTTATTTTCATATGGCCCATTCCAGCAATGATGGTGGATGTTTAACCAGGACCATGCAGTCAGAAGAGTTTGGCTTGGTTTGGCCGGCGTGAAGAGGCTATTAGAGGCTTGGGTGAAAAGATGTTGGAGGACGTCTAAGGACAATGTTTGATCCAGTGGGCAATTTCTCTGTGACTATATGTCTGAGCCTGTGTACTACTCAGCAGGGTCAAACACATGGGGTATTAGAAACCTCTCAGGCCGGATCAACCGTGGGAGTCAGCTATCTGACTTCATCAAATACGACTTGACAATAACCCCCCTGAATACAACGGCAACTCTGTTTTATTTCATTATTTCTTATTTCCCCAGACAGATTTGCCAGAGTTGCTGACAGCCTCAAATGATCCAATATCTTGGGTTGTGGCGCTCGTACGTCATGCCATCCCATGCACTTTATCTCACTGCAACCCTGTGTGACAGGACCTTGTGTATTAAGATGCACAACTATACTACGGATTGTTTACTGAGGTGTGCAGGTGTTCATATCTATTCCAGCCACATTCAAGCAATGCTTTGTGTAGTCAGAGAAAGTGCTTACTATTAGAATATTAGTCCATGTTTTATTATGAAAATCAGTGTATTGCTAAAAAGACTATCCTGAGCCCTATACTACAAATATAGGTTGAAGAATTAGTGAGGAATCTTTGGTCAACTCAGAGTTCAAATTGGGATAACCGGTACCACGAATGTGGCTCACCTTTTAGCCAGGAAAATGTATATGGCAACGAATCCTTCAGAACTAACCTGCTCCAGGGTAGGCTAACTCAGGGCTAACTACATTCATCCCGAATGAAGAATCTAAGCAGCAAGGTGAAGAACAATTAAATCAGATTCTCTCTCTGTTTTTCACAATTCCTGACATTTAATCCTCGTAAAAATTCCCTGTTTTAGGTCAGTTAGGACTCCAGCTGTCTCGCCCTGGTCTAAGTATTTTGTGTTTTTCTTCATGTATTGGGTCAGGCCAGGGTGTGGCATGGGGTTTTTGTATTGTGGTGTGTTTTTGTCTTGGGGTTTTGGTGTGTATGTATTGGGATTGTAGCTAGTGGGGTTATCTAGCAAAGTCTATGGCTGTCTGGAGTGGTTCTCAATCAGAGGCAGGTGTTTATTGTTGTCTCTGATTGGGAACCATATTTAGGCAGCCATATTCTTTGAGTTTGTCGTGGGTGATTGTCCTTAGTGTCGTTGTTCCTGTCTCTGTGTTTTCACCAGATAGGGCTGTTTCGGTTTTCGTTACGTTTCCACGTTTGTTGTTTTTTTGTAGTTTTTGTATTGATTCGTGTTTTACGTTTGTTGATTAAACATGGATCGCAATCTACACGCCGCATTTTGGTCCGACTATCCTTCACACCTAGAAAACCGTAACACCAGCAGCAAACCTGAACCTATAGGGGAGGGTCCGGGTGGGCATCTACTCTCGGTGGGGGATCCGGTGGGGGCTCCGGTGGGGGCTCCGGTGCGGGACGCAGACCGCGCTCTGCTTTGGTGGCGCCTCCGGTGCAGGGATCATCGCTGGGACCTCCGGACCGTAGATCGTCGCTGCAAGATCTTGACTGGGGACCGTCGCTGGAGGCTCCGTGCCCTGGATTTTCACTGCAGGCTCCAGGCCATGGATTATCACTGGAGGCTTCGTGCCATGGATCGTCACTACAGGCTCCAGGCCGTGGATCATCACTAGAGGCTTCGTACGTGGAGCCAGAACAGGTCTCACCGGACTGAGGAGACATACTGGAAGCCTGGTGCGTGGAGCTGCCACAGGGCTTACCAGGCTGGGGAGACTTACTGGAGGCCTGGTACGTGGAACCGGAACAGGTCTCATCGGACTGGGGATATGCACTGTAAGCCTGGTGCGTGGAGCAGGCACTGGATACACTGGGCCGTGGAGGCGCACTGTAGGTATCGAGCGTAGAGCTGGCACAACCCGTCCTGGCTGGATGCCCACTTCCGCCCGGCAAATGCGGGGTGCTGGCACAGAGCGCACCAGCCTGTGAATGCTCACTGGAGACACAGTGCGCATCACCGCTTAACACGGTGCCTGACCAGTCAAACGCTCCCCACGGTAAGCACAGGGAGTTGGCTCAGGTCTAAACCCTATCTCCGCCAATCTCCCCGTGTGACGTGCTTCCGTCGTATGAGGTAACTCTTCAAATAGGCGCCGTTCCGCTCTCGCTGCCTCCATCTGCTCCCTTGGACGGTGATACTCCCCGGCCCGTGTCCAGGGTCCTTCTTCCTCGAGGATTTCTTCCCATGTCCAGTCCTCCTGGCCACGCTGCTTGGTCCTTCTTTGTTGGGGTGTTCTGTATTGCTCGTCGTCGGTGGAAGGAAGAGTGGACCAAAGCGCAGCGTGGAAAGTGTTCATGATGTTCATGTCTATGCCGCTCTGACATTGCTCGTCCATAAATGTATATATTCTTAATTCCATTCCTGTACTTAGACTTGTGTGTATTGTGCATATGTTGTGAAATTATTAGATATTACGTATTAGATATTACTGCACTGTTGGAGCTAGAAACACAAGCATTTCGATACACCCGCAATAACATCTGCTAAACATGTTTATGTGACCAATAAAATTGGATTAGATTTACAATAATTGTATTGATAGGAGAGGGAAAAAGGTGCTTGTGCATTGATAACCACACCAATGCACACCACAGTAATAATATCCGGACCCACGATCGGTCTATCGATGTCACCGCATGAAGAGGCATAAACAGACTCACCCCATCGCGAAGTCCCCCAAAGGCTAACTTTCTAGCCCTTGCTATCTGCTTGCTTGTTAATTCGGCCTGTTAACTGCTAGCTTGTTTAGCCCCGGTCCGATAACTGCTAGCTTGTTTAGCCCCGGCCTACTAACTGTTAGCTTGTTAGCACAGGCCTGCTAACTGTCTGAATCGCCGCGTCCCCAGCCAGCCCAACCACTCACTGGACCCATATTCACTTTCAATCTCTTTTCGATTTTTAATTCGATTATACCTTCCGGTAACCTGCCTCAACCAATGTGATACGGATTCGCTATTATTTTTAATTTTTAGAACACATTCAAGAACCTCCAGAAGCTAACCAGCTAACTAGCTACAAGCTATTTATTCATTGTTAGCCACTGCTAGTGGCTTTTACCTTCTGCACAGCCAGACAGTTTTTTAACCTGGATAATACTCGCCAGTCTAGCCTCACTGCCCCATCCACCGTTGCCCCCCTGGACACGGATCACTTGGCTACATAGCTGATGCATGCTGGACTGTCAATTAATCACGGTACTCTATTCTGCTTGTCTATGTTTTATATGTCGGCCCCAGCCGCACTCACGCTCTGTGTGTAGTTAATCCGACCCTCCCTGCCTAGTCAACGCCATTTTACCTGCTGTTGTTGTGCTAGCTCATTAGCTGTTGTTGTCTCACCTACTGTTTTAGCTAGCTCTCCCAATTCAACACCTGTGATTACTGTATGCCTCGCTGTATGTCTCTATCAAATGTCAATATGCCTTGTATACTGTTGTTCAGGTTAGTTATCATTGTTTTAGTTTACAATGGAGCCCCTAGTTCCACTCTTCATACCCCTGATACCTCCTTTGTCCCACCTCCCACACATGCGGTGACCTCACCCATTACAACCAGCATGTCCAGAGATACAACCTCTCTCATCATCACCCAGTGCCTGGGCTTACCTCCGCTGTACCCGCACCCCACCATACCCCTGTCTGCGCATTATGCCCTGAATATATTCTACCATGCCCAGAAATCTGCTCCTTTTATTCTTTGTCCCCAACGCTCTAGGCGACCAGTTTTGATAGCCTTTAGCCGCACCCTCATACTACTCCTCCTCTGTTTCGCGGGTGATGTGGAGGTAAACCCAGGCCCTGCATGTCCCCAGGCACCCTCATTTGTTGACTTCTGTGATCGAAAAAGCCTTGGTTTCATGCATGTCAACATCAGAAGCCTCCTCCCTAAGTTTGTTTTACTCACTGCTTTAGCACACTGTGCTAACCCTGATTTTCTTTTCCGTGTCTGAATCCTGGCTCAGGAAGGCCACCAAAAATTCTGAGATTTCCATACCCAACTATAACATTTTCCGTCAAGATAGAACTGCCAAAGGGGGAGAAGTTGCAGTCTACTGCAGAGAGAGCCTGCAAAGTAATGTCATACTTTCCAGGTCCATACCCAAACAGTTCGAACTAGTAATTTAAAAAATTACTCTCTCCAGAAATAAGTCTCTCACTGTTGCCGCCTGCTACCGACCCCCCTCAGCTCCCAGCTGTGCCCTGGACACCATTTGTGAATTGATCGCCCCCCATCTAGCTCCAGAGTTTGTTCTGTTAGGTGACCTAAACTGGGATATGCTTAACACCCCGGCAGTCCTACAATCTAAGCTAGATGCCCTCAATCTCACACAAATCATCAAGGAACCCACCAGGTACAACCCTAAATCTGTAAACAAGGGCACCCTCATAGACGTCATCCTGACCAATTGGCCCCCCAAATACACCTCCTCTGTCTTCAACCAGGATCTCAGCGATCACTGCCTCATTGCCTGTATCCGCTACGGAGCCGCAGTCAAACGACCACCCCTCATCACTGTCAACAGATATAGCCCTTGGTTCACTCCAGACCTGACTGCCCTCGACCAGCACAAAAACATCCTGTGGCGGACTGCAATAGCATCGAATAGTCCCCGTGATATGCAACTGTTCGGGGAAGTCAACCAATACACACAGTCAGTCAGGAAAGCTAAGGCCAGCTTCTTCAGGCAGAAATTTGCATCCTGTAGCTCCAACTCCAAAAGGTTCTGGGACACTGTGAAGTCCATGGAGAACAAGAGCACATCCTCCCAGCTGCCCACTGCACTGAGGCTAGGTAACACGGTCACCACCGATAAATCCATGATTATCGAAAACTTCAACAAGCATTTCTCAACGGCTGGCCATGCCTTCCGCCTGGCTACTCCAACCTCAGCCAACAGCTCCGCACCCCCCGCAGCTAATCGCCCAAGCCTCTCCAGGTTCTCCTTTACCCAAATCTAGATAGCAGATGTTCTGAAAGAGCTGCAAAACCTGGACCCGTACAAATCAGCTGGGCTTGACAATCTAGAACCTCTATTTCTGAAACTATCCGCCGCCATTGTCGCAACCCCTATTACCAGCCTGTTCAACCTCTCTTTCATATCGTCTGAGATCCCAAAGGATTGGAAAGCTGCCGCAGTCATCCCCCTCTTCAAAGGGGGAGACACCCTGGACCCAAACTGTTACAGACCTATATCCATCCTGCCCTGCCTATCTAAGGTCTTCGAAAGCCAAGTCAACAAACAGGTCACTGACCATCTCGAATCCCACCGTACCTTCTCCGCTGTGCAATCTGGTTTCCGAGCCGGTCACGGGTGCACCTCAGCCACGCTCAAGGTACTAAACGATATCATAACCGCCAACGATAAAAGACAGTACTGTGCAGCCATCTTCATCGACCTTGCCAAGGCTTTCGACTCTGTCAATCACCATATTCTTATCGGCAGACTCAGTACCCTCGGTTTTTCTGATGACTGCCGTGCCTGGTTCACCAACTACTTTGCAGACAGAGTTCAGTGTGTCAAATCGGAGGGCATGCTGTCCGGTCCTCTGGCAGTCTCTATGGGGGTGCCACAGGGTTCAATTCTCGGGCCGACTCTTTTCTCTGTATATATCAATGATGTTGCTCTTGCTGCGGGCGATTCCCTGATCCACCTCTACGCAGACGACACCATTCTATATACTTCCGGCCCGTCCTTGGACACTGTGCTATCTAACCTCCAAACGAGCTTCAATGCCATACAACACTCCTTCCGCGGCCTCCAACAGCTCTTAAACGCTAGTAAAACCAAATGCATGCTTTTCAACCGTTCGCTGCCTGCACCCGCACGCCTGACTAGCATCACCACCCTGGATGGTTCTAAACTGGATGCAGTTTATCACAGTGCCATCCGTTTTGTCACTAAAGCACCTTATACCACTCACCACTGCAACCTGTATGCTCTAGTCGGCTGGCCCTCGCTACATATTCGTCGCCAGACCCACTGGCTCCAGGTCATCTACAAGTCCATGCTAGGTAAAGCTCCGTCTTATCTCAATTCACTGGTCACGATGTCAACACCCACCCGTAGCACGCGCTCCAGCAGGTGTATCTCACTGATCATCCCTAAAGCCAACACCTCATTTGGCCGCCTTTCGTTCCAGTTCTCTGCTGCCTGTGACTGGAACGAATTGCAAAAATCGCTGAAGTTGGAGACTTTTATCTCCCTCGCCAACTTCAAACATCTGCTATCTGAGCAGCTAACCGATCGCTGTAGCTGTACATAGTCTATCGGTAAATAGCCCACCCATTTTTACCGACCTCATCCCCATACTGTTTTTATTTATTTACTTTTCTGCTCTTTTGCACACCAATATCTCTACCTGTACATGACCATCTGATCATTTATCACTCCAGTGTTAATCTGCAAAATTGTAATTATTCGCCTACCTCCTCATGCCTTTTGCACACAATGTATATAGACTCTTTTTTTTCTACTGTGTTATTGACTTGTTAATTGTTTACTCCATGTGTAACTCTGTGTTGTCTGTTCACACTGCTATGCTTTATCTTGGCCAGGTCGCAGTTGCAAATGAGAACTTGTTCTCAACTAGCCTACCTGGTTAAATAAAGGTGAAATAAATAAAAAATAATAATAAAAAGATGCCACTTCTAAAAGTCTATTTCACACGATAGCCTGCTGAATTTGCAATATAACTTTTCTTTCATTTTGATTTTGGCACAAATTAAAATGTGGCACTGACTTGCCCATGTATTGATGTTTCAGCAGTGTCTCAATGAACACCCATACAGAAAACTAATGTATTATAATACACACTGAGTATACCAAACATTAGGAACACCCTCCTAATATTGAGTTATCTATGTCTCAAGGTTTAAAAATCCTTCTTTAATCTGTCTCCTCCCTTTCATCTACACTGATTGAAGTGGATTTAACAAGTGACATCAATAGGGGATCATAACTTTCACCAGCATTCGCCTACAGTATGTCATGGAAAGAGCAGGTGTTCATAATGATTTGTACACTCAGTGTATGTCACTATATTAGGGTTTGGTATGGACAGTTCGGCGTTCGACTAGCCATGTGGGACATGCAAGCGCAGTTACAAGCCTGCTAGAGTTAGGGGCAGGTGGACGAGCAATATCCACTGTCATAGTATGGATAAAGCCTTAGCTGGAGTAGCAAGCTAACTGAAGCCGAGTAGATCTAGTTTGCTTCATAGTATACCCCTCTGTAGTGTGTAGTCCAAAGACTCCTGTCTGTACAAAAAACAGGTGTAAAAACAACAGTTCCCATCAGGAATTACAGGGGGTTTACCTTTGTGACATGATCTTGTAGGCGTCTGGGAGATAGCAGTTTATGTTCTCCATCTGGAAGGGGTCAGCGTCACAGATCTTGTCGTCAGTTCGGCCGTAGTTGGCACTTTCAATCATGATGACATCACTTCCTGGACAGCGTAGGTCGATCGGATAACCCTCACAAGACAGCTCTCTCCTCACTAAGCCGAACGGCAGGGCAGCCCGGATAAACCCTGAGGGAATAGAAGAGTCTTCTATCAGTACAAAAGAAAATCAAAGAGAGAAATGTAGCCACTCTGAAAAAGACTCACCAAGGCTGTAGCCTGGAAAATTACTAAGAATTACAAAACGTGCTTGGCTAAGACAGGGGTATGAGATGACAGAACTTTCATCTCACAAGTACATTTTTGAAGAAATGTTACATCATTAAGTGTTTGAAAAATAGTTAATTGTTTTGGTTCCTGAAATCACTGTACTGTTTATCAATGACGAATGTGAAACCTCTCCTGTTACTATTTTGATTAAAATTTCGGACTCTCCTTTTTAACTGAAATGCTGTGTATCAATTAGCTTTAACGACACCATTTGAAGCACTGCATTTAAGTTTCCTTTATTCTCTCCATGGAAATTTAGAGAGGTGGGGGCTTGTGTTCTAAAAAATGTGAACACGGCCAAATAGCTGTGCTTATGGCTGGGTAAAGTTAACTATTTTGCTCCGTTTTCTTCTCTCTCAATTAATGATTTTGAAAGGACAGCTTTCCTTCCATTCCAGCTATGAACTGTAACATCTTCAGAATATTAAAGGAACTGTAGCTAATACATCATTCTCTAGAAATAGACTGAACTCTCTAAAACTTGCCAATGACAATGGTTTCACCGAGTTACAATTTAGTACAGATACAGACTTCTGGCATTTGCACTGCTGAGGAGAACTCTTACCACATATTGCCCTGTATATAATAGCGTTGTTAACTGTAACTTTTCTGTCTTGGTTGAAGCACATGTCATTAAGTGTTTACCGACTTCTTCCTCTCTAATGAGTCTGTGTTCACAGTCTGGTGGCTTGAAAAAATGTCATTACTCCATTTCATACACTCATTTGTTGTGTAAGACTGGCAATGGCAACCGGGACAGATCCTGTCTGTGCTATCCTTGATAATTACCCAGGGCCTTTGCATTTCATAAATTAAATAGTTTATACTCACCAAGCATGAGCGCAGTGTGCTCAAAGCAATTCACTTGAACTCTGCTAAATTGGCCCGCGAGGCTAAGTTTTTTTTCTCCCATCGAATGCTTCATCAATTAACAACCAATAAGATTACTTTGCACAATGTAACGCTGTACAACTGTTGTTAGAGACAATCAACATTCTGGGTTTTGTCCCTCTCTAGAAGTGCTACCTGGTGTTTTGCTAAGGAAGATTAATGTCAGTTTAGATTGTCTGATGCTTCCGCTTTTGTGCCAATAAGATGGTTTTGTTAATGTGCTCATTGCTTTACAGTGTAGATTTTAGAGGAAATAATGGTTGCATCACTATAGAGTCAGATTGCTGTCTTTAATAGTTGTATTCATCTTTTATTTATGTTTGGAAGAACCAGAACATGGGGGAAAGAGGCTACTTTGCTATTGGTCTTTTTTTGACATCCAACTTTCTCATCCGACCATTAAACATGAAAAGGGAAAAGCATTCAAGTCTGATAGGCTTTCACCTTACTTCAAAGTCTGCAGTTTTTTTTTCTCCTCACTTTCAGTAGAAAAAAATAATGCTTTAGGTGATACACAATTCAGAGGTGTTGTTGGCTCGCGAGAAATCCTCAAGTTAAAAAAACTTTAAAAACATGGCATGTCAGAAACATGATTTGACAACCAATCTAACGTTTATGTCAATGCATTCCAGCATAGCTCTATCATAAGTCAGTCACACACAATGTAATAACTAAGAGAACCTATGTAATACATCATACATTATCCTTATTATTGGACATAAAATACTTTAAAACACCAGCAAATCAGATACAAGTGATTTTAATTTTGGAAATCTGTTCCAAAGTATTCCCACAAATAATAGAGAGATATACAGTGTGAGTGATTGTATACAAATGTAAGCAAGATTTGAAGTTACATATGTTTGGGCTTTTTGTAATTATTTCTAATTATGTTCTGGCCCTCTTCCCATCCGCTCAAGAAAAAATTGTCGCTCGGCTGAATCTAGTTGATGATCCCTGTAATACATCAATCGATGACAATTTACAATTTGTATACTCACACACCCCTTTGAGACTAGTCAATGTGTAATGTCTTTCTTTTATGTCATATGTTTTTCACTGGAACAGCCAGCTTTGCTTTTAGCACCAGTATGGTACAGGTAAAACATTTTGAAAGCTCCTTTTCAATGTTTTCCCCTGAAAAATGGCTTTGTCCACAATAGTACTGTGAGTGAGCAACAAAACTGGTTTCAAGATTGTGGCACATTTTCAAGGTGAAGACTAAAATGACTACGAGGTTATACCCAGGACTTGTACAGTATTGGTACGTAACACATACCTAGTCTGACAAAATTGAACATTATTATTATTGCTATGTTTCCTCAAATTGAGAACTTTACATTTGCCTTTGGTGGCCACTGGCTATTGCCAAGCTTCAAATGTCATGAATATTTTGATCATATTGCCAACCAGATTCATGCACAGACCTTGAGGGGCAGGTGCTCGCTCAAAGAAGAAAGAAAAAAAAATGTTTTGCCCCAAATTCTCTACTGATGATACTTCAGAATTCTGTACTGCTCCCTTTAGTCAAATTTCATTTTTTGTTTTAATAGACCTTTCTTTTTCAGCAAAAACCTACTGCTCACAGAGGGCAAGGTTATCAGCAGATTATGTAAATCAGCTATGTAGTTAGCTAGCTAACTGTTAGCTATGCTGTTGTAACAATTTAACTACTCTTTACTTGGTTGGAGTTTGTTCTGCTGCTAACATCTGCAGTAGGCATTTTACAACTGAAAGACGATGCCCAGAGCTTACCCAAGATGTTGCACAACGATTGAAGTCAATAACTCAATGATTAAGTCAAAGTATGATATATTTGGGCTTGAAGTGGAAAAGTGGGGACATTGGACTTGTTCCATTGCAATGGTGTTTCCCTTATGATATGACAGACTAATACTTTCAGACTACGTTTCTTTTCAGGCAAGGTTATGTTTGAATGTTACCACCCACCAGCATGGCAAAGTTCTTCTTCTTCATGACGGAGCCAAAACAGCCTTTCAACATTCATTTGCTATTGCTCTTGCTATATCTATCTGTCTGTCTATCATTATCGTTTGTGCTTTGTCCATGTATCTGTTTGTCTCGGTTTGTAGCTTTATACATTCTGTCTGCCTGTCTGTCCATTTGTGCAATCCCCCCTGTGATGCTTTTAGGATTGCCAGTTGCAACACCAAAGACCTGGGATTGCATGAGTTGCCCTGACGACGTCAAGTTTACCAGCAGCCAACGTCAGGTTTACCAGCAGTGGATACGTTTCCTCGGATTGGATGAGCTGGATGAAAATGTACAGGCATCATTTTGAAATGCGCTTTTCAACCGGGAGTCTCTCTCAAACCATTTACCGGTGGAGATGGACTTTCAGAGGAGACTTCGGCTTAAAGATGATGCCAATACGACCATCTATCCGGACTGTAAGTAAAAAGAGCCTCTGAGTCACATAGCTGCTCAAATGTCAATTCTAAACTTGCCATAGGAAATGTGCTTCTTGAAATGCTTATGCAATTAGATAGCTAACATTTGCTGTGATAGCTGGGAGAGCTAATGTTAGCAGTGCTAAATGTGTAACGTTATGGTATCAAAACTTTGGAGTGAAGTGAGAGGTCATATTTACATATATTTACATGTTTCTATCACAAGAGAGAACAGCTGCCAGACAGACCTGCCACAGGCTTGCGATTTCTCAGCACGGAATCTGTGTGTCTTGCGATACAACACCACTAGCATGTATGCCTGAAGCTTCAGTGCCTACTCGCATTCCAGTGAAAAGGCTAAGAGTGGACTGTTCCACTGATGACTACAGTTATCAGTTATCACTGACATCATCTGCGGCATGGAACTGTAAGATACTTTGTAGTGACCTTGTAATGGTCATGTATGACTAAATGTGTTGTTGCACAGATACATTTGATAGGTGAAATGTATTGCTGTGCCAATGTACTAGATCTAGACTAATGTAGACAGTGAAAAAATTGTACCTCACACCTGCAACCTTTTATCACTGCTACAGAGTCCCAGACACGCCTGTTCTTATGAGGAAGTACTTGTGAGGAAGTACATTGTGTATGAAGACTGCCTGCTGCAGCAGCTTTTCCAATCCTTTCCAGTTTGCACCAAGGAATGTGAAATCATGAAGCGGTTCCAAGTTACCCTGATCTGCATTGCCCAGATTTGCCCTCACTGCGACAACACCAAGATGTGGAGGAGTACAACACCCCTTCAGGCAACCTCCACCTGACTGCAGGTATAGCTTTCACCGGCTCTTCTTTTGCGCAGACAACAAGGTAAAGCAAAATATGTTCTAGTGTAATCTGAAACCTTGGATGTAAGTATATAATGCTGATCTACGTTTCTATGTGCTTCATTTCTATTTCAGTTCCTGAATGTGCTAAAAGTGCAGACCATTTGCAAATAAACCGACTACAGCCATCAGTGAAAGGTACTGCATCCACCCACATACTGGCAGTGGAAGTCGGAGTAGAAAGTCCTCCTCCAGCAGTCTGACGCGGAAGCTGTGGATCTGAAAGCAGACCCACCTGGCCACTGTGCAAAATTTGTTTTGTGAAATATATTTGCATGCTGTCTGTCTACTTTTGAATTACACGTGGACAAAGGCACACACATGCCTGCATGTCCTATGCATATTTGCCAATACACACACACATACAAAATGTCCACACTTCTCGAGTTGGACTGACATTGATCTCAACCTCTAACCTCTAACAGGGTCCTACACCATGGTCAACTTGAACATCAATCAGTGGAGGCTCCTCCTCAAAGGAAGGGGAGGATCATCCTCCTCAGTGAATTTCTTAAAATAAAAAATGGTAAAACATTGAAAAACTAGACTAAATATATTCATGTCACCAACTAATTGATTAAAACACACTGTTTTGCAATTAAAGTCTACAGTAGCCTTAACAGCACTCTGTAGGGTAGCACCATGGTGTAGCCGGAGAACAGCTAGCTTCCTCCGTACATTGCCTAGGAGGCTCTTGGTTCTCACCCCATTACATAGAAATACACAGTAATTATGACAACTTCCGGAGGAAGTCCTCCAACCTATCAGAGCTCTTGCAGCATGAACTGACATGTTTCCATCCAGTGAAAGGATCATTGAAGGAATCTAGTACTGAAAGCATAAGCTACAGCTAGCTAGCACTGCCGTGCATAATATGTGGTGAATAGTTGACACAGAGAGAGAAAGACAACAGTTGAATTGTTTTCAACAAATTAATTTCTTCAAAAAGGAAGGAGAAGCAAGAGAGATATTGTCATTTTTTTCACTTTAAGTTTCACTTACTTAGCTAGCAAATGCAGCTGGCTAGTTTAGTTACGCAAACACTCAAACAAAGGGATTCTATGTTAGCTAGCTGGCTATGACTATCCAAAACAACACTGGAATTCTTCAAGTCAAGGTAAGCTTTTGGTTTTATAAAATTATAACTACTGGGAGCCCGCCGGTCTAACTGCTTACTGACTATATACTAACGTTACTGATTGTAGCAGGTTCACCAACGCATTAGTTATATTACCTATGTTGACTTTACTTTAGCTAATATGGGGACAACGATGTAGGCTGTGTATAGCGGTTATGACATGGTTTGGCTTGGAAAGTTTTTTTTCGCCAGGTCACATACAGCTGATGTGTTGTTGTTTGAAGTGCAATGTGGCTGCTATGATCAGGGGTGTATTCATTCCACTGATTCTGTCAAAAAATGTTTCTTAAACGAAACTGGGATGAAAATACCTGAATTTGTCCAATAGAAACTCTAATTTGCATCTGTTGGAATAGCGATTACACCCTAGATAAGCTAGATGCAGGCAAGAGTGTGCAGGGCTGAATTGAATGTGTCACTGTCTGTCCATGTGTCACTGTGTGTCATCTGAAAATGTTCTCTCGACCTGTGTGCACCTACATTGTAAGCTTTCATTCATAGGCTAAATTGTTGGGAATATGTGAGTATCACGTAGTAGCCTAAACCTATCGATGTTACACTGAACTGGATGAATGGAATATGAATGAGAGTCATCCAACATGCCGAAATAGAAATAAGGCCTTGCTCATGAAAAAAAGTGTTCTCTGACCACCACTGACATCATTAGAGTGTTGGACGTACAACTTGTACAGGTGAGCTTTTCATCCATGGAGTACCTTTGTCTGCCTAGATAGGCATCTCTGTGTCATGTTTGTAATGGCATCTCTGAATCCTGAATTGGAAGCCTCTGCCCAGCCTAACAAAGATTGAAGTAA
Source organism: Oncorhynchus tshawytscha (assembly GCF_018296145.1). Lineage (NCBI taxonomy): Eukaryota > Metazoa > Chordata > Actinopteri > Salmoniformes > Salmonidae > Oncorhynchus > Oncorhynchus tshawytscha. Next base: position 5,729,156 of record NC_056446.1, on the reverse strand, counting down.
ACATTTCCAATAATACTGTTTTTCGCTTACACAGAGCAACAATGTTGGCAACAGCTTGAGAATGGAGGAGGGACTGCTGAGGAGCCTTGCTGCCCTGGAGGAGGCAGATGTCAGCATTGGCTCCATAGTCACAGATCGACACCCCTCGATCCAGAAGTACCTGAGGGAGGAGAGGCCTGACATCAAGCACTACTACTACAACCACCTGTACTGGTTGGCCTCAATGTCAAAGTGTGGTAAGAAGATGGTGGCAAGGTAGACATCGGTAGCTAACCACATCCAGGATGTTCACAGTCACGATGACGACATATTCCCAAACTGCCTGCACCAACCCATTACAGGTGCAGAGGCCAGGGATTGGCTCAAACAGAGTATGTAAAAATAGTTTTCTGAACATTGCTTATCCCTCTATTTGTGAAACTTTGTGTTTACCAGACTTACAACTACTCTATTCAAAAGGCACCGGTGAACTCTGCGTATTTCTACATTTGGTGGGGAGACCAAAATTAGATAGGTTTAGTCTGACCTGTTCAAACTACAACATAGAATATATAATATGATACACACAAATAGATACTAACTGCCACTGGTAATAGAACAGTGACTATGTGTGTATGTTTTCACAGATGTATGGAGACTTTGAGTCCAGACCGACAGACGGGATTGATACTAATGTCTCTGAATGGAGAGAGACCTTGCACTCAACATTAAGACACAACTTGTATTTACTAGCCACAACTTGTAATTGTGTATTTTTGTATTATTTCATTGTATGCTATTAGTCAACAGGGGGAGGGAGAAACCCTGTGTATTACGTACAGGGTTGTTTGTTCTACATGAACCTGTTACTAAATGTGGAAGTTATCCAAACACCTAGTTTAGAATATCTACATAAGTTCATCAATTGCACTCTTATTTCTCTGTAGGCTACTAACCGATTCAAAGCTTCCTCTGGCATCTAACCATGCATCTATTTGCCTGTAGTTATTGGACTCAACCTGCAGGACCCATGGGTAGAGGCAAACTCCCTTATACCCAGGATGGAGTGTCATGCACGTTTCTCCTCCTGCCACCTGAATGCACAGATCCATAACCTGTAATGCTTAAACACCCACTGGAGACTTGAGACAGCACAGCTTTGCCTAGAGAGCTGTGCAATGTGCATGTCAGTGTGTAGACAGTCAAATCCTGTCCCTGTGGTGAGGGGGTGTAAGAAAGCTACTATACACAACTTATTTTGATGCTAGGTAAAGTGTATGCATACTGTCTTCATATAAGCACATCAGTATGATTTTTTTTTTACAGTAGAAAAGTTTGGTCTGTGTAGCACCACCACACACACAGAATTAGAGTTGACAAATCAACATAATACACAACATACCTCTGCAACCTCCTTAGAGCACAAGTTCTGAAGCTTGGAGAGATTTGTGCAATGTTCATAAGTGAACCCAAAGGGGATATTTATATGAGTAGTTCTGGGGTTAGTCACCCTCTACAGATCTAACAGCAGCCATAAGGTTGCTAGCTACTTTTGTAGCAAGGTGTGGTAGCAAACGAGTGTCATGACACACATGCAGAAAATGGCTCTTGCCGTCTTCTGCATAACTGGATTTTAATATCAGCTAGCATGTCTAGCTAGCTGCAGATATGGCTAGCTCACAGGAGGTTGGTGGCACCTTAATTGGGAAGGATGGGCTCATGGTAATGGCTGGATGTATCAAATACATCAAACACATGGTTTCCATTCCATCTGCTCTGTTCCAGCCATTATTATGAGTCGTCCTCCCCTCAGCAGCCTACACTGGGCTAGCTAGCCATCAGCTGGGCTAAACATAGAACGTCAGCGGAGGCGTTAGCATACAGAACAGAATAATAGCTACCATCGCTCGTTCTGATTTAGGGCTAGCTAGCAGGCAGAAAAGCCAGGCAAAATCAGTGAGTTTAGCATCAGCAACATTAGATAACATTAGCTAGCTAGCAACACTGAACCTCCCATTTCGTGAATATGTATTAATAGCCCAGGTCATTCTTCGGAGGTGGAACATAAACAAGCATTTCCTCTCTAAGACAGAAATTATGTTGAAATAGAGGCGGTACTGCCCTCTGGTGGGCGCATTTAAAAACAGTCTAATTGAACCCTTCCCTGTCTCTGAGCATGAGATGACATAAAACTCAAAAGTAGCCAGTGTGCTACTAATCTTACGACCGCTAGGCGTGTGTAGTTTCTGCTTGTGCTGCAGCAGCAAGAAGACAAGTGCAGTGTATGCTCGTATGGGTGTAGAGAAGCGGGGAGGGGACATTTTCCAAGATTCAAAAATGAGAAATTACCTACTTTGATGGTCAATTCTTTACAGAACAGAAGAGAAAAGAGACTAAAAATTAAATAAAACATTTAGTAATAAAAAAAATGCTACCAATCTAAAAGTGCACTCCTAGAGGCCTATCTGTGCACATGCCTATTGCCAACCATTGCACCCTGTCATCATACTAATTTATTAAATAAGCAACTGCATGATAGCGCAGGAATTGAAAGGGATCAATAATCTTAAAGTACAAACATTTTGGAAAACTGACTGGAGGTAACAAATGTAAAATGTTACTTGATGTTTAAACTGTCATTTTTTTCATTGTTATGTTTAAACATAAACCAAAAAAATCATAAAATGATGTGAATTCACAATCCAGATATGGTTATGCGTATGACCTCTAGGGGCCATACAGTTCAATCTACCGCAGTCCTGGCTACCTACCTACCAGTTCTCACTAGTTACCACAACCACAAACTCACAAAAGCCAGCCTATTTCTACAACTGATCTTCTTAAAATGTGATTTTAAACCTACTGGACTTGTTAATGTGTGAAAGTTACATATTTCTAAAACATATTTTGGAATTTCGCTTGCTGCCCTTTCAGCGGAATATTGTCGAGGGGTTCCGCTAGCGGAACGCCTGCCCTAGAAAGGTTAAACACCCCTAGCTATTAATATGTAGAGGGTTGTTGCCGATTGTTTTAGCACTTGAAGCCATGTTTTTTTCTCCAATGGTCTACATTGGGCTGCATTCCTGTTTGACTCAATTTACTTCACATGGATCAAATAGGTTGCAGTGGTGTAAATCTGAATGAGATATAATAGCTTGCGCTGCCCTACTTTGTGACTGGAAAATATCTGGTTCTTGAGCCAAAAATGCATGCTGTCAGAGTTTGATCCTCTGCATGTATGATGCCAAACCACCCATGCTCGGTGTCCCAACAATACTGTTAAAACACTTAAGTCACTGCAGTGCCTCTAAAAATTCAGATTCTGGTTTTATGACTGAATCCTGGTGCAGTTATTGTGTTTTAGGTACAAAAACAAACCAGCACGATATAGTTAAAGAAAAATATTAACTTAACAGCAAAGAGCCATGATCAACTCTCGATAGATTCCATTTTCTATCATGACACATCTTTAATGTCATCATGTTCTTGTTAAAAAATCCCGGGACAATAAACAGCAACATGTCAACAGCAAAATGAGTGCAGAAAAGTTGACATGTTTCTGATTCATGTCCAGGAATGTTGAACATCCAAATAGTTCATACATCATAGAATCAAAGTGTTGTTCGTAAACAACATCCAAAAAGCCTCTCAATTGATTAGGCCAGGGGTTGAACTAGTTTCTAACCCTGGTGTTGTGTGATGCTCCAGGACAAGGGGGTGACTGACACAGACAAATCAATACAATGATGGGTAGCTATATCTGGTCAGGCAAACTACCTTATTTCAGACTAACAGTATGGTGTACATGTTAGGACATTCTCAGTCTTTAGCCTTCCCTACTATTTTATTTCAGACCAATGGTACATTTTACATGTTAGGACACCCTCAATTTCAAACCCAAACCCACTAATTTATTTCAGACCAATAGTATGGTATCGATTTTAGTACACCAATAATTTTGCACGCCCAATTTTTCAGTTTTTGATTTGGTAAAAAAGTTTGAAATATCCAATAAATGTCGTTCCACTTCATGATTGTGTCCCACTTGTTGTTGATTCTTCACAAAAAAATACAGTTTTATATCTTTATGTTTGAAGCCTGAAATGTGGCAAAAGGTCGCAAAGTTCAAGGGGGCCGAATACTTTCGCAAGGCACTGTATTCCAGTCTATGCTAGCAAAACAGTCCTGCAGCTTAGCATCTGCTTCATCTGACTACTTTCTTATTGATCTAGTCACTGTTGCTTCCTGCTTTAATTTTTGCTTGTAAGCAGGAATCAGGAGAATAGAATTATGGTCAGATTTGCCAAATCGAAGGCGAGGGAGAGCATTGTACGCATCTCTGTATGTGGAGTAAAGGTGGTCCAGAGTTGTTTTTCCTCTGGTTGCACATTTAACACACTGAAAGAAATTTGGTGAAACGGATTTAAGTTTCCGTACATTAAAGTCCCCGGCTACTAGGGGCGCCGCCTCTGGGTGAGCTTTTTCTTGTTTGCTTATGGCAGAATACAGCTCATTCAATGCTGTCTTAGTGCCAGCCTCTGACTGTGGTGGTATGTAAAACAGCTACAAAAAATACAGACTGTGGTCTACAGTTTATCATGAGATACTCTACCTCAGGCGAGCAATAGCTCGAGACTTCCTTAGATGTCATGCACCAACTGTTATTTACAATAATACATAGTCCACCGTCCATTGTCTTACCAGACGTCGCTGTTCTATCCTGCCGGTGCAGTGTATAACCAGCCAGCTATATGTTGATAGTGTCGTCATTCAGCCACGTCTCCGTGAAGCATGAGATATTACAGTTTTGAATGTCCCGTTGGTAGTTTAATCTTCTGCATAGGTCATCTATTTTATTGTCCAAAAATTGCACGTTTGCTAGCAGAATGGAAGGAAGTGGGGTTTATTCGATCGCCTACGAATTCTCAGAAGGCAGCCCGCCCTCCGGAACCTTTTTATCCACCTCTTCACGCAAATCACGGGGATCTGGGCCTGTTCCCGAGAAAGCAGTATATCATTTGCATCGACTCATTGAAGGAAAAAAAGGATTCTGCCAGTCCGTGGTGAGTAATCGCAGTCCTGATGTCCAGAAGATATTTTTGGTCATATGAGACGGTAGCGGCAACATTATGTTCAAAATAAGTAAAAAAATAATTTTTGCAAACAATGCAAATAAACAAACAAAAAAACTATCGGTTGGGGGCACGTAAAACATCTGCCTTCTTCTGAGGCGCCATCTTACATGTAAGGTATTTTAATTGTCTGTAACGTCTACTTATTAAATGTTTGTAGTGGCTTAATGAAAAGTGTATTGTAATGTATTTTAAGTTCTGTGTTGGGTTCCAGGAAGATTACATTTTGCCGCCAGCTATTGGGAATCCTAAGAAAAATTCTAATTCAAGCCTCACCCTACTAACATATTTCAGACCAAAGGTACGGTGTCCAATGTCTATTTTAACACTCTCAGTCACAAGCCTGAGTCACCATCATCATCCCCATCTGTATTGTGTTTGTTGAGCGCAATTCAGGTTTATTCTCTATGACAAGACCTCACGGAAAATATCTCTTCAATATCTCGAAATTATGAAAAGATGGCTTGCCAAATCAGTTTCTGAGATTGACAATCAAGAAGGATGCCTGTGATCCTCACTCAAAATGTATGCACTTCAAATATTTCTGTCAACATCATTCTCTCAAACCGGATTTAGTGGATGCATGAGAGGCAATTACTAATCAAATAAGGCAATGCTTCTCCTAGCTTCTCCTATCCAGAGATGATTTTCACTGGGTAGACAGGGAAAGCGAAATGAAAGTTGATCTGAAATATCTCAATGACATAAACTAAACCTTTTCCTCACTATAGCAGTCAATAACTTAATAATGGGCTGCTGTTCCTTTTTTGTTCAGACTTGAGGAGAGCAAGGAACCAAAGCACCATTGATCATGGCCTCGTACAACAATATACTGCAATTACGCAAGAAGAATATGATTTTTGCACATCTAACATTACAAATAAATAAAAATAAAATAAAAATAAAAATACTGATTGTGCCAGGCTCACTCTTTTCAAATAATTATCACATAATCCAAAAAGTGAGAGAAAGTAATAATTTTATTTAGATCATGGAGCTAATAGCTTAATAATGCAGCAAGATTTACACCGATCTTATTTACTACTTATGTATCTCTGCAGTTTAGGCTAGAGGATATGCTGCCACACACACATGAACGCACACACGCACACACACAGTTTTACAAAATAGTAAACGTAAACTATAAAGGTCGTTCCACGAATAGAGTACATTTTGGGTAGTGTAACTTAGTAAAAAAATCACCTATTAATTTCACCTAAATTTAACATTCTGGTATGAAGAGCACATGATCAACTTAATAAAAAACATGTTTCAACATGTAAGTGTCATGTAAGTGTCATTAAAGTAACATGGTTGACCGTAACAGGATGGAGGTTTTCATCTTAAATCAGCCATGAATCCCCTTGTGACAGGGGGAATAAAATAAAATAAAAATGTATTGGTCACATACACATGTTCAGCAGATGTTATTGCGAGTGTTGCGAAATGCTTGAGCTTCTAGTTCCAACAGTGCAGCAATATCTAACATGAAATCTTACAATTCCACAACAGCTACCTAATACACACAAATCTAAGTAAATGGGTGGAATAAGAATATATACATATAAATATATGGATGAGCAATGGATGAGCAATGGAAGAGCAGCATAGCCAAGATGCAATAGATGGTATAAAATACAGTATATACATATGAGAAGAGTGATGCATGATATGTAAACATTATTAAAGTGGCATTAAAGTGACAAGTGATCTATTTATTAAAGTGGCCAATGCTTTCAAGTCTGCATGTATGTAGGCAGCAGCCTTTCTGTGTTAGTGATGGCTATTTAACAGTCTGATGGCCTTGAGATAGAAGATGCTTTTCAGTCTCTCGGTCCCAGATTTGATGCACCTGTACTGACCTATCCTTCCGGATGGTAGCGGGGTAAACAGGCAGTGGCTCGGGTGGTTGTTGTCCTAGACTATCTTTTTGGCCTTCCTGTGACATCGGGTGCTGTAAGTGTCCTGGAGGGCAGGTAGTTTGCCCCTGGTGATGCATTGTGCAAACCGCACCACCCTCTGGAGAGCCTTGCGGTTGTGTGCAGTGCAGCTGCCGTACCAGGCGGTGATACAGCCCGACAGGATGCTCTCAATTGTGCATCTGTAAAAGTTTGTGAGGGTTTTAGGTGACATGCCACATTTCTTCAGCCTCCTGAGGTGAAGAGGTTCTGTTGCACCTTCTACACCACACTGTTTGTGTGGGTGGACCATTTCAGTTTGTCCATGATGTGAACACAGAGAAACTTAAAATGTCCCACCTTCTCCACTGCTGTCCCGTCGATGTGGATAGGAGGGTGCTTCCTCTGCTGTTTCGTGAAGTCCACGATCATCTCCTTTGTTTTGCTGATGTTGAGTGAGAGGATGTTTTCCTGACACCACACTCCGAGTGCCCTCACCTCCCCCTCTTGTCGTTGTTGGTAATAAAGCCTACTACTGTTGTGTCATCTGAAAACTTGATGATTGAGTTGGAGGTGTGTATGGCCAAGCAGTCAAGGGTAAAAAGGGAGTACAGGTGGGGGCTGAGCATGCAGCCTTGTGGGGCCCCAGTGTTGAGGATCAGCGAAGTAGAGATGCTGTTTCCTACCTTCACTACCTGGGGGCGGCCAGTCAGCAAGTCCAGGACCCAATTGCACAGGGCGGGGTTGAGACCCAGGGCCACAAGCTTAAGGATGAGTTCGGAGGGTACTAATGGTGTTGAATGCTGAGCTATTGACAATGAACAGCATTCTTACGTAGGTATTACTCTTGTCCATATGGGATAGGGCAGTGTGCAGGCGACTGCATCGTCTGTGGACCTATTTGGGCGGTAAGCAAATTGAAGTAGGTCTAGGGTGACAGGTAAGGTGGAGGTGATATGACCCTTGACTACTCTCTCAAAGCACATTGTGATGATAGAAGTGAGTGCTACGGGGCGATAGTCATTTAGTTCAGTTACCTTTGCCTTTTTGGGTACAGGAACAATGGTGGTCATCTTGAAGCATGTTGGAACAGCAGACTGGGACAGGGAGAGATTGAATATGTCCATAAACAAAACACACCAGCCAGCTGGTCTGCACATGCTCTGAGGACGCTGTTAGGGATGCTGTCTGGGCAGGCAGCCTTGCTAGGGTTAACATGTTTAAATGTCTTACCCACTTCGGAGAAGGAGAGCCCACAGTCCTTGGTAGTGGGCCGTGTCAGTGGCACTGTATTATCCTCAAAGCGAGCAAAGAAGGTGTTTAGTTTGTCTGCAAGCAAGACTGCAGTGTCTGTGACGTGGCTCGTTTCCCTTTTAGTCGTGATTGTCTGTACCCTGCCACATACGTCTTGTGTCTGAGCCGTTGAATTGCGACTCCACTTTGTCTCTATACTGACATTTCACTTGTATGATTGCCTTGCGGAGGGAATAACTACACCGTTTGTATTTCTGCCATATTCCCAGTCACCTTTCCATGGTTAAATGCGGTTGTTCGCACTTTCAGTTTTGTGCCAATGCCACCATCTATACACGGTTTCTCGTTAGGGTAGGTTTTAATAGTCACAGTAGGTACAGCATCACCTATATACTTCCTATAAACTCACTCACCGAATCAGCGTATATATGTCGAAATTATTCTCTGAGGCTTCCCGGAACATGTCCCAGTCCTCATGATCATAACAATCTTGAAGAGTGGATTCCAATTGGTCAGACCAGTGTTGAATAGTTCTTAGCCCTGGTACTTCCTGTTTGAGTTTCTGACTATAGGAAGGGAGAAGCAAAATGGAGTCGTGGTGAAATTTGCCGAAAGGAGGGTGGTGGAGGGCCTTGTATACATTGTGGAAGTTAGAGTAGCAGTGATCCAGTGCGAGTGCTACAGTCAATATGCTGATAGAATTTAGGTAGCCTTGTTCTCAAATTTCCTTTGTTAAAATCCCCAGCTACAATAAATGCAGCCTCGGGATATATGGTTTCAAGTTTGCAGAAAGTCCAGTGAAGTTCCTTGAGGGCCGTCGTGGTATCGGCTTGAGGGGGGGTATACACGGCTGTGACAAAAACGGAGGAGAATTCTCTTGGGAGATAATATGGTCGGCACTTGATTGTGAGAAATTCTTGTTTAACAAAAAGACTTCAATTCCTGTATGTTGTTACAATTAGACCATGAGTCATTAATCATGAAACATACACCCACTCTTCTTCCCGGAGAGATGTTTATTCCTGTCGGCGCAACGCACAAAGTATCCAGGTGGCTGTACCGACTCCGACAGTAAATCCTGAGAGAGCCATGTTTCCGTTAAACAGAGTGTGTTAAAATCCCTGATGTCTCTCTGGAGAGCAACCCTTGCCCAAATGTTTTCTACCTTGTTATCTAGAGACTGTGCATTAGCGAGTAAAATACTCAGAAGCGGCGGGTGGTGTGTGCGCCTTCCGAAGTCTGACCAGAAGACCACTCCGTCTACCTCTTCTCTGGCGCCATTGTTTTGGGTCAGCCTATGAAATCAGTTCAAATGCCCTGGGTGGTTCGGACAAAGGATCCGCTTCAGGAAAGTCGTATTCCTGGTTGTAGTGCTGGTAAGTTGATGTCGCTCTGATATCCAATAGTTCTTCCCGTCTGTATGTAATAACACTTAAGATTTTCTGGGCTAACAATGTAAGAAATAATACATTAAAAAAAAGAATACTGCAAAGTTCACTAAGGACTAGAAGAAGCAAGGCAGCCCTCTCTGTCGGCACAATCATCTCTTCTGGAAGCTTGTGTCAAACAGGAAGGGGCAATTGAATGTAAGCTTCACAAAAAAAATAACATTTTAAAAGAAATGATAGCCTAGCTATCTATGGGTAACATGGTTGTGGTATGCTCGACACATTCACTTATCCACCACAAAACACCAGAAGATTGCCAAAAAGAGTAGAACCAGCTCACCAGCGTCTGCACTATGATTTGACCATTACATGTCCAATGTTTCTTTAGAAACATGTTTTTTTAAGAAATAGTTTTACCAAATGGTCGACCTTAAAATCAATGAATCACTAATCACATGAAATAAATAATAACCTTCCGAAATGACTTAATTAAAGCAAGAACATAACTAGGTGTTTACAATTATGGTGAAAACTTGAAGAAATGTTGGGGTTAAGAGGTTAAAATCTTCCTATAAGTCGTAAAAACATGACAAGGGACATGTCAAAATGCAGATTTATGGCACCTAAGCAAGTCTTTATTTATTTAAAAAAAACAGATGTAATTAATTTTACATGTGGTCTATATTAAAGGGTACTTATAACAAGATTTTAAAATGCAATATTGCTGCACAATATCTGCTTAGAATATCAAAGGGTTGCTAAATGTACTCTATTTGTGTAAGGACCTGTATGCACATGATTTGCTCATTGTTTAAAAGGCTATTACATGCACACATTCTGTATGTCTAAAGCTCTATATCATTTCCCTGTGTTATTTTTGATGGCTTTTGTGGTTGTGTCATGAAACGCATCTAGGGGATCTCAACAGCTTATTAGTATTTGAGAGCACTTGTTGCTATATTGGGTTTCAGAGGCCTTTCTAATACCATGCATTGTGCCATGGAGAGGTGCTGTAGGGACCAACAAAATGAGCAAACAGGTTCCTCTACTCTTCAATGATCACAAAGTGGGGCACAAATGCACATGGATAAACTAAGAGAGAGAGAGAGAAACATTTAATATGTGTGTTCTTTACATTATCATCAGGCACACCTAACAGCCTTTTCAACACTTGTCTCTCACATCAATGTGATAGTCGTAAAAAACAACAGCAACATATTTACTAAAAGAGAAAGGCGCATCTCAATCAAGACATATAAAGGTGACAGATACTCAAAGATCTGCCTCCGCTGCTAATTAAATGATGGGAGTGTGGAACAGAGGTAGTCAATAATATATTACAAGGAATGCTCAATCCTGTGTCCATGGCAATCGGTGGTCCACCAGTGCCATAATTGCAGAGATCCTCCTTGTTGACATGGCACCTTATCAGGCATTCTGGTCAGTCACTCGGTGAGTAGCTTTTCAATTCCTCTCAGGCAGCGATGTAGCCAGCGTTGAACTCAAGTGTGTGTGTGTGTGTGTGTGTGTGTGTGTGAGCAGGCCCATGCCACACAGCACAATGTTGTGCATTCAGCGAGGCCCCTTCACTCCGTCCACAGACAGTAATTAACTTGTAAGCTTGGGTAAATAACACTGTAGAGCCTTGATTTGAGATCAACATGCAACAGAGTTCGGGCCAATTCAATTTCAAATCCAGTCAATTGAGAAAGTAAGCCAAATTCCAATTTAAAATGTTCTCATTGAAAAGCAGAGCTGGTTAGGCTGTTTTATGTTATCCAGAGTGTTGGGGGCTGCAACTGTGCTGCTGGCAAAAATTGTATTTAGCTTGTTTGCCAACGTTTACTGACACCGGCCATATTCAATGGGTGTTGAGCGTTCATAAAGTCGTCAGTTATTCTGCGCTCTGGCACACTCAGACGAGAGTGCTCTGAAATCGGAGAAAATAGCCAGAGAGAATTCACCAGCTAAGTCTATCGACAGTTGTCGCGGTGACATCATAAACATTATATTGAAATAGTTACTTGCATAGTGGAGTCTTTTGTTTAGACATGTAGCTAGCTAGCTAATCAATGAACCATAATCCCAAATCATAACGTTACTACCCTGCATGAATCTGCAGGTAGCTAACCATCCAGGTTCAATGTTAGCTAGCTAACATTAGGCTATAACTAGCAATGCAAATGGCTAGCCAGCTAGCTAACAGTACACTTTAACTTGAAATGAAAGCGACTGACAAAATTTGAAACGTGTAATATCTGAAAATGTATCTCGCTAGACTCTCTTACCCGTATACATGGATGGATGCTTCTCCCTTTCTGTCACGGATGCCATGGTTGCCCTTAGTTTGAAAAGGTAATCCGGTGACAGGTGTTTTATACAACAGCCTTCTGTGTGTTCTCTTTTCGACTCCGTCTGCATATTTGCAATCAAACGGCAGAATTTTCTCCATCTCCTTACCTATCATACTCTAATTCCATTGATTTCAAAACTCGGTCCTCCAGAAAGTGGAGAACAACACTTCTGCCGTTGTACTATGTGATATCTTTAAAAAAATCAGTGTTAAAAAGGATTACCTGCACATACTGACCAACTTATATTATAGACAGATACATGCTACATGGCAGACCAAACCAAACTCATCTCTCAGCATGTCCAGCCTACTCATTACCTCAGCCAATCATGGTTAGCGGGAAGGTTGCTGACTTTTTCCATGGCTAAACCAACTAGGCTCATAATTTAACAATTGTATTTGTATTTAAATGGCATACACATTAGTTATTAAGGCACATGAAAATTCACATGTTCCAGAAGGCATTTCTGTCCAAAAACGCATGCAGATTTAAAACATAAGTTTACATTCAAATGGCGCTCCTGTGAAGTAGGGATGTGCGAAATACGCTTATTTTCCTGAAACGAGTCACGTATTAAACACCATCTCTCTGGTGCTATAAAAGTTTTGAAAAAAATATTCTACAAGACAAATCAATTGGAAAGTAACCATCTGCCAGGATATGAGTGTCACTGAAGCGGGGGTTAATGAACAAAATGTTTCCTATTTCACACAAACAGGGAGTCATTAGGATGATGTCCTATGCTACAATCCTAAACTGCTGAGGGGATATTACTATTAGCAAACAGACGTGGGGCATAGTGTAGCAGCACACAGCACACACAAACATACACACAGAGACACATGCACTGACGCAGGCAGGCACGCACACAGGCACAGGCATGCACACACACACCAAACTGAGGAATACAAACCGTATCGAATATGGAATTTTGGGGGAAAACTAACATTAATTTTTCAAAGCTGAATTGCTGACAAACTATGGCACTCTCATCATCAGCAACTGATATTGCAGATTGGAGAAGCTTTGTTTTCATTCATCAGTGACCATTGTTCCTACAGTAGACTATTTTCATATTAAAATGGCATTGGATAAAGTTTCCAAAGTACAGTCAGAGGCAAGGGGAACCTGATCAAAAGGCCCATTCACCCCTCTCATACATACTGTGCCCATTGTGGCCACAGCACAAAGGAACCTCTGGATTATTTTGACATGAAACCAGATAATTTCTCTTTTCAATGGGAATGAGAAGTGTGACGACGACTCTCCAGACGCTTGTCGTCTACTGTTAACACAGCTTTTGTTTCTCCTTTGTTTCTGACAGCTAGCATGCTAACATCTCTTCTCTGGCCGCCATTATTCCAGACTCTCCGTCGACAAGGTCGCTTGCTGAGGGGATTTGGTGCCAGAAAGGAGAGTGTGGCCTATAGCATTAGTCATGGCCACAGGAAACCCAGCTTGAGTCCTCTAGGTTTCACTTTCTCCCCCCTAAGGCACAGCACAACGGAAGTCTATGGAGCAAAATAAACCTTTAAGTCAAGTTTCTTCCCACAGTGCTGATTCAACTTAATCCGCAGATATCCTTTACATCAGCGTGTATTCTTAAGAAGTCAGGTTCACACAGGGGAGGAAGAGAGGGGAAATATTGTATATTTCTGAGAAGAAAGTGAATGTGTTTGCTTGAACAGCAGGCTCCAATGTACAGTACGCTACAGTAGTAATTGAATTTATTTATTTTTTATTCAAAAATGCAATATATTATTTTCCAGAAATGTTCGAAAACTGACATTAATATAAAACACAGCATGAAAGAGAGAGAGCTATACTTTGTTCTTCTTACCATGACATGGGCTAGTGAAAAGACATGATTTTGTTTTAAATATATTGCCTAACACCACCCAAGCCAATATATCCTCCAAACACCGGCTTCTTGGGCATTATCACTTAATTAAACATTCCCCATGTAATGTTAATGGGGTGCTAACATGGCTGCCATAGAATTTTTAAGGGTCATGATGCTCATTCTAGACATTATGTTCCCTATGTAATGTTAAAGGACGCTAACATGGCTGCCAATGTTTATTGTAGTGTCATGTAAATGCATCGTAAATGCAGAAACTTCAATTGCCCAACTTTCTAAACACATGGCTCTGGATTAAAGGCTCTAAATTAACTTCTTGACGCTAACCATCCCTTTAGCTGGATAATTGTCATCAACATCCGCTGAATTGTAGAGCGCCACATTCAAACAATATGGTTCTCAATCAGAGGCAGGTGTTGTTAGTTGTCTCTGATTGAGAATCATACTTGGGTAGCCTTTTCCTACCAGTGTTTCGTGGGTGATTGTTTTCTGTGTCTGTGTGTTCCACACGGAACTGTTTCGGTTTTCGTTTCTGTCTTTCTATTTGTTATTTTGTATTTTCGCGTTCAGTGATTTTGTTCATTAAAACATGATGAACACGTACCACGCTGCATATTGGTCCGATCTCTCATACTCCTCGTCAGAGGAGGATAAATCCCGTTACACATGTTTTTTATAATCAAACCTCAGGTTATTTTTAAAATATATAATCGATAATATATCAACCGCAACTGTCTTTTACAGTAGGAGAGGGAAAGGCAATGGCTGCCCAACTCATGCCAACACCTGACGCAATGTTATCTTTCTCGCTCATTTTTCAAAATAAAAGCCTGAAACAATGTCTGAAGACTGTTGACACCTTGAGGAAGCGATAGGAAAAGGAATCTGGTTGACATCCCTTTAAATGGAGCAAAGGCAGGCTATGGAACATGGAATTTTCAAAATATAAGGCACTTCCTGGTTTGTTTTTCCTCAGGGTTTCGCATGTAGTATCAGTTCTGTTATATTCACAGATAATATTGTGACCGTTTTGGAAACTTTAGAGTGTTTTCTATCCAAATCTGTCAATTATATGCATATTCTAGCATCTGGACCTGAGAAATAGGCTGTTTACTTTGGGAACATTATTTTTCCAAACATAAAAATAGTGCCCCCTAGCTTCAAGAGGTTAACATTTTTAATTGATAGCACTGGTGCTCCATAATTTAAAAAGGTTAGGAGCACCACATGAAATTTAGGGGCACCAGAAAAATATATTTTGTAATGATACAGCCTATTGTCATGAAGTTGGCCTGTGGGTGAGGTTTATGACTCCCTCCCAAAAAATACCTTTCTCCATTTCCGCTCTCTTGACTCTACAGAAGGACTCCTGAAAAGCCTTTGTTAAACATGGAGAGTCTGGGAACATCAAAAGGAGGGGGGAAAGGAAACATATTTCGGTAATCCAACTAGCTGAAAATACGCATTGGTACTAAATTAATATGATGCCAGATCAGTTGGTGTCTGAGACATTATTACTGATGATAGGACGACAAACTGTAACTTGGAAAGTCTACACATTATAGTTATCAGATTCACATGGAATTGTTGTGCAATTTAAATGTTTAAATATGAAACTTTTTGTGAAAAGATTAAATGTAATTTAGCTTCTTAACGAGAGAACGGTTTGTCATAGAGTAAACTATGCTCAACTCATTGGCCCTGCCCATGTGAAAAGACATTGGTTATGTACTATGAAACACGCCCATCTCTCCCCTCCTATATAAAGCCCTTGACGAAAATGTAACTTTCTGTTCCGAGGACAATTGGGGCGACAGACCAACTTTTAAAAGGGATCAGATAATAAGCTGTTCCAAGGACGTGTGGACTTGAGGTCCCCACGTTGAAAGGACAAAGACCACCTACAGAACTAAGCCAACCTTAGAGAACCTAATGAAATTAGCATTGAATTTCAATGTGAAGGTGACGACCTACACCCCGGGAAGGATGAATTTCGACTATACCAGCCAGAATATAGCATGAGCTTAAAAGTATGGCAACTTGGCATGAACTTTGAACTCTTATTCACTCCAGAAGTGATACCTCCTAGCCATTGGGTTAGCAGCAGTTGCTAAACATGGGCAAGAAGAGGACGGACAGAGTATTCGTTTTACCACGCTCCAGTTCACCACTAGACATTCTTCAGAGAACCAGAGATCCATAAAGGACAAACCGGCAACCCATCGACAACCAATTTACCGAAGCGCAGCTCAAAGTAAATATTTATTGCATTCTCCTTTTTCAAATGGGTGGAAATTTAGAATGCATAAGAATCTGTATTTACGATAGCATAGCTTCTCCCTTTGTTACTCAGTCTTCCCGCTCTTTCACTCAAACCCAACCCCCTCTCTGTGTAACCAGCCGTCGTATCTGTTCCGTCCACCAGGGACGTTCTCTTTATAACAAAATAGGTCAATCAATGTATGATTCATTCTGTGTATATGATTCATTCTGGGTATATGTAATTCTGTGTGATTAGTTAGGTATTTAGTAAATAAATAATTAAACCCAATTTTGTATTGCTGATTCCACTTGTTAGCCAGGGTTTGTGAAGATAACCAAGAATTTACCACTTTCAGATGAGACTATACAAGGTGATGATTAAATATTGACTGCTATTGATGTAAAAGATTACTAGAGTTAAGAGTTTATTCAGAAGATAACAGCTCTATAAACATTCTCTCATGGTGCCCCGATTTTCTAGTTAATTATCTACCTGATTAGCTTAATCAGGTAATATTAATTACAGAGAAATTATTTTATAGAATAGCATGTCATATCACTTAATCTGGCATAGCCAGATAGGGCTTAAATACATTTTTGCTACTTTTGAAGCACATGTTGTGCCCTAGAAATTAATACGGAAGACTGTAAAAACAATAGTTTATTATAAAAGCTAAAATATTGATGTGAATACCTATCAATGAAATTATAGAGTCATTTGTGGAATATTAGATGTAAAAGCACTATTTTCCTGTTGAGATGAATCACATAAAAAATGTCAGATTTGTGCTGATGACATGTCATTCATTCATTGCTATGCTATGATCATTGATCTCCTGAAGAAGCTATCCCTTTCCCTTTCCTTCTGTGCCCCCAAATGTTTACATATACTGGGAAAGTTAGCTAGCTAGCCAATTAGGTAACATGACATTAAAAAGTGTAAACAAATGGTGAGCAGTTTTATAACGGCCCACAACATAGTTTATGAATTTAAAATGTGGTCCTGGTGATTTGATAAAATATAAAAACGTTGCACTGGTAATATGGGTCCGATATTTTGACCTGTTTGTGCTAGAAGCAAGCCGTTAGTAATGGTGCAACCATCTAATCACTTTTTTTCTCTAGGGCACTCGGAAACAACGGTACAACAAAGCCTTATAATTACAACAATTATTATCTGGGAGATGTTTTTCATAGTCGCACAGTGCTCCCAAAATAAAACTCCTGGTCGCACAGTAAAATATTTTCCTGCATATCCGTCCAAATTAGGGTTGCAAAATTCGGGGAACTTTCAATCAATTCCCTGGTTTTCCCAAAATCCCGCTTGGAGGTTTCTAGAATCAGGAGAGAATAAGCAGAAAATCCAGAATCCTCCAACCAAGATTTCTGGAAAACAAGGGAATTTATTGAAAGTTCCAGGAATTTTGCA
Source organism: Oncorhynchus tshawytscha (assembly GCF_018296145.1). Taxonomy (NCBI): domain Eukaryota; kingdom Metazoa; phylum Chordata; class Actinopteri; order Salmoniformes; family Salmonidae; genus Oncorhynchus; species Oncorhynchus tshawytscha. The sequence continues at coordinate 5,711,599 of NC_056446.1, read as the reverse complement.
ACCCTCGTCCAAATTGGTCACACATTAAAGCCCTGCTCTGGCTATAGTGCATTTTGGTATGAAACAAGTACTGTATGTCGGGTATAGGATTTCTATTTATTTTTTAAACTAATTTTAAAGCACATCTAAAGTAAATGTTTTAAAAGCACGAGGACAGCTATAATTCACATGCACAGAAAGTGACCCATAAGAATTAATTTCAGATAAAAAAGTGAAAAATGTGTCATTATCGCATTTTGTAATGAAACTCTTCAATTGGACATTTAATGCACTTTATCTCTGGTGTGTCTTGTCTGTACAACACATTGATTCTAACCCACAAAGTTTATTTCACTATGATGTCTAGAACATTGACTCAGATACTTATGCAACATGTAAATGTTCCCACCCACAACCGTGGACACACATTGAAGGACATACTGGTTATGTCCCTGCCTCTGACTTGTATGACATCGAGCTAGGCTTCTCTGACCACAAGGCTGTAACACTGTCTCTGACTGCTCCAACTCCTCTCCACCGCCCAAAGAGGACAATTGAATTCCGCAACCTTAGGGAACTTAACCCATCCCTCTTCAGGAACACATCCAGCCCCCCTTTGAGTATGTCTGCAGTAAGCTGGTCCTCGATGACATGGTCAATATGTATAACAGCACTCTGAGTAATACCCTAAACATCCTTGCCCCAGAAAAAACATGTGAAGTAACATTCCAACACGTGTTTCCTTGGTTCACTGATGAACTGCGCAGAATGAAGACTCATAGGCGTAAGCTTGAGAGACATTGGAGGAAGGATGGCCTCATAAATCCCACCAAGCAACCTATTCTGCTGTCTTAAAATCAGCACGATCAGCCCAAATACTATCTCAGGCACTGCTCCAGAATCTCCCATAAGTGTTCAATTGGGTTGAGATCTGGTGACTGACACACACCCTTTAAACCCCCTCTTTCAATGTCACTGAGATCTCTTCTTCTAACCATGGTAGCCTAAATAATGGGCAACTGGGCATTTTTATACATGACCCTAACCATAATGGGATGTTTATTTTATTTTTAACTAGGCAAGTCAGTTAAGAACAAATTATTATTTACAATGACGGCCTAGGAACAGTGGGTTAACTGCCTTTTTCAGGGGCAGAACGACAGATGTTCACCTTGTCAACTCGGGGATTCGATCTAGCAACCTTTCGGTTATTGGCCCAATGCTCTAACCACTAGGCTACCTGTAGCCACAATGTAAGCTTAATTAACTCAGGAACCACACTTGTATGGAAGCAACTTCTTTCAATATACTTTGTATCCCTCACTTACTCGTGTTTCCTTTATTTTGGCAGTTACCAGTAGGTACATGACTCTGAAAAAGATGTACCCTGTCAGTGGTTCCTTAGATTGCACCTCCTACCCAACGCCCACTTGTAGATGGATAACATAGATACACAAGCCACACAGGGACAAATGTGTGCTTGTCCTTAATGGCACTCCATTTGCATAGTTTTCTTATCAAAGGTTGAATATGTTTATTGTAGGTATTACTTTTTTGCGTGTTAGGACAAACTACTTTGCAGTGTAGATGTAAAGCCACATCACAAGCAATATACTACATGGAGATTTCCATTTCAAAATGTTTTTTGGAAAGAAAAATAATTGTAAAGAAAAAAAAAGAGAGCCCAGAAATGAATGTGTATTGTGCAATCGGGAAATGTACTCTCATCAGATTCTATGTACACTTGTACGTAAATCAACCTTTAAGCCTAATTAAGAACTATTGGCCACATCAAGGTCATAAATTCCTCTTGTATCATGCAATATTGACTACACATCATCTGCACATGGCTATATTGGATATCCATGGGGGTACTCTGTACATTAGGTCACCAAAAAAAAACAAGGACATCTTCATGTAATGAAATAGCCTCGATGACCGGCGGATACATTCAGTGTAACTTTTTGATTTACTTCCCAAAAATAACTCACGGTTTGCTAGGTATTTAGCACACAATAAATTAGACTGCACTGACTAGACAAGAAGACAAACATGCTGCATGGTTAGTTACTAATCTAATGAGTCATTCCTGGAAGGAAATTCTTTATTCGACATTTCCTGTTTTGAGGTGTGGTAATCTACTAAAAACATGGACTTTGCACTGCATTTGTCATTCTTATCATCGACATACTTCAGGCATGACTACCAAACAAACCCATCTATAGTTTTACCGCCATAACAAATATACTGTCAACTTAAACAATGATTGATATGACTATTATGACTACTATAAAATGTTACGTTTTCATGTTTGACTTGGTTTGCTGTGCCCTCATATCCTCCATTGTGCCAAACACAAAAGCAAGACAAAAGCAAGGCAATGGATAAACGCAGATAAAAACTCAGTTGTACAGTGTCCATATTGGGGCAGAGCACACTTCCCTCTCTGCCCCAATGAGCCATTGTATGCCTCTCCATTCAATAAAGAAATAATATTCCACATGGGTCAACAGTGGCATCTCACGCAAACCAGAAGGGTCCTTATGCTCCGTTTGTGTTTCCACATGTAGCTACTTCCACATGGACCACAATCTTGTGGTCCATGTGGTCCACAATCTCCGTACAGAGCAGGGCGACTGTGTGCGCTCTCATGTGTATACATTTGTGCCACATTATTCAGACTGTTTCCAACTGACCCCCACCTAGCATTTAAATTCCCAGACCAACAGGATAGTCATGCCCGATGACACTAGCTGCTCGAGCTGTACTTTATGAAATCTTATTCATTGTGACGCTTCAGTGGATCAGCTCGTGGTTTGGCCAATTCTTATGTGCCAGTGCCACAATACTTTTTTATTCACAGTGATGCTTGGCCCAGCCTGGGCTCTGGCCCAGGCTTTTGTTTCCTGACAGAAGCTCACTCAAGGTTAGGTGCAAACTCTGAAATAACCAAAGATTTATAAGCACAACTTAATTAGCTTGTACTGGGAAATATAACCAATGCTATTTGCCAAAGGTGCCATTCAATAAGCAAATGGAAACACAACACACGTATGATAGAACAAACCAAATGATCACCAGCCATTTGACAAATGTAGCTCATAATACTGAAATAGAAGAAACTATACTTATGCATATTGGATTGCATACTTGGATTGAAAAAATTATATTGTTCTGTGTAACCTCTGTCACGTTGTCATGCCCTAATTCTGTTGATCCCCTTTCCCATACATATAAAAAAAGGTATGATAAAATTGCTATGGCTTTAGAAAGAGCCCTCTACAGGTTTTTTCGATAAGAAAATTCAAATTTGGATTAACCTCTTTGAATCAAGTCCACTGACTTATCATGCCGCCTACTTTTCTCATTCTTCCCTTCATTTTTTGCACTCAAACAGACACAGCAGGAAGACTTTTATGTTCCCACTTAAGAGTTTATCAGATGTCTCTCATGCTTATCAGTCTCAATTATTGCTAGTTGGCTACTTAAAAAATAATGTAGGAAATCTGGAAAAAAATTTGTGGAAATTATGTTCCAGTCAACATCATAAAGGTTGCTTGACATACTATGGGGCTTGATTTGAAATTACTTCTTGCTTTGATATTGATTGATAATGACTTTCCGCAGGGACTCGGCATATACTCCTTAAGGATTGTTTGTCAGCCATCATTTACTCCAGACCGGTGCCAAAGTGCAGAGGCCCCATGCTACACACAGAGGTACTCAGAGGTCAAATAACTCAACCAAGGTCACGATGTGACTCAATATGAGGTAATACTGATTACTCTGGTATATTAAGGGCCTCAGTTGGCGTGCGTTCTGTTTCCTGGGAAGTCAAGTCTTGCTGAGCTTTCAACTCCAAATGACAACCGCCGATGCTGACTTACTGATAAAATAACTGAATAAATTATGACATATTTAGTACAACAAATAGGATCGCTATTTCAGGGGTACTTCTGAATGCAGGTAAAGGGGCAAATACAGTATGACAGAGCAAAACATTGCAGTGAGTGGACACTCCATGAGTGCCTTCAGAAAGCCTTGCTCCTAAATCCTTTATATTTATGGGACTACCCTCACCACCTCAGGTTTACAGGACCCTCTTTAGGATGTTCACTGAGGGCAAGGCAGAACATCCACCATTTTATTTTCTTGGAAAGAAATTGATCTGTGAAATGATGCCACCATTTGTTACTCTATTGCATCTCAGGTGGATTTGATTCCCCCTCAAAATGTTGTGTTTATCTCCTATTTTGAGCCTTTTATACGCTGTAAAGATCTCTTAGCAGGAATTGTGTCCATCGTGTAGGTGATTTTACCATGTAATTGTTTATTCTAGACTGTGGGTTATAATCAATGCCATGCATGCCTCTGCTTCAGTACACATGCCTCTCAACTGTCCCGATCGCCATTAAAAGCCATGATTACATAGCTTTGAAAACCTGCACTTTGTCAACGTTTAGATGTATTCCAACTGATATAAGACATGTCATGTCCAGAAGTTGATAGTCACACAAACAGCACTTCACACAAGCACCCCATCCCCCCTCGCTAGTCACCAGCGATGGCCTGGTGTTTTGAGGAGCTAAAACCTCACTGGAAAACTGGAATAGGATTTACTAATGACTTGTAATAGGGGACAAACAAATGACCATTGGACTTTTCCAGCATCAACTATTAATTTATCAGTGGGATGTAATGATGTAGAGTCCTTAGTGTTTTTTTTTCTAATTGAGGGTAAAACGCTCTAGCTTACATGAGTCACATGAAATTAATATTGCAGCCTGTGTGACCCTAATTTTGTACAGCCTAATCACCTTAAAATTCCACAATATTTATGGTAGCTAGAAAACAGGAAACTGCTCCACATTTACCCTCTAACCCCTGCTTAGCTCATTCATAAACCAGTTCCTGATTGAAATCGCATCTACATTAGACAATCAAAACGTTAACTTCAATATACTCTCGAACTGCATATGGAGCTGGGGAATCAAGGCAATAACTCCCTGTTGTAGTCTGAAGTCACAAAAACGTGGTCAGCATAACAAACAAACAAGAACCAGAAAGCAGCTGTTGGGACATAGGCCGCAGCATAAGAGATTGATATTGAACTGTAAGTCATTTCCCCCTTTTGGTATTCAGACCGTAGTCTCTACGTCTATCGCAGCATGTTTTGTTGACTGTTAGGGATTTACTTGTTAGAGACCCACATAACTCAACCTTGGCAAGAACAAAACGAGACAAAGCAAGAAATTAGGAAGTCAAAAACAGATGTGGATAGATGACTAATCTAGGTGCTGAGTCTCCACCCAGTAAGGGACCCCTGGGCCCAATGTGAGCAGTGCTTATCCACTGATATCATTGTTTAATGATAGAATTGATGTCTTCTCCTACTACGCTGAATGTGAAGCACTGTCAACTGAATGTGAAGCGCTGAACCACTGTGGGAGATGAGGTTGAAACCTAATTAAGGGAATATGTTAAAGGTTGAATAACACGTCAAGTAACACAAGTCGTGTTGTTGTTTTTACTGAAGACCACTATAGTCGACTCATCGGTACTTAATTAAACTACCTTGAACTCCCTGAAGAAAGGCCCTTTGCCTCAGTTTATGCAGGAAAAAACATGGGTCAGGAAATCTGAAAGGAGCACCAACTAAAGAATGAAGAGAAAAATAGATGCATAAATTACTGTTGACCAACCCTCTACACTGAAAGTCTTCACTTTGACTGAGTGTGACTGCCATTTTAAAAGGCATTGTATCCGCTGTCTGTGCTGCCAAATCGGTGTGACGGGGGAAATCGCAGAATGAGTTATGGAAGGTGACAGCAAACAGAAAACTAATGATGCTTCTCAAGGTTATCCCTGTATAAATAAACATCAAGAGGAATGCTGACGCAGGAGCCCAAACTCAAAGAACCTGACATGGGCCACTAAAACAAGCTTACAACCAAGTGCAGTGGGCTCAAAATAATTTGTTTCCTATAGTATTCAACTTTAGCTCCAAATACACCAAACTAGGAATACTGTTTGTACCTGGTTTTGCTCTCAGTGAATTTAGGTCTTCTCTGGTGTTTGGGGGTATTCCACATCACCAAAAATGTCTGTCAAATCCGCATCTGATAGGAGAATGTTAGCATGCCACAGCCACCCTCCATGCTCTTGCATGACAAACACCAACCTGGAGCCAGCTGTGACAAAGCATAATCCATTAAATCCCTCCTTCCTTTGCTGATACTACCTAATGAGGATTTAAATTGCTCGGCAGGAGTGGGGATCAGAGGCTGCAGTCTCACCTTGCCACCATTGTCCTCTTACCTCCTTATCTGTAAGGGCTGAAAGAGTCAAGCAGCATGGGCCCAAGCACAGGGCCCACCGCCCCCTGCACTGGCTGCCTGAGTGTTTTACAATACATTTTAAGATTCTTCCATTGGTTTTTAAAACAATCCACGTTTGGGCACCCCAATGCATGTCAGACATGCTTTTAAGTTATGTACCCAGTAGGTTCCTCAGGTCCTCTGGCCTTTTAACTATCCCAAAGCCTACGACCAAGAGGCATGGAGAGACAGCCTTTAGTTATTATGCCCAAAGCCTCTGGAATATGCCAGAGAACCTGAGGGGGCCAAAACTGTTGACATATTTAAAATAGATCTTAAAACGCATCTTTTTAGCTTTGCTTTTCCTCAGGGTGATTTTTAGTCGTTCAGTTTTTGTTATTCTTTAGATTTTTATCTTATGTTTGTTGTGTAGTAAATATTTCAGCTTTTATTTTCATTGTTTTTAATTAGTTGCATTCCATGTCTGAAATGTGCTGTATAAATAAAGCTTGATTTAAAAAGTCGATTTCCACGGCCATTGGGAAATGTAATTACCATAACAATAACAAATCTCAATAAAATTCTGTCAGTTTAAGACAGTGATGTTTTTTTGCATTGAATGTGTCTCAATCCACCGCATCCGCCGATGTCGCACTTCTGCATCTACGGTGAAAGGGGACAAGGTGTTTGTCAGACCATGAGACATCCCGAAAATTGGTCTTCTCACAAAAATCATCTGTAGCTGTCACATTAGTCATAACGAGGAGACCAAGGCGCAGTGTGATATGAATACATTCTTCTTTATTTAAACGAAGAACACAAAACAAACTAACAACATACGAACGTGACGCTGTAACACGAGTGCTGGCAATTACACATACACAATAACCCACAAAACCAAAATGGAAAATGGCACCCTAAATAGGATCCCCAATCAGAGACAACGATAAACAGCTGTCTCTGATTGGGAACCAATTCAGGCCACCATAGACCTACATATACCTAGACATACTAAAACCCCATAGATATACAAAAACCCTAGACAGGATCAAACACCTAGACAATACAAAAACTAAACCAACCACCCTGACCTAACCAAAATAATAAAGAAATCAAAGATAACTAAGGTCAGGGCGTGACAGTAGCGTCCAAACGGTTTGGCCTACAAACTTTCCCATTATGGAAAGATGAGACACTCATGAACACGATGGTGATCTCCGTTTTGCTCAATGGTTCACACAAGCGTCTTGGGACTTGTCTGAAGTCAGTATTTTCATTCTGAACCATTTGTGCTACGAATTATTATGTAAAGGTGAGACTCTCACAAACATGTACATGTTGGTAGTTTTGCTCTAGGACACCCACAGGCCTCAGAGTGTGCAAGGCTGTCATCAAGGCGGGTGGGTATTTTAAGGGTGGCTATTTTAAGAATATCAAATGTAAAATACATTTTGATTTGTTTAACACTTTTTTGGTTACTACATGATTCATAAAGAAAAACCCTTGAATGTGTAGGTGTTCTCAAACTTTTGACCGGTAGTGTACGTTGTTGCATGTAGTGAATCTGTTATTCAATGTGTTCGTAAGGGCGAATAGCAGGCCAAATACATATTTCATCAAATAATTGTTTTGTATATTTTGTTGATACTTCGAGGGATCTTAAAATTCTAAATCAAAAAGCTAACTTATCCTTAGTATGACCTTCTTAAAACAATTCCATATAGTTTAGTAGATTACAAAGTTTGCAAAACACTTATCTTTGCCAGATCACTCAAAATTGAAGAAAAAACTTTTTCCAAGAATAACCGCTGTTCGCACTCCAACGTGAGCAGGAAGCAACAGCTCACCTACAGTAACAAACTTTTTTTTTAAATGTAAAAAATGTATTCTAATGTTACCCAAGACCTTCATAAACACATTCAGAATTTTTCCGATAGCATATATAAAATGTATTAATTAGACTGTTAAAATGTTGCAGTGAAAATGGCTGCTTATTGGCATAGTAAGGGGGGTAGTGAGGCCCGGCAGTTTAGCCATCATAATTACAACTCTTAATACTGAAATAGATGATAGAGAAAAGTAGGTTTGTGGTCAAATCCATTTCAATGCAGACCATTCAGGCCTAATGCAGCCATTTTTATCTCAATATCAAATCATTTCTGGGTAACAATTAAGTACCTTACTGTGATTGAAATGGCTTCTTAGGGAGTGAACATTATTTATAATAAGGGTTACATGCAGAAAATGAATGGCCCTCCCTTCAGAAAAATATATTGTACCTAAACTATCCCTGAGCGCTTGAAAAAAAGTGACGCTTCCCTATACCCAAAATAATAATTAAAACAAAGTGAATAGCGGAGAACATGTCTACCATTTACCATCACTTCTTAGACAGACCAGAGCCTTAGATAATGTAGTTTTAGAAACTGTACTTTGTTCTGTATGCATTACATATTGGGCTGAGGGCTCTTTACAAGAGTAAGGATGGAAAGAATGAATCTACAGTAGCGGTGCGTGGCAAAAAAAAAGCCATATTACAACCTACACTGTATGTGGTGATAATTGCGTTGTTTGCTGTTAATTCATATGTCTTGCAACCATGATATGTAGGCCTAAAGGCAGAGACAATAAGAAGACAGTAAGATAACAAGGAACCACACCTTTGCTTTCTCACAACACCGGATAGCAACCTCTGTCCGGTGAAGTCCATGACTCATATTGCATGTAACAGACAGTTATATGACCTACAGCATGGTTAAGCAAGTTAATGTTTCCAACATTTTTGAACCACTAAACAACTATTGATTTAGAACCACAGAGAGTTACCGCAAGTCACAATGAAAACAGGAGCTGCATCCACTGTTACAGCACCATTTCAACATCATCAAATCACCTCTACTTTGTCTAATACAGTGACAACTAAAACATACCAAAAACAATTTAGTCCAATCAACATAAGCTAAATATGATGTGGCTGTCCATGGTTTTGATTTCTGTTTGCGTTTGTGCAAGTAGAAAAACATGTTGACTCACACTACTTGTAGAGAAATGCCAATGCCATCCTCCTCTCTTTCATGACCGAAATGGTCTATCATTGTGTCACACAGTACACACTTTTATTTATTGTTAACATTAGCCTTCCCCATGTAGCTACTGTACATATTGAACTTCCATCCTCTCAGGCCAGGGACACAACAATGGATGAACTAATGGTTGGATCAGAATCACCGTTATAATCACTGGCCTGTGCGGAGAATTAAGTAAAACCACAAGTCCAAATCCCTATCTCCAGGCATGGCTAATTTAGGAAAGGGACAGCAACATAACGAGATGCAACAATTCAAGTTGTTTCTGTTAAAGTATGCTCTCAAAGCGATTTAATAGGAGAGACACCAAATCCAAGCTGGCTTCCCTTTTTTTCCCCAACCAGGACTATTCACAGTTGAGCTCGCTTAAACGCTCGTTCAACGCAGATTGAATTTTTTATACTTTTTTGTCAAAAGGAGGCCAAATGCTCGCTTGGCTTCCCTTGCATTCAATGCCAGGGGCGGCGGCAACAATGTCATACTAGTTTCGACCAGACAGTATCAGATGAAAAGCATGCCCAAAGTAAACTGCCTGTTACTCAGGCCCAGAAGCTAGGATATGCATATAATTGGTAGATTTGGATAGAAAACACTAAAAAGATTTTAAAACTGTTAAGAAAATGTCTGTGAGTATAACAGAATTGATAAAGCAGGCGAAACCCTGAGGACAAACCATCCCCCCCAAAAAAATAATTTCAGCCTACCACTATTTTCAATGGCTGTCACTTTTATTATAAGGTGAAGTACTCCCAGATTGCAGTTCCTACGGCTTCCACTAGATGTCAAAAGTTTTTGGAAAAATAAACCAGAAATTGTAGTTTTTATAGATGGCTCCCATTGTGGCTGTAGTGTTTCCAAGCGTGTGAATGAGAGCGTGTTCTTTGGTATTTCTCTCCGGTAAAGACAATAACAATTCTCCATCTTAAATGTTATCATTTATTTATGTATTAGGGTATCTAAGGTTTGATTATAAACGTTGTTTGACTTGTTTGGAAAAATGTATTAGTAACGTTTGGGATTAATTTTGTATGCATTTTGATGGAGGGACACTGGGTGGATTATTGACTGAAGCGCGCCAGCTAAACTGAGTTTTTATGGATATAAAGAAGGACATTATCGAACAAAAGGACCATTTGTGATGTAACTGGGACCTTTTGGTGTGCCAACAGAAGAAGGTCATCAAAGGTAAGGCATTTGTTATATCGCTGTTTCTGACATTTAACACCTGCCTGGTTAAAATGTGTTTTTCATGGTTTTGTATGCGGGGCGCTGCCCTCAGATAATCACATGGTGTGCTTTTGCCGTAAAGCCTTTTTGAAATCTGACACAGCAGCTGGATTAACAAGAAGTTAAGCTTTATTTTGATGTATTACACTTGTGATTTTATGAAAGTTAAATATTTATTATTCTTTAGTTTGAATTTCGCACGCTGCAATTTCACCGGATGTTGGCCAGGTGGGACGCTGCAATGCCAAATCAGTGTGTCTTGTTTGCAACAAAACAGCCCCTGTTTGCAAATAATCTGAGACGTCATTAGGAATCTGAGAAAGGTACTTTCAAAAGTTATGCCTACCTTTCCAATCCAGACAGAGCAGGCCTCCCGATGTAGAAAAATGTCAGCTTAACTGCTGGCTACTCTTCTTCCATGGCTTAACCCAATGAGAGAAGGTCACAGTTGTTTCCCTAAAAGCTGCCTGGGTTTAAACATATTCTATTGTACTGAAAGTGAATAGCTTAATCGATAGTGACAGAATTAGATTACTTCCCAAACAAAGTCTGTGTTTTGTCTCCTCAGCTACAGAAGGTTGTTGCTCAGCCTCTGAATGTTGAAGAAACTAAACAATGATATTCCCATATGCATTGGAGTCACGTCTTTCCCAGGTATTTTACAGCTTGTTTCTAGCATAAAGCATAGCGGACCAAAGCCCTGTTATAGATCACTTTGTATAATCAGATTAATTTCATTTACCACAAAATCATAAGCATACAAGAGGTAGGCACGTGCTTTTTTGCCATTTAAATGGCATACCTTCTCATACCCACTCAATTCGAGTCTTGGTTTTAACTTAACAGCCCTTCAGTGACACGGAGGTAGGCTATTTAAAGAGTGCATGGTGGGTTGAGGAATGTTCTGAAAAAGCTTTTGACTCTCCTCCTGAACTGCCAACTATGCCTAGTCTGCACAGCCATTGGTTAGGCAGCACACACAAAAAATATTTTGATCAGATCAGACTGGGTCTCAGGGTTGGAATATCCATTGCCGTGTGTAATGCAGCCTAGTTGTATTTACACCATCCCAGCAGCTATCTTTGACATATAACTTTGCTCTGTGCATCTCCTAGCAAGGACTCCATAGCCTATAGCCTATTGGCTATGGATCATTTCATTGAAACCCCAATAAATAGCCTATAGGCACACTTGATATTGCACACCGAGCGGAGAATCAGAGATGAGGGGCAGCATCGGGCACATCGATATACACTGAGTATACCAAACATTAGGAACACCTTCCTAATATTGAGTTGCACCCCAAAATTGGGAGTTGACCCCAACGCTGAAGAAGAGCACAAGTAAAGATCATTCTTACGCATTATGGGTTTTTCTTATTTCCAATAAATACATATTAGATAAGGTGCCTTGTGGGCCTATTTCATTACATTTACATTACAGTAGACTGCACAGAAAAAGTTTATATTTCTTTTACAAACAGAAAAGGGGATGTTTGAGGAGCCCTTGTGTGTCGCCCTTGAGAAATCTGAAGTACTTCAAACATTGCAGGCTTTGAGAAGGAACAATACACTGAGTTCAGGGTATGTGGAGGGGAGAAACAGGATTTCGTCATGCCAGACATGTCTACACAAGTTCTGCATTGAAAGAGTTGGAAATTGCTTTCATATCACAGCCTAATCTTTGTTTAACCTCACAAAGATAACCGATACACGCTCCTCAGCTACAGAACGTATGTCTTCCAATGCCCTTATACAAAAAATAAACAAACAAAACAATGCCCCAGGGGAGAATGGCTGCCATTTTACAGTCTCTTAACCAATTGTGCTATTGTGTGTGTTTTTTTGCATTATTTGTAACTTATTTTCTACATAATGTTTCTGCCACTGTCTCTTATGACCGAAAAAAGCATCTAGAAATCGGGACGGGGATGACTCACCTTGTATTGAGAGACAATTTCTTCTTTGACGAGTTGGACGAGAGGGATTTACTTCAGACTCCCGACAAGGCCCACATCCCCGTCATTCGAAGGAGAAAGAGAGAGATCGAGGACGAAGGTCGGGTTGCTTTGTGAGGATCCGTCAGCGAGTGGGTAATTTGCCTTTACCATCAGCCCTATTAGCCAACGAACAAGCATTGGATAATAAAATAGATGAACTACAGATATTAAAAACTGTAATATCTTATGTTTCACCGAGTTGTGGCTGAATGACGACATAAATAACATACAGCTGTCGGGTTATACACTGTATCACAGGATAGAACAGAAGCCTCTGGTGAGACAAGGGGTGACGGTCTACGTATATTTGTAAAAAAAAACAGCTGCTGCAAGATATCTAAGGAAGCCTCGAGGTTTTGCTCGCCTGAGGTAGAGTATCTCACGATAAGCTGTAGACCACACTATTTACCAAGAGAGTTTTCATCAATATTCTTCGTAGCTGTCTATCTACCACCACAAACTGATGCTGACACAAAGACCGCTCTCAAAAAGCTGTATATGGCCATAAGCAAACAGGAAAACCCTCATCCAGAGGCGGCGCTCCTAGTGGCCGGGGACTTTAATGCAGGGAAACTTACAGTTGAAGTCGGAAGCTCACATACACCTTAAACTGAGTTGAAATGTATTTGGTTTTCACAATTCCTGACATTTAATCCTAATCCTAATGCCCTCAAAATCACGAAGCTAAGGAGCCTGGGACTAATAAACACCTCCCTCTGCAAATGGATCCTGGACTTCCTGACGGGCCACCCCCAGGTGTTAAGGGTAGGTAACAGCACATCTGCCACCCTGATCCTGAACACGGCATTTCTTCAGGGGTGCATGCCCAGTCCCCTCCTGTACTCCCTGTTCACTCATGACTGCATGGCCAGGCACGACTCCAACACCATCATTAAGTTTGCTGATGACACAACAGTGGTAGGTAGGCCTGATCACCGACAACGACGAGACAGCCTACATGGAGGAGATCAGAGACCTGGCCATGTGGTGCCAGGACAACAACATCTCCCTCAATGTAATCAAGACAAAGGAGATGATTGTGCACTACAGGAAAAGGAGGACCGACCACGCCCACATTCTCATCGAATGATCAGATGAATTGCAATTAATTGCAAAGTCCCTCTTTGCCATGCAAATTAACTGAATCCCCCAAAAACATTTCCACTGCATTTCAGCCCTGCCATAATAGGACCAGCTGACATCATGTCAGTGATTCTCTCACACAGGTGTGAGTGTTGATGAGGACACGGCTGGAGATCACTCTGTCATGCTGATTGAGTTCGAATAACAGACTGGAAGCTTCAAAAGAAGGGTGGTGCTTGGAATCATTGTTCTTCCTCTGTAAACCATGGTTACCTGAAAGGAAACACGTGCTGTCATCATTGCTTTGCACAAAAAGGGCTTCACAGGCAAGGATATTGCTGCCAGTAAGTAAGAAATCAACCATTTACCGGATCATCAAGAACTTCAAGGAGAGTGGTTCAATTGTTGTGAAGAAGGCTTCAGGGCGCCCAAGAAAGTCCAGCAAGAGCCAGGATCGTCTCCTAAAGTTTATTCAGCTGCGGGATCGGGGCACCACCAGTACAGAGCTTGCTCAGGAATGGCAGCAGGCAGGTGTGAGTGCATCTGCACGCACAGTGAGGCAAAGACTTTTGGAGGATGGCCTGGTGTCAAGAAGGGCAGCAAAGAAGCCACTTCTCTCCAGGAAAAACATCAGGGACAGACTGATATTCTGCAAAAGATACAGGGTTGGAACAGCTGAGGACTGGGATAAAGTCATTTTCTCTGATGAATCCCCTTTCCGATTGTTTGGGGCATCCAGAAAAAAGCTTGTCCGGAGAAGACAAGGTGAGCGCTACCATCAGTCCTGTGTCATGCCAACAGTAAAGCATCCTGAGACCATTCATGTGTAGGGTTTCTTCTCAGAGAAGGGAGTGGGCTCACTCACAATGTTGCCTAAGAACACAGCCATGAATAAAGAATGGTACCAACACATCCTCTGAGAGCAACTTCTCCCAACCATCCAGGAACAGTTTGGTGACGAACAATGCCTTTTCAGAATGATGGAGCACCTTGCCATAAGGCAAAAGTGATAACTAAGCGGCTCGGGGAACAAAACATTGATATTTTAGGTCCAAGGCCAGGAAACTCCCCAGACCTGAATCCCATTGAGAACTTGTGGAAATTCCTCGAGAGGCGGGTGGACAAACAAAAACCCACAAATTCTGACAAACTCCAAGCATTGATTATGCAAGAATAGGCTGCCATCAGTCAGGATGTGGCCCAGAAGTTAAATTGACAGCATGCCAGGGCGGATTGCAGAGGTCTTGAAAAAGAAGGGTCAACACTGCAAATATTGACTCTTTGCATCAACTTCACGTAATTGTCAATAAAAGCCTTTGACACTGCTTGTAATTATACTTCAGTATTCCATAGTAACACCTGAAAAAAAAAATGAAAAAAAAAAGATATTTGTGTCATTCTCCACAACTGTACACATGCTGAAGGTTATGCCACGTGTGTAACTACTGATGTTTTTAAAAATGTTCTTGTTAAAATGTCTATGTAACTATTGTTTTGTAATTACATGTGTGAAAGTCACCTGTGAATTACCATGTTGATAACTCAAACCAAAATTTGACCTTGTTACAAGGTGACACTACCATGAAATCCACATGTAATACCAGGTTTGATAAATATGCTAGGACCTGGTAACAACAACTGTAACAATGCACACCTTGTCATTAACTACCAGTCATTTTCAATTAGACCGGAGAAAACCGTTTTAGTTAAATTGTACTTTATTGTAACAATCTGTACAATGTTCTCCTGTCTTCTAATTTATCCTGATTAGCCTATTGTCTGCAAAGGTTGTTATATTGTAACTGGATAGTAATTATAAATGTTATACCCTACTGGGTTTCAATTTAAATTAAGTTGCTTGCTCCTGGGTAGGTACATGATAATTACAAGTATATCCTATGTAACTGCATTGTTCTTACATTACACTTGATTCGGTATAGTCTTTGAGGCAGGTCATAACATATAATTAAACTATTTGATAATGATATAGTTAATGACGGGGACCACAGAGTGAAGGAAAATCAGCCTACAAGTGCCCAGCATATGTGGGAACTTCTTGGAAAAGCATTCCTCGTGAAGCTGGTTGAGAGAATGCCAAGAGTGTGCAAAGCTGTCATCAAGGCAAAGGATGGCTACTTTGAAGAATCTAAAATATATTTTGATTTGTTTAACACTTTTGGTTACTACATGATTCCATATGTGTTATTTCATAGTTTTGATGTCTTCACTATTATTCTACAATGTAGAAAATAGTCCAAATAAAGAAAAAACCCTGGAATGAGTAAGTGTGCCCAAACCTTTGACTGTTACTGTATGTTGACCTAAGAGTTGTACAGAGTTGGTAGAATCTTATTCAACATTATTTACATCTGTAATTGCTGCCAAAGGTACTTCCACAAAGTATTAGCCCTAACTATGGGCTGTGAAGACATACACAATCAAGACATTTTCGTTTTTATTCATTTTTAATTTGGAAAAAGTTCTTAACTTTTTCTTTCACTTTGAAAATGTGGAGCAGGTTGTGTAGATCTGTTTGAAAAAAACTAATTTAACTTTTTAGATTGAATTTTAAGGCAGCAAAATGTGACAACTGTGCAAGGGGTGTGTAGACTTTCACTAGGCACTGTAGATTGCACTTATTTCCTATGGGGAGGACATCAAGTATCACAGGATATGTATGTGGCTGATTCCACATGGTTGGTTGATTGGCTGCAGGCTAAAGAATGCTTGGATCGGTACAGTATGCCACATTTAGCTTCATTAAAGTAATAATGATTACCAAGTACATGAAGTATAGTCACTGACATGGTCAGTTCAAATAACAGAAATAAACTGTACATCTCAGAGATAATATTGTACATCTCAGAGTGTACTGGAAGAAGATAATAAAGAGGAGTGAAGAGGAGTAAAGGTCTTGTAGGGAGAGAAGAGCTCTGTGAATACAGATGAAGGATGTGAACACTTGGTGAAAGATCCACTTGCGGCTAAGTTTCAGCATCATAGCAGAGGTTTTTGGCTAAAATATCCTGGTACTGGGTGAAATTCATGATTTGTATTTGTATTCATTATGGCTCCCCATTAACTGCTGCCAAGGCAGCACCTACTCTTTCTGGGCTCCAGCTAAATTAAGGCAGTTATAATGATGACGTTGACCTTAACAAGGGCCCCAGGCCCAGTGGAAGCAAAATAGCCCCATAACATCAATGATCCACCACCATATTTTACAGTAGGTAATGGGGTTATTATCTGCTTATGGATTTTCAATTCGATGCCAAACCCACCACTGGTGTGAACTCTATTTTCATGCCATCTGAGCAAAGCACTGGTTCCAATCCAAGTGGCAATTCAGTTTAGCAAATTCTAGGGGCCTTATTTATCAGCGTTGCGTACGAACAGAAATGTTGGTGAACCATGCATGCGATCATTTCTAAGCAAAGTCTGGGAATTATCAATTTGTACTGATACTTGAGAATGTGTTGGATTTATCAATTTGTACTGATACTTGAGAATGTGTGGGATTTATCAATTTGTACTGATACTTGAGAATGTGTAAATTTAAGCACACCTCTGACCTTGCGTACACACAGCATCTTGTGCCAATGAAATACCATCCACCAAATGGAGAAAGGATTGACATACAGTACTGGACCAAATCATAAACTATGAAGAAAAAAAGAAAATACATTAATATTTTATTCATGTATTTATTTTATAGAAACGTAAGCTTCTAATCGTTTTTTCAGGGTGCTATTGAATTCATAAACATGAAACCATTTAAGCCTAATTGAAAAATAAAGTAAATTAGAAATAGAGTGGAATGTAAGGTTGGAGGCAATTTAGTTAAACCAGTTAAATAATATAAAAGGCAACACTGAGGCATTGTGACTTGTCCAAAATGGCAAATCTTGCATTGCTGGAGGATCTGGCACAAGCTGCATTACGCAAGGAGCGTGTTTTCAATGAGGGTGCAGATCTTTTTGCTGAGAGCGACGCTTGGCTTATTAGTAGATTTCGTTTTCCAAGGCATATTTTATTGTATCCCTGCAACCAACTCTTGCCAGTATTAGAAAGGGAGACGAAACGCACCAATGCCACCCCAGTGCATACCCAAGTCCTTTCCACCCTAGGACTTTTGGCCACTGGAACATTCCAACGGGAGATTGCGGATCGGTCTGGCATTTCACAACCAACCATGAGCCAGATATTGCCTGAAGTCCTCCCTGGCATAATATAATTGACCCCACAATACACACAGTTTCCATACACTGCTGTGCAACAGGCCAGAGTGAAAAGGGATTTCCATACCATAGCTGGATATCATTGTCATTGGAGCAGTTGACTGCACCCACATTGCAATAAAAGCACCATCATTGAACAAATTCAACTTTGTCAACAGAAAAGGCTTCCATTCTGTCAATGTGCAGGTCATCTGTGATTCACATTTGTCTTAAATGTAGTGGCCAAATGGCCATGTGGGACACATTATCATTCATTGTGCAGAACAGATCAGTCGGCCTTAACCTCCAGGAAGGAGCTGTTGAGGATGGATGGCTTATTGGTAAGTGACTTATGTTTTATTTACAAGGTTTTATTTGCCATGTTAGACCTCTACTAGGAAACAATATCTGACTGTTGTGCTCATAACTGCAGGAGACAGGGGCTACCCATTAAAAACATGGCTGATGACTCCCCTCACAAACCCCTCAAACCAACAAGAGGCAAGCTACAACCAAGCCCACGCATACACAAGAACCGTGGAGCGCACCATAGGCCTGCTGAAAGGGCATTGGCTGTGCTTGTCTGGGACAGGAGGAAGACTGCAATACCAGCCTAGCAAGGTTTGCCTCTGAAATGACATTCCTTCAAATGCCATTACATGAATGTTATATAATGTGCAAATTCCTTTTTAGGTTTGCTACATTGTCAAGGCTTGCAGTGTGCACCACACCATTGCAATCAAAAATGGCATTCCACTGAATGATCCACCCAGACCTGATGAGCCCATGCCTGACAGTGAGTGTTTCCCACCACCCATAGCCCTGGCACTGAGGACAAGAGTCAATATCATACAATGGTTTTAGATATTTGTTCTTCCAAATATTGTAATCAAATCGACAAGGAAAACACATTTACACTGCACAAGAATTTATTGTCTTACATGTTTGACACAATCAACAAGTTCTTTCAATGATTGATTTCTCTCTCTCAGGCCATTGCATACATCCTCTAGCTGCTGTTTGAGTCCAATAATTGATGTGTTGATCTCTTCATGTTGTTTCAGGACTGCGTCAGTCAAAACATGCGGTGCAGCTGAAGAGCTTTCCAAAGAGGACATCCTTCTGGTAGGCCTGGGGATGAGGGGGTCAGGCAAATCACCCACATCTGTGAATATTTCATGATTTGTTATTTTTGTTAATTTCATTTTGTTATATATATTTGTGATAGTTATTGTCAAGAAAAAATATTTAGATGTGTTCCATGTCTGAATATGGTTCAGAAAAAAAAGGCTTGACTTACCATCAGTTGGTGTGTCTGGTATTCCTTCAGGGTCTGGGAGAGGGTCCTCAGTATCACCATCACAACTGATGCCAGACACTGAGGTCTCTCCAATTATGGTGCCAATGTGCTGGACCATAGCAGACAGTGAAGAGTCACTCTGCCCTCTTCCTGTTGTACTTATATCCCTTTTGAGGATACTTTTTTTTGCACACGTTTTCAAATCAAACCATTTCTTTTTAATTTCATGAACTGTTCTGCACTCAAATGAGGCTGAATTTACCACAGCTCTAACCTGCTCCCAAGCAATGTTTTTTGTTCTCATATTTGCCAAGGCATTGCTGAGGGCTTCAAAAAGTATGGCTTGTTTTGCTTCCACTTCGGTGATCAAAAGTTTGATTTCTGGTCCGAAAAGTTTTTTTTCTTTTGTTTTTGATATCTCCATGTTGGGGGACAGAAATTAGTGACATTTCTTGGAGCTTTAAAGGGAAGGTTTTTGTCCACAAATGGTCATTAACGTGGTTCTTTATTTAAATGAGACTTCACGTGCACTAGCACTGTGTTTTAGAACGTGTCTGATTTATCAAGGAAAATACTTACAGGTGTGTGTAAATCAAGTGTACGATCAATTGATAAATACCAATTTATTGTACATTCTATATTTTCTTCGTACAAGTTAATATAGAAGCTTTTCTTCGCAACATTGATAAATGAGGGCCCAGGCATTTACATTTGTTGGATGACATGAAAATAGAGTTCTTTGGTCACGCACACCAGTGGATATGGTATTGAAATGAGAAAATACATAAGCAGAAAATAACCCCCCCCATACCTACTGTAAAATATTAGCCAAACACCTGGTTGCCTCTACCAGGAGGCTGAAACTTGGCCACAAGTGGATCTTCCAGCAAGACAATAACCCCAAGCACACAACAAAATCGAAAGAAATCAAATCAAATTGAATTTGTCACATGCTTCATAAAACAACAGGTGTGGACTAACAGTGAAATGCTTACTTACGGGCCCTTCCCGATTATGCAGAGAAAGAAAATAGAGAAATAATAGAAAAGTAAAACACATAATAGTAAAAGTAATAATAGGTACACAATGAGTAACTATAACTTGGCTATATACAAGGGGTATCCGTACCGAGTCGATGTGCAGGGGTAAGAGGTAATTGAGGTAGATATGTATAACTAGGAATCAAGTGACAGATAGTAAACAATAGCAGCACCGTATGTGATGAGTTAAAAAAGTTATTGCAGAATGTGTCAACGCAGATAGTCTGGTTAACTATTCAGCAGTCTTATGGCTTGGTTATAGAAGCCGTTCAGGGTCTTGTTGGTTCCAGACATGGTGCATCTGCACCGCTTGCCATGCGGTTGCAGGGAGAACAGTTCTATGAGTTAGGTGGCTGAAGTCTTCAACAAATTGTAGTGCCTTCCTCTGACACGCCTGGCATAGAGGTCCTGGATGGCAGGGAGCTAAACCCCAATGATGTACTGGCCCATCCGCAATACCCTCTATAGATGCCTTGCGGTTGAATGCCAAGCAGTTGCCGTACCAAGGGGTGATGCAGCCAATCAAGATGCTCTCAATGGTGCAGCTGTAGAACTTGATGAGGATCTGAGGGCCTATGCTAAATCTTTTTCACTTTCTGAGGGGGAAGAGGTGTTGTCGTGCCCTCTTCAGAACTGTGTTGGTGTGTTTGGGCCATGATAGATCCTTAGTGATGTGGACACCGAGGAGCTCTCAACACGCTCCACTACAGCACCGCCGATGTGAATGGAAGCGTGCTCGGCCCTTCGTTTCCTGTAGTCCACAATCAGCTACTTTGTCTTGCTGACGTTGAGGGAGAGGTTGTTGTTCTTGCATCACACTGCCAGGTCTCTGACCTCCTCCACATAGGCTATCTCATCGTTGTCAATGATCAGGCCTACCACTGTCGTGTCGTGGGCAAATTTAACGATGGTGTTGAAGTCGTGCGCAGCCATGCAGTTGTGGGTGAACAGCATTAAGCACATACCCCTGAGGGGCTCCCGTGTCAAGGGTCAGCATGGCGAATGTGTTGTTGCCTACCCTTACCACCTGGAGGCGTCCCGTCAGGAAATCCAGGATTCAGTTGCAGAGGGAGGAGTTCAGTCCCGGCGTCCTTAGCTTAGTGATGAGCTTGGAG
Source organism: Oncorhynchus tshawytscha (assembly GCF_018296145.1). Classification (NCBI taxonomy): domain Eukaryota; kingdom Metazoa; phylum Chordata; class Actinopteri; order Salmoniformes; family Salmonidae; genus Oncorhynchus; species Oncorhynchus tshawytscha. Next base: position 5,690,236 of record NC_056446.1, on the reverse strand, counting down.
GGCACTATGGTGTTGAACGCTGAGCTGTAGTCAGTGCAGAGTGGAAAAGAGATTGAGTCATCTGTGGATATGTTGGGGTGTAATGTAAATTGGAGAGGGTCTGGAAAAATGGTGTTGATGTGAGATATCACCAGCCTTTCAAAGCATTTCATGGCTACAGATATGAGTGCCACAGGGTGATAGTCATTTGGACGGGTTACCTTGGCGTTCTTGGGCACAGGGACTATGGTGGTCTGCTTAAAACATGTAAGTATTAAAGAATGGGTCAGGGAGAATTTCAAAATGTCAGTGAAGACACTTGCCAGCTGGTCACGCATGCTCTGAGTACGCATCCTGGTAATATGTCTCTCTCCCGCGGCCTTGTAAATGTTAACCAGTTTAGAGGTCTTACTCACATCGGCTACGGAGAGCGTGATCACACAGTTGTACGGAACAGCTGGCGCTCTCACACATAGTTCAGTGTTGCTTAACTCGAAGCGAGCCTTGAAGGCATTTAGCTTGTTGGGTAGGCTTGCGTCACTGAGCAGGCTTGCATCACACGAGCATCAGAGGCAGAGTAGTGGGATTCAATGTTAGTCCCCTGTTGATGCCTTACCTCTTTAATGGTTCATCGGAGGGTGTAAGAGTATTTTATATATACAGTGCCTTGCGAAAGTATTCGGCCCCTTTGAACTTTGCGACCTTTTGCCACATTTCAGGCTTCAAACATAAAGATATAAAACTGTATTTTCTTGTGAAGAATCAACAACAAGTGGGACACAATCATGAAGTGGAACGACATTTATTGGATATTTCAAACTTTTTTAACAAATCAAAAACTAAAAAATTGGGCGTGCAAAATTATTCAGACCCCTTAAGTTAATACTTTGTAGCGCCACCTTTTGCTGCGATTACAGCTGTAAGTCGCTTGGGGTATGTCTCTATCAGTTTTGCAAATCGAGAGACTGACATTTTTTCCCATTCCTCCTTGCAAAACAGCTCGAGCTCAGTGAGGTTGGATGGAGAGCATTTGTGAACAGTAGTTTTCAGTTCTTTCCACAGATTCTCGATTGGATTCAGGTCTGGCCTTTGACTTGGCCATTCTAACACCTGGATATGTTTATTTTTGAACCATTCCATTGTAGATTTTGCTTTATGTTTTGGATCATTGTCTTGTTGGAAGACAAATCTCCGTCCCAGTCTCAGGTCTTTTGCAGACTCCATCAGGTTTTCTTCCAGAATGGTCCTGTATTTGGCTCCATCCATCTTCCCATCAATTTTAAACATCTTCCCTGTCCCTGCTGAAGAAAAGCAGGCCCAAACCATGATGCTGCCACCACCATGTTTGACAGTGGGGATGGTGTGATCAGGGTGATGAGCTGTGTTGCTTTTACGCCAAACATTGTTGTGCATTGTTGCCAAAAAGTTCAATTTTGGTTTCATCTGACCAGAGCACCTTCTTCCACATGTTTGGTTTGTCTCCCAGGTGGCTTGTGGCAAACTTTAAACGACACTTTTTATGGATATCTTTAAGAAATGGCTTTCTTCTTGCCACTCTTCCATAAAGGCCAGATTTGTGCAATATACGACTGATTGTTGTCCTATGGACAGAGTCTCCCACCTCAGCTGTAGATCTCTGCAGTTCATCCAGAGTGATCATGGGCCTCTTGGCTGCATCTCTGATCAGTCTTCTCCTTGTATGAGCTGAAAGTTTAGAGGGACGGCCAGGTCTTGGTAGATTTGCAGTGATACTCCTTCCATTTCAATATTATCGCTTGCACAGTGCTCCTTGGGATGTTTAAACCTTGGGAAGTCTTTTTGTATCCAAATCCAGCTTTAAACTTCTTCACAACAGTATCTCAGACCTGCCTGGTGTGTTCCTTGTTCTTCATGATGCTCTCTGCGCTTTTAACAGACCTCTGAGACTATCACAGTGCAGGTGCATTTATACGGAGACTTGATTACACACAGGTGGATTGTATTTATCATCATTAGTCATTTAGGTCAACATTGGATCATTCAGAGATCCTCACTGAACTTCTGGAGAGAGTTTGCTGCACTGAAAGTAAAGGGGCTGAATAATTTTGCACGCCCAATTTTTCAGTTTTTGATTTGTTAAAAAAGTTTGAAATATCCAATAAATGTCGTTCCACTTCATGATTGTGTCCCACTTGTTGTTGATTCTTCACAAAAAATACAGTTTTATATCTTTATGTTTTAAGCCTGAAATGTGGCAAAAGGTCGCAAAGTTCAAGGGGGCCGAATACTTTCGCAAGGCACTGTATATATATATATATATATATATATATATATATATATATATATATATATATTTTTTTTTTTATATATATTTTTTTAATATATATATATATATATATAAAAAATCAATCAAATTTCATGATTACGATCTCAGCGCTGCAAAACCCCAACTGGATCGGGAGAGGCAACGGTCAAGTGATGCGTCCTCCGAAACATGACCCGCCAAACCACGCTTCTTAGCACCCGCTCGCTTAACCCGGAAGCCAGCTGGGAAACACTGTTCAACTGACAACTGAAGTCAGCCTGCAGACGCCAGCCCTGCCACAAGGAGTCACTAAAGCGCCAAGTAAAGGCCCCCCCCCGGCTAAACCCTCCCCTAACTCGGACAACGCTGGGCCAATTGTGTGCCGGCGTATGGGACTCCCGGTCACGGCCGATAATGAACCCCAAGCTGTCTTGACGCCTCAACACCGCAACGCAGTGCCTTAGACAACTGCACCACTTGGGAGGCCGGGTTAGTGTCCTGCTTCTTGAAAGCGACACTTCTAGCCTTTAGCTCAGTGTGGATGTTGCCTGTAATCCATGGCATCTGGTTGGGATATGTATGTACCGTCACTGTGGGGACATCGTTGATGCACAGTCCTATAGCTTAGAATCCACTTCATCTGACCACATCCATATCGGACCACGGGCACTGCCTGTTTAAGTTTTTTCTTGTAAACAATAATCAGGAGGATAGAGTTATGGTCAGATTTGCCAAATGGAGGGCGAGCGAGAGCTAGCTCTGTGTGTGGAGTAAAGGTGATCTAGAGTTTCACCTATAGTTGCACAGTGGTTCATTGGCCACAAAATCTAAATCTTAAGCATCTCAGCATCTGGACTTGAAACCTATTGAAAACGTGTGGTTTAAATTGAAGAGAGTAGTCCATAAGTGCATACAAAGGATATCAAGGATCTGTATGGAGGAATGGTCCCAAAGTCAGTCCTTTCTGTTTGATGTTTCAGTTGATGTGCATCTAAAGACAGACTGTTGGGAATAGTGGTGGGATGTTTGTATGGATAGTAATGTTTGATATGCCTTGAAATGAATCTATTTATAAATGCTTTGAGAATTATGATTTTATTACCAGCTCTGAGAATGTATAGAAATGCTGATGACAGAGATTATTATTATTATTATAATATCATCAAATTAAATATCCTAATGTAAAATATGTTTTGTTTTCTGTTCATTTCTTGGCACACATCAATCATGGAAATTACAAGGGATGATTGAAATGAGCAGGTTTGGGGAGTAACGGATTACAAAGGATTATATGTAAAGGATTACAAAAACCGGTTACTCTAATCCATTACTTTACCAGCAAAAATACTGTAATCAGATTACAGACACTTTCGAAAAACTAGATGATAATTTAGAGGATTACTTTTAAATTCATAAAGGATGTTTGTGAAACAAAATCTTTGACACTTCTCTGTAATCTCAATGACATTGAAATCAGCATTGAAAAAAGGTGCAAGTTTAAGTTTGTTCCACCTGCGCGAGTCTGACCAAAATTGATGGATCGCGGGAAAAGAGCAGGAATTGGCTTTTGTAGGCTACAGTCCAAGATATGTCTTCCAATGGTGTGACTACTCTTGGCATCCAAAGGTTATCCAACTTGTATAAATGCTTGGAGGTAAGGATGACAGCACTTACTATAGATATCTACAGTTGAAGTTGTAAATTTACATAGACTTAGGTTGGAGTCATTAAAACTCGTTTTTCAACCACTCCACAAACTATAGTTTTGGCAAGTCGGTTAGGACATCTACTTTGTGCATGACACAAGTCATTTTTCCAACAATTGTTTACAGACAGATTATTTCACTTATAATTCACTGTATCACAATTCCAGTCGGTCAGACGTTTACATACATTAAGTTGACTGTGCCTTTAAACAGCATGGAAAATTCCAGAAAATTATGTCAAGGCTTTAGAAGCTTCTGACAGGCTAATTGACATCATTTGAGTCAATTGTAGGTGTGCCTGTGGATGTATTTCAAGTCCTACCTTTAACTTCAGTGCCTTTTGGATTGACATCTTCGGAAAATCAAAAGAAATCAGCCAAGACCTCAGAAAAAACATTGTCGATCTCCACAAGTCTGGTTCATCCTAGGGAGCAATTTCCAAACACCTGAAGGTACCACGTTCATCTGTACAAACAATAGTACGCAAGTATACACACCATGGGACCAGAGTAGATGCGTTACGTCTCCTAGAGATGAACGTACTTTGGTGCGAAAAGTGCAAATCAATCCAAGAACAACAGCAAAGGACCTTGTGAAGATGCTGGAGGAAACAGGTAAAAAAGTATCCCCAGTAAAACGAGTCCTATATCGACATAACCTGAAAGGCCGCTCAGCAAGGAAGAAGCAACTGCTTGAAAACCGCCATAAAAAGGCTAGACTAAAGATCAGGCTTTTTGGAGAAATGTCCTCCTCCTATGTTTGGAGGAAAAAGGGGGGTGGCAGCAACATGTTGTGGGAGTGCTTTGCTGCAGGAGGGACTGGTGTACTTCACAAAATAGATGGCATCATGAGGAGGGAAAATTTATGTGGATATATTTAAGCAACATCTCAAGACATCAGTCAGGAAGTTAAAGCTTGGTTGCAAATGGGTCCTCCAAATGGACAATGACCCCAAACATACTTCCAAAGTTGTGGCAAAAACAAAATCAAGGACCTCAATCCTATAGAAAATTTGTGGGCAGAACTGAGAAAGTGTGTGTGAGCAAGGAGGCCTACAAACCTGACTCAGTTAGACCAGCTCTGTCAGAAGGAATGGGACAAAATTCACCCAATTTATTGTGGGAACCTCGTGGAAGGCTACCCGAAACATTTGATCCAAGTTGAACAATGTAAAGGCAACGCTACCAAATACTAATTGAGTGTATGTAAACTTCTGACCCAGTGGGAATGTGATGAAATAAATAAAAGCTGAAATAAATAATTCTCTCTACTGTTACTCTGACATTTCACATTCTTAAAATAAAGTGGTGATCCTAACTGACCTAAAACAGGGAATTTTTACGAGGATTAAATGTCAGGAATTGTGAAAAACTGAGTTTAAATGTATTTGGCTAAGGTGTATGTAAACTTGACTTCAACTGTACATAGCGCATTGATGTGAATAAATACTACTGCTCTCTCATTTAGCTATTGGCGCCTTACGGATTGTGATTGTTGTGGATGGCTGTTCACAAATCTAAATGTGTATTTGAACCGAATAATGGTTGAATTGAACTGCCTATCAATCATTGAATTTGAAACCGGTGGACAGCCAGTGAAAAATGAGCTCTTGCAACAGCTGCACAGTGTGGATCCAAGCCTATGGAATACAAGTGGGGATTTTTTTTCATCAGTAGTGCTCAAAGCATGCCATTTCATGAGTGCAGCGTTTATTTTTCAACTCTATTAGTCCAATTAGTTCTCCATGACAACAAATTCATAAACAACAGAGTAGTGCTGGCTAATAAATCCTTAGTTTTGGGGTCATGCTCAGGTAAACAATTTGGCTAATCTATATGTCCAAGTCCTATTCTTGAAAATTAAGGGCTAAACATTTTTTGGGAATGACTGGAATTCTGATAGACTTTGGTTTTTAATATCAGAATAGAATTTAATCGTATTATTATATGTAGTAGGAAGTGATGGGTTAGAAGAAGCCTACATAACCAATCGATAAAGTAAAAGTTTACATCCTTATATTGCGAGCTATGTTAACTTGTGACATTGATTCATCCTGCAATCGATGTCGTTCAATTGGTAATATACATTTTTGTGTTTTTCAAATGCCTCTGAAGGGGAAAGTAATCTAAAAGTAACAGAATGTAATCAGATTATGTTACTGAGTTTGGGTAATCCAAAATTTACATTACTAATTACAATTTTGGACAGGTAACTAGTCACTGTAACAGATTACATTTAGAAAGTAACCTACCCAACCCTGGAAATGAGAATAAATGGGAGCTCAAACTCTCTAAATGTAACCTCATGTCTCTCTCCCTATCCTCCTCTAACTGGGACACATGCACCCTATACCAGCTCCTACCTCACAATACCTTAATAGATCCAAGACTTTCTCAAGCCTTCACAGTCTGGTTGGGTTACCAACACATCTCCAAACTTCTGGGCCACACCCACCATTAGGATCCCAGGGTGCCCAGTCTGACCCTGGCTCTGGCTCTGACTATCTACCACAGCCATCCTCTCAGCCTTCAACTCATCAACTGGCAGTGGTGGAGCACCCTAACCCCTTTCTCCCCCAATCGCTACCATAGCCGGACAATGGGGCCAACGTGATGGGGCTCCTTGTCACCTCTGCTTATGTTATACCCAGACCTACGCTGCCTCACTTTGAAATTGGGCAAGAGAGTGATTTCACCCTCTTGAACATGGCCTTAGACAGTATCCAATGTAACCATGGTCACCTCTCAGAACAGTGCAAGTTTCAAGTGCTCCTGGATCATCTGAAAATGCCAAGTGCACAGAAACTGGCAAAGTAATACATGTACGACACTAGGCCATATACCTCAGCTCTCAATGCCCTAAATGTTAAGTATGGACAGCCCCGTCAGCTCACCCAGTGTGACATTGGCAACATTCTCAATGCGTCACATGTGAAGGTAAGAATTTGCTTTCTCCATCCAATCCTTTATAGGCATGCCGCAGACATTGGAAGGTCACCAGGGTGCTGAGTTCAAATGTGTAAAGCTACTGGGTAAATTGTCACCTGAATACCGTGATTGGGTTTATTGAGAGCTGCTTGACACATGGTCTCTTAGAGTATGACAAACCTATACCCTCCAGGACCTGTCTGGCTGGTTGCAGGTGTAAGCAAGGGCCGGAAGACTCTCACAGACAGCCTCTGTTCTCTACCAGGACAAGCGGGAGGTGGGTAACACCATGTTCCTGACCAGTGAACATGAACACAAACAAGCCAGTTACAGATCTCCTCGTGGTAAGCAGCAACAATCGAACCAAAACAAGCCCAAGTTTGAATTCCATTGTCCTTACTGTGAAGGGGAAGAACACTTCTTAGGCTCCTGAGTTCAAGCAGCTCTCGAGGGAGAAGATCAGGGATTGGATCTCGGTTAAAGTATGCTGCTGGAAGTGTGGGCGAAAATACTCCCCAAAGGAATGCACCCTAAAAAACCTATGCAACACCAGCATGGAGGTAAACCTCACCGTGCTACATGAGGTCATACCGCAAGAGATCAGGAGCGTCCTTATGGTCAGCACCGACAAAGCCGTGACTGTCTTCTACCTTGACTGCCCAAACCGCTCAGCCCGAGTGATGTTAAAAGTGGTCAGACTAATCTTAAATCATGGTGAAGAGGCGATGGAGACCTTTCCCATCTTTACTACGGCTCTGAACGTTCCATCATTCTCCCTGCTGCTGCCTACTGCCTTGGGTTAGAGGGTGAATCAGAGGTACTGAGCCTTCAAACTATTTGTCAAGATGTACTCCAAGAAAGCAGAGCTTCTGTGTCATTCACCATATCCCCTGAAGGAGTCAGCGGTACCTGGCATCAAGTCCACAGTGCAGTCACAGCAGACAGTATCTGCCTAGCGGAGAACACCTCCCCTTCTGACATGCTTCAGAGGAAGTTCCCACAACTGAAGGTCATGCCGCTGCCAAAGATCAAGAGGCCACGGCCTCTATTGCTCATAATCTATACCTGCTGGTCCCCATTGAGCCAGCCCATACTGGCCCTGTGGGAGGCCCTGTCGCTGTCCACACCTAGCTAGGTTGGGCTGTGCAGGGCCCAGCAAGCCTGATATCACACACATGTCCAGCAATGCCTATTCGCTACCATTGCTTCCCCAGCCACTGAATTCCTTAAGAATGTACAGAAGCTATTTTAGGTGGACACATTCCCTCATTGGAAGTAACATGTTCCAAACAAGATCAGTGTGTCTTGAATCTCCTGGAGGAAAAGACCACAATAATCTTGGTGAAAGTGCTCCAGAGATAAGTAATGCCTCTACTCTGGGCCCCCATGAGCCCACAGCTGCATTTTACAAAACAAGCAGTGATGCCTTCCATTCATGGCACTGAGCGTCGGTTGCTAAAGAACCCAAGGCTGGCCAAAGTCCACCAATAGGAGATCCAGAAGCTGGTAACCTCAGGCTATGTCGCCAAACTTACTCTTGATCCTGAGTAAGGATCCCTGGAATCCTGTTACCTGCCACGCCACCTCTTTGAGCAACACAGCGGCAAATTCAGACTAGTGTTCAACCTAGCTCCTGGTGAAGGGGACACTGCAAGACACCTTCCTGTGGAGTGCAAGCCAACTCCACCTCATCCTCCAGTGACAGGGGTCAGATCCTCAGTGTTCCAACAGCATGCAGCTGTGGGCTCATGGGGGCCCAGAGTAGAGGCATTGCATCCCCCTTCCTGCAATTGCCATTCATGCACGCCACCCTCCAACAGAACCACCACCCATGGTGCTCCATTCAGCGGCAGTACCACTCACCTTCATCATCCACCTACCTGACCTGGACCCAGTCACAGCAAATCCTGGCTGACCCCTTCTGGGCAAACATCAAACCCTACTTCAGACTGGTGGCCTGTTTGATTAACTTGCCTGAGGTTGACCTAGATCAAAGCATGACCTAGATCAAACCAGGCCCGTTTGCAGAGCCCCTGAGGAGTAAGAGCAAAACCAGCAGAGACCACTTTTAGCTGTAGAAAAAGCTAACGTTGACCGTCTCTTTTTAATTGCACAAACTATCCCTTTAATTGCAGTTACCTCTGAGCCATAGATCGTAACGTATCAGTCCTCAATGGCACTGCCCATGTTATACAGGCTTTTGGACACAAGAAACTAGAGGTTGACCGATTCATCGAAATGGCCGACTAATTAGGGCCGATTTCAAGTTTTCATAACAATCGGAAATCTGTATTTTTGGGTGCCGATTTGCCAATAAAAAAAAAAGAAAAAGAAAAAGTTATACATTTATTTAACTAGGCAAGTCAGTTAAGAACACATTCTCATTTTCAATGACGACCTAGGAACGGTGGGTTAACTGCCTTGTTCATTGGCAGAACGACAGATTTTCACCTTGTCGGCTCGGGTGATCCAATCTTACAACCTTACAGTTAACTAGTTCAACGCAATAACGACCTGCCTCTCTCTCGTTGCACTCCACAAGGAGACTGCCTGTTACGCGAATGCAGTAAGCCAAGGTAAGTTGCTAGCTAGCATTAAACTTATCTTATAAATAAACAATCAATCATAATCACTAGTTAACTACACATGGTTGATGAAATTACTAGATATTATCTAGCGTGTCCTGCGTTGCATATAATCTGACTGAGCATACAAGTATCTGACTGAGCGGTGGTAGGCAGAATCAGGCGTGTAAACATTCATTCAAACAGCACTTTCGTGCGCTTTGCCAGCAGCTCTTCATTGTGCGTCAAGCATTGCGCTGTTTATGATTTCAAGCCTATCAACTCCCGAGATCAGGCTGGTGTTACCCGAAGTTAAATGGCTAGCTAGTTAGCGCACGCTAACTAGAGGGACGGAAGCTATACTGTTACACTGGCAATACTAAAGTGCCTATAAGAACATCCAATAGTCAAAGGTTAATGAAATACAAATGGTATAGAGGGAAATAGTCCTATAATTCATATAATAACTACAACCTAAAACTTCTTACCTGGGAATATTGAAGACTCATGTTAAAAGGAACCACCAGCTTTCATATGTTCTCATGTTCTGAGCAAGGAACTGAAACGTTAGCTTTCTTACATGGCACATATTGCACTTTTACCAATTTTCCTTGTTAAATACCTGAGTTAATTGGTCTTATTAGTTTAGTGCCAAGCCATCCAAGCAGTAGTAAAAAACCTCTCCAGCATTTATTATTTTATTTCTGTTATCTGTGCATCCAATACCCAACTGTGAGTAACCCACAATACTGTTTACATTTTCCTTTCTGTTTGATGTTTCAGTTCATGTGCATCTTAAGACGCACTGTTGGGAATAGTGGTAGAATGTTTGATGTTATACGGAAAGTAATGTTGGGTATGCCTTGAAATTCATCTATTTGTAAATGCTTTGGGGAGAATGATGGTTTATGATTTGACTACTGGCTCTGAGATTTTGTTGGAATGCTGTGTTTATTATATATGGTCATGTGGATTCTCATATCTTTTTTTTAAACATACAATCTACTTGCAGAGAAGCCACTCAACATTTTACATTACATTCAGTCATTTAACAGACTCCCATCCAGAGTGACCCACAGAAGCAACCAGGGTCAACGCCCTGGCACAGACAGATCTCCCACAAGCTAAAAAACGGGAACCCAAACCAGCAAAATATCAGGCCCAAGCTCCCAACTGCCAGGCCATCAACCCTCCGAGACCAACCGCCAGGACACCAGCCCTCCCTGAGAGCTGCCCCTCAACCATCAGAGACCCTCCCCCCACCCCCCGCCCCCAAAATCAGAATAAAAGTATTCCATTGTATAATTATTCCATTCCATGCATGTGTACAAACACCTGTGCGGCATCAGCCTCAAGCAAACAGGAATTAGCTGAAACAACGTTGCCCCTCAGTGTCATTCAAACATACTTTTTGTTTTGACTTTATTTTTGTACTTTTATGTTTGACCTTCATTCTATCCCCCACCCAGCAACTCCACTCCCACTTGTCTCCAATTCTACATCCCAACCCTCAACCCATCCCACCCATCTCTGCTGGCCACCTCTTCGGATTACACGCCATATATCTTTCAACTATGCTGTGATGTTTAACATACAATTTTAATCTATCTAGTCAAATAAAATCCACAGATTGCAAGTTGAAGATAAATACTTTTACTAAGAGTATTAGTAATTGACTGACCAGGTCTCTCCAGATCTCCTAACAATGCTAGAATGTTATTCTACCTCACCCAGTGCAGTAGTTAAATAGGCAATCTGCCTTAACAGTAATGTTTGCTCATCTTTATCATGGTGTCAATAATTTCGGACCCCACTGTACGTCTGCCCACAGAGTCAAATGGGGACGATGAGATGTGAATTTTCGAGGGATGTAAAGGAAAGAAGAGCGGGAGAACTCTCAGAGCAATCAATCTTGTAGTCTCTTAAATCAAAACTTCTAGCCATTTATAGCACGGCAGTAACCCATTTTAATTCAATTATAAAAATGCATTAAAAATATATTACAGGCAGGATGCAGTTTAATGAACCATGTTTACTTGGGAATATTATTTAATGAAACTCCTGCAAGGCCGAGCCCCGTTGTTAGAACGGGACTGCGAGGAGAAGAGGGGCTCACGAGAAACCAAATGAAAAGGTTTCATATGGATTGGTGAATAGGTGCATCTATTAACGCAGGCTGAAAACGGGGACCACCTTCTTTGGCTCGTTTTCAGGACAATATCTCTCAGTTCAGGCAAAAGATTACTGTCATCATTCTTCAAACTTCACATTTCTCTAGTATATGCTACTTATCGTGATGAATGATATCAGAGAAGTGTCCACGATAAGTGCTCGGTTTGGTCGGTGTTGATAATTTCTGTTTTATCGTCTCACCTCTCGTCAGCATTCACCTTGGTCCTCTACTATGTAAATCCCTTCCAGCCCACAGGCTACACTACACCAGACAAGCAGCAACAGACCATTGTAGCAAAGACTGTGGCTGTTTTTCCAAGTGGCACCCTATTCCGTACATAGTGCAATATTTTTGACCAGGGCCCATAGAAAGGAGTGCACTAAGTAGGGAATAGGGTGCCATTTGGGACAAACACTGTTGTGAGTCCACCTCAGTGTTAGATGGGATCATAATATGCACAGGATTGGGCATCTATATTTCATGAACAAATTATTAATTTTTTGGTTTGATTCACCCATATAGGATAACCGCTCCTTGTCAATCCAACCATTAGAAGAAAGAGCAGTGAATAGTTGGTACAAATAAACCCCCCAAACAGTGCCTTTACTGATTCCTTGCATTGTAAAGATGCTACATTTGGCATAAAGCCTAAATTTGAAATATTGGAAGATCCTAATACATTTGTGGGTGTACTATTCCTGCCATTATGCATATTATGTTGGCCTGAATGGTTATGAGATAGTTCAGGCATGATTCTGATCTATTTTAGTCTATTAATCAAAGCCCAATTATTCTGTGATTAAAAACATTTATGGTTTAGATTTCTAGGTTAAGATGTACAGTATATGCAAGGGAATCTCAGTGCAAAATTAAACATGTATCCAGTAGAAGCTTTGATTGCATCAGGGACAAGTGATGCTTTGAAGCAGAAAATCTCAAACCAATCACAATTCACCAACTAATGAAACCACTCAATATTATCCCGCATCCTCTGAGGCCACTGTATTCATACAACTACTGCATGCAGTCAGAGGCGCTACTCAGGCAAAAGTGACCATTTTATTTCAGAGGCTAAATGCTAAACTTGAGGAAGACAATGAGAAGAACAGGCCCTTGACACATTCCCTGTCTAATTGTTACAAAAAATATATATATTAATATATATATATATATATATTAATATATCATTTTCTAACTTCAAAGGATTTCAATATTAGGTTATTGCACATAACAGGACTGTGTACTTACCCTCTGAAGACTGTATTAGGGCCATTGCAATAAGCCAGCAGAAGGTTGGTAGTTTCCACAGAGAGCATGCCATAGTGCCTTGTGTGGATGGTCTCTGCATGATTTGGTAGCGATGACTGGGGGTTAAAGTCCAGGCAAACAGCTCTCAAAGATGTTCATCCTTGATCCTCTCACCTGCAAGGCAAAGGAAGGGAGACATTATTCTCATGTTCAAAAGTCCAGTGGTGTCAGTCAGTCTTGAATTTTACACAATATGTACCATCCTCATTTAACATCCTCCTCAACACTTCAGTTCTGATGCTGCTCTGTGTGCTTTAGTTTGTTCGTTGTGGAGTTTTTGAAACCCAAACTGTAAAATGCGACAAATCCAGACCAGCTAGTAAAAAAAAAGCCACGAAGTCAATAATCCGGAGGAGGGAAATCCCTTAATGGAAGCTAAGTGCTGAGTGACCATTCAATAGGGGTGGGCCTAGTGTCTGCTACTACTCAGAGGTCCTGCTTTCACCTCCACATGACCAAGAGCTAGCAGTGCTCACCGAGTTATCTGCTGCCCCAAACAAACAAACAAGCTAGCCAAATGGTGTCTCTACACACAGTTGTTCTGAGTGAACACAACCAAGTTATCATGAGTAGCTCCTCCCACCCCAAAATCCCTCCCGTCATTCACATAGGCTGAATTTGTTGGTTTGTTTTCTTGCTACTACAAAGGAAAATAGCAAGCTGTCATGGATACAGCGCACAACCGACTGGCGGGCTTGCTGGGTGAAACCAAAATGCCTTACCTGGAAGCTCATGCGTGGTGCGTGCACTCCTAATGGATCCCCTTTGTCTGCATGTTTACACTCACTAGCTGCACCCGTCCTCGTCTCCCATCAACCATTATCACATTCACCCAGGGAGCCACCATCACTCGGGTAACAAGGCACACAGGACCCCAGTAGAACCTTTTCTTTTCTTTTGGCTTTTGAGAAGTCAAAAACAACTCCACTCTTATTTTTCTGCTTGCTACCCTGCCCCAAAGGCCAGAATCACAATATTTACAATTTACAATCACAATAAGTACTTGTAGTTGCATTCTTGTCAGCCAGTCACAATAACACTACAGAAACAGTTATGGTGATGAAATCTATTTGTAATATATTGCACAAATCTGATACAAAACCTATCTGTGTGCATTCGCTTGCATAAAGTTACTGGTCATTGCATGCGGCATCAAAACAGATTTATCAAGGAATGTGATTATAGTTAGTGAATTCTTAAGACCACTGTAAACCAGATCTGAGTCTGAACAATATCCATATTACAGTACATTGTGTGTGTAACCGGGGTGAAATGGCTAGTTAGTTAGCGGTGCATGCTAGAAGCGTTTCAATCGATGACGTCACTCACTCTGAGACCTTGAAGTACTTTTTTCCCTTCCTCTGCAAGGGCTGCAGCTTTTGTGGAGCAATAGGTTTTTTAATTTTTTTATTGTACAGGTAATTTGACTGAGAACACATTGTCATTTACAGCAATGACCTGGGGAATAGTTACAGGGGATGAATGAACCAGTTGGAAGCTGGGGATGATTAGGTAGCCATGGTGGTATGAGGGCCAGATTGGAATTTAGCCAGGACACTGGGGTTAACACCCCACCGATAAGTGCCATGGGATATTTAAAGACACGGAGAGTCAGGACACTTGTTTACCGTCCCATCCAAAAGACGGTACCCTACACAGGGCAATGTCCCCAATCACTACCCTGGGGCATTGGTACCATGTGTAGGGTACCGTCTTTCGGATGGAACGGTAAATAGGTGTCATTGAATCTCTGTGTCATTAAATATCCGATGGCACTTATCGTAGGAGTGTGTTCAGAGGGTCCCTGGTTCGAGCCCAGGTTGGGGCAAGGAAAGGGATGGAAGCAAGCCTGTTAGTTTGATTCTGTTGACACGGATCACACTGCTGGAGTTGCTGCAGAGAAGAAGGTCAAAGGGGGATGAGTGTAACCACTGTGAAATGGCTAGCTAGCGGTGCACGCTTTGTAGCACTTCAATCGGTGACATCAGTCGCTCTGAGACATTTAAGTAGGCCCTTGTGCTTCATTTATAAATGTTACATACTCAATATGCCCCAAAATATGCGCCACTTTTCACGCAAAAGTTGCCATTTGTGACTCGTTTCAGGAAACTAGTCATATATCGCACATCACAACTTCACAGGAGAGGCATTTGAAAGTAAACATACATTGTTTATCGAAATGCATTTTTTGGGGCAGAAATGCCTTCTGGAACATGAACTTTCATGTGCCTTAAATAACAAACGTGTATTACATCCGTAAATACAAATAAAATTGTTAAATAACGGGCCTAGTAGTTTAGCCAGGGAAAAAGGCAGGAACCTTCCTGCTAGCCATGATTGTCTGAACTAATAGATGGGCTGGACATGCAGGGCGATGAGTTTGGATTGGTCTGCCATGTAGCATGCTTCTGTTTATAACGTGAGCTGCTCAGTATGTGTTGATAGTCATTTCTACTGCGCTGTTTTTTAAATATATAACTTTTAGCCATCGAGAACTACAAAAGTTTTGCTACTTTTTTCAACAACATTGATGCCCTAATTTAGCAGGCACTATCGACAGATCAGTTGGAAAAGGTGACTTGCTACTGACCATGGTCAGTGTGAACCGGAGTGACTTGACACAACGCTGGCCAAACAAGATGTAGCTACAAATAAAACTTAGTTAAATGGTTCCAGTCTGCTGTGAAGCGTTCATCCATGTATACGGGTAATTCCCAGGCAGTGGCATATTTATGTTTGAGGAAAATGTGAATACAAAATATTATTGCATTTAAAAAATCTATTTACAGGTCCACAACAATTTGCAATTGCTTTCATCTTTCAGAAACATTCAGATAACACAAACTCTTCCAAAGACATTTGATCAAGTTCGCCATTGCAATTCCTTTAGATACTGTCTTGGCCTAATTCCAATACTTCCAAACTATACAGTAAATAAGGATGTTATTGTCACCATAAAAGGTGAGTGATGGGAGTTTTTCAGGTGGTATTATAATACTCATCCACGTGTGCAATTTTATGACAGGTCTGATTTAGAATGGGAAACATGGGTGTGTAGTTTATAAATCTTTAGTAGATATTTAGTGTTAAATTTACACAACGGTTATAAATGAGGCCCCTGCACAATTGGCACTCCTCGCGCACTGTTACAACTGTATGCGCATTCACATAGCAAGCCTACTCGTGTGTGTGTGTGCGTGTGTGCATGGGGAGAGGAGTGTGTGTGTGTGCGTGCGTGCGTGCATGTATGTGTGTGTGTGTGTGTGTGTGGGGGGTGATGATAGGGACTGTATGGGACAGAAATGGTAATATTTTCCTACACCAAATGAATGGTATGTTAATCTGTACAACTATGGCTGCTATTTTTGTCACTAATAGTATTATTATTTTAATGTTAATACTACAGTTGGTATTATTATCATTATTGGTATTATCATGATTATTGATATTATTGTTGCTATTATCATTATCATTATTTCTGTTCTTATTGGTATGAGGTATGACCAGAAACACAGATTACATTGAATCTCATGTTATATTTGCTTCCTCAAATTTCAGATTTCTACTGCCTGCTACTTGTTAAAGGTAATTCTATTTTTGTAGGACCTACCTATGTGTATTATCTGTCTAATTTGAAAATGAATGCATTTGGGGATAAGAAAAAGACAATTATACCAAATGTATAGGGGTGGAACAGTGGTTAGAGCGTTGGGCTAGTAACCGGAAGGTTGTAAGTTCAAACCCCTAAGCTGACAAGGTACAAATCTGTTTTTCTGCCCCTGAACAGGCAGTTAACCCACTGTTCCTAGGCCGTCATTGAAAATAAGAATTTGTTCTTAACTGACTTGCCTAGTTAAATAAAGATAAAATAAATAAATATAGTACAACTGAGGTGAAAGGGGTAGAAATGCTTACTGCTCTAACCTGTTTTTGTGTAACTGGCCCTTTGAGCTTTTTTCAAGGGAAGTGTCCCAACTTCTCATGGGCCCTAGGATCAATGTTATGGAGCACACATGGAAAATCCAAAAATGCTACCCATGTGATGTTTTAGGGGAGGGACAAAGGAGGACTGTTAGGAACATTAGAAATCTCATATATAGATATGCCTAGCTGCTTGATTGCAATGGTACTTTTTGGTAGTAAATTCATGTATAACTGAAACTTGTATCTCATTATGGTAAGTGGTAAAAATAAGTATAGCTAATTATAATTTGTAATGGTTTAGCAGATTATAAAAAGACAATCAATCTTTACCTAGCTAAAAGACAAGGTATGTAATACCTATTGTTTACAGTAAACTCACTCTACAACTATAGATGATGTTGTGTGGAAAATGGACTGAGAGGAACACATTTATTTCTGTGGGAGAAAAAAAATCTAAAGGGGTGATGATATTAATTAACAATCATTTTGATCCAAAAGTGAAAATTATCCAAACAGACCCACAAGGAAAGTGGATCCTTTAAAAAATGCTATTGGACGATAAACACATTTGGCTCATTGTCACGATCGTCGTAAGAAGCGGACCAAAGCGCAGCGTGGTGTGAATGCATCATTTAATAGATGACGAAAAACACTAAATAAACTGTAAAAAAAACAATAAACAAATAACGACCGTGAAGCTTTCATAAGGACTGTGCTGACACAAGCAACTAACATAGACAATCACCCACAAACAAACAGTGAAACCCAGGCTACCTAAGTATCATTCTCAATCAGAGACAACTAATGACACCTGCCTCTGATTGAGAACCATACAAGGCCGAAACATAGAAATCCCAAAATCATAGAAAAACAAACATAGACTGCCCACCCCAACTAACGCCCTGACCATACTAAATAATGACAAAACAACAGAAATAAAGGTCAGAACGTGACACTCATTGATCTATACGGACCAAATAATGATGATCCACACATCTTCGAAAATATACATAACAATCTATTGAGCTTGCAGGGAACACGTTATCCTGTTATTATGGTGGGAGATTATAACACAGTTTTAAGCAGAGGTGGGGCCAAGTCACTATTATTCGAGTGACAAGCTACAAGGTCCAAGTCTAAAGTTGAGCCCCAAGTAGAATGGGTTGAGTCAAGTTCAAATCGTACATTCTAAGAGCAAGACAAGTTAAAACAATCTGGCAATGATTTGTTCAACTACAAATCTTTGTTTATTTATTGAGGCTACCAGACAGCCCTTTTCATTATTTCGTCTACAAACATTTTGATTATATTATAATTAATTTGAACAACAAATTCCAAATTCAAGTAAATTATCTTATTTCAAGCAATTTTGACATACCAAAAAAACAGAAGGCCTATGTTAGTAATTGCTGCTTGATGCCCCTTTGCTGGTGAGCTTGCAAAGTAAACGGTTCATATTCTCGATCACCAACCAATTTTTGGAGTGGCATATTAATTTATGGCAATACTCTCTCCCTACAATTTGACGTTTGTGCTGCACCAGATCCTATAGCTCTACAGCAAATCAACAATCTGCTTGCTAGCTCAGTGGTTTTTACGTTTTGACCTTTGGTATGAGGTTCTATGGACATATGATTCAAAAGTGTAACTTTTTGGGCAACATGGTTCACATTATGCCTGGAGAAAACCAAACACTGCATTTCACAGGAAGAACCTCTTACCAACGGTCATGCATAGTGATGGCAGGGGACAGCAGGCAGCCTAGTGGTTAGAGCGTTGGACTAGTAACCAAAAGGTTGTAAGATCGAATCTCTGAGCTGACAAGGTAAAAAACTGTTCTTCTACCCCTGAACAAGGCAGTTAACCCATTGTTCCTAGGCCTTCATTGAAAATAAAAGTTTGTTCTTAACTAACTTGCCTAGTTAATTAAAGGTTAAAAAAAGGGTGATGCTTTGCTGCCACAGAACCTAGACAACGTGTCCTAATAGAGGGAACCATGAATTCTGCTCTGATAATTCTACAGGAAAATGTCAGGCCATCCATCTGTGAGCTGGGTCATGCAGCAAGACAATGATCTAAAACACACAATCAAGTCTACATGAGTAGTTTTATAATGTCAAAGTCCAGACCTAATCCCAATTGAAACGTTGTGGCAGGGATGGAAACGAGCAGTTCATGTGTGAAAACCCACAAATGTCGCTGAGTTAAAGCAGTTCTGCATGCAGTTTTGCACGTGGGCCAGAATTCCTCCACAGCGATGTGATCAACAACTACAGGAATCATTTGGCTGCAGTCATTGCAGCTAAAGGTGGCACAACCAGTAATTTAGTGAAAGGAGGCAATTACTTTTTCACACAAGGGGGATAGGGTGTTGCATAACTTTGTTAATTAAATAAATAAAACAACCATCAATTTTGTTTATTTGAACATTCCGGTTCCCTTTATCTAATATCAGGTTTTGGTTGAAGATCTGATAACATTCAGTATAAAGACGTGCAAAAATAGAGATAATCAGATAGGGGGTAAATTCTTTTTCACAGGCCTGTACGTTGTGTCAAGCTGGTTAAAGGACAAACTGGGAATAGTTATATCTGTGATAGTTTGGAGAAGAGGAATTGTTTAGAGTATTTGTGCATCCTCCGCCCAGAGGAAGCTTCGCGGCTCAGGCTCAACCTGTGGCGTGCTTTGCTCTCCAGAAGACGGCGCCACTCAAAGGCGTTATCAGTGGGGTAACATTGAGTCTAGAAGTAGATCAAATGAAAAATAAATTCCTGGTGTTTGTGACGCAAGCCGTTTGGTGAGACGTAGACCCAGTGGCAATGGCGAGAGTGAGAATACCCTGTCTGTCATGTTGAGTTTTGACACAGAGTTTCTACATGATAAATTCAGGTTAGATTATATTTGCTAATCTGTGAAGGTCTATGTTCCGAACCCGCTACGGCACTTAAGGTGCCAAGGATTCGGACATACTGCAGCAGTGTGAAGAAGGAGATCCCATGATGTGAGAAATGTGTATGAGTGTGTCACAGGTTAGAGGTCATCATAGAGTATTATCCCTGAGGGTGCCACTGGAGGGCACCCTTATGTTTACAGTGTCCAGGTGAGCCTGATTGGGATTATTGGGTTCACCTGGTTTAGGACTATTTAGGTTCCTTATTGGAACTGGGCCGGTTGCTCAGGTCTCTTGTCTTGTTTTGTATTGTACTCATGTGCACGTGTTTTTCCTGTGAATACTTCAGTAATCATTCTGGATTTACCCTCACCTCTGCCTGCTGTGTTTCTCTGCTCCTGGGTCCGAGTTCGTACTAGAGTTATTGTCACAGGAGGGCATAGTCAGAGGGAGTGTACAGTTGGGATAGAGAGAGCACTGTGGGTCAACTGAGGGGGTGCCCATGCAGCTGGGGATTTGAAGTGCCCTGTGAGAGAGAGACAGGTTGAGATTGCCAGAGTTTGAGTTGGGCAGAAAGTTTCCTATGCAGAGGCAGAGAAGAGAGTGGATGATAGCTGAAAGGGGAGTGATTAGACTGGGAGCCAGATCCAGAGAAGATGAGTAAGGTTGGTGGTAAACTGCAATTATGTTAGCACAGCTGTAAACTGCTGTTCTGCTTAAAGAAGGAATAAAGCTGGCCTTCTTTAGACTAGTTGAGTATCTGGAGCATCGGCATTTGTGGGTTTGATTACAGGCTCAAATGGCTAGAAACAAAACCTTTATTCTGAAACGTGTCAGTCTATTCTTGTTCTAAGAAAAGAAGGCTCTTCCATGTGAGAAATTGCCAAGAAACTGAAGATCTCGTACAAAGTGTACTACTCCCTTCACAGCACTGCGCAAACTGGCTCTAACCAGAACAGAAAGAGGAGTTGGAGGGCCCGGTGCACAACTGAGCAAGAGGACAATTACATTAGTGTCTAGTTTGAGAAACAGACGCCTCAAGTTCTCAACTGGCAGCTTCATTAAATAGAACCCGCAAAACACCAGTCTCAACGTCAACAGTGAAGGGGCGACTCTGGCATGCTGGCCTTCTAGGCAGAGTTCCTCTGTCTGGTGTCTTTGTTCTTTTGCCCATATTAATATTTTCTTTTTATTGGCCAGTCTGAGACATGGCTTTTTCTTTGCAACTCGGCCTAGAATGCCAGCATCCCAGAGTCGCCTCTTCACTGCCAATAGTGGACAACCTTGTTTTACTCCTCTTGACATTTTAAATCTTTCTGAGAAATAGACATATTTTACCTTTTTACTCCTAGGGTTACTATACATTATTTTAACACATTTTACAAGAGATACTCCAAAATGTAAATCTTCCAGGCATTTATATGTAAACTCAGTCATACTTTATCAAAATAATAACTAATAACAATATAACTAATGTAAAACATACTGTGCCTGTAAAACGTATATAGGTTAAGAACTTTTTTGAAAGAGCACAGTTTGAATGATATGGCAAATAGAAATCAAACGGAATGGACATCATAAATATATTGGAGAGGTTGAGGGAAGAGTTAAAACAAACAACATAAAACTGTTGAAACATACTGTCGATAAAATGTTTATAGTATGTATAAGATGGAAATACAGGACTAAATGTTGTTCACTAGTTTACTCCAATTGGGGGAGAAGTGGTAGGGTTGGAAGGTAAATTTATTATTTTTTATTTAAAGATGTGTATACAGTTGAAGTTTACATACACCTTAGCCAAGTACATTTAAACTCCGTATTAAACAATTCCTGGCATTTAATCCTCGTAAAAATTCCCTGTCTTAGGTCCATTAGGATCACCACTTTATTTTAAGAATGTGAAATGTCAGAATAATAGCAGAGAGAATGATTTACTTCAGCTTTTATTTCTTTCATCACATTCCCAGTGCGTCAGAAGTTTACATACACTCAATTAGTATTTGGTAGAATTGCCTTTAAAACCTGTTAAAGATAGGGCTGACTACTGCCCCCTTTGGAGGAATTGCGTGCCCATAGTAAACAGAAAAAAAATCTGTCAAAAATTGCTAATATATGCATATAATAATAATTATTGAATAGAAAACACTCTAAAGCTTCTAAAACCGTTCAAATTATGTCTGTATGTAAAGCAGAACTCTCAGGGCAGCCATTCTCCCAAACTCTCTCTTGCCATCATGAAAGTTGGGCCAACTTTGACGTCATCGCCCCCACCCTTCCCAACCAGCTACGGATCTGGGAACAGTTCTTATCTCTTCAGCGCGATGTCCCCTTTCAGTGGGGCCTCTCATTGTGAGAATCGCGCGCTCCCTTGAGTTTTGGCGGGCTGAAACCTCCGGGTCACGCGAAAATACATGTACTTTCATGCGCGCGTCGGGTCCGGAGCTCTCTTTCTTCCAGGATTGACCAAACGATGTAGGTTTGTCTGTTCGAGCTAAGGATTGTTTTGCACATTTAGAACATGCTAAAGTTTGATTCTGCACTTAGTTTGACCAGTTTAGTCGACATATAATATGTAATTTTGAAGTTTAGATGCGCATCCACTAGAATTTTGGCTGCATTTCAACCGGAATTTGTTGTGTTTGATAACCTAAAGACACAGACTTGAAAACCAAACGCAGTTTTCGGTAAGTATAACTCCTTCCATGTCTTCTGATCGAAGAACATCAAAGGTAAGGGAATATTTATGTGAAAATTATGGGTTTCTGTGGACTCCGAGATAGAGGAGACATAATGCTAATTTCTGAGCGCCGTCTCATATTATAGCCTAGTGAACGAATTCTGTAACGTTAAAAATAAATGTAACACAGCGGTTGCATTAAGAAGAAGTGTATCTTTCTAACTATATGTAGAACATGTATATTTAGTCAAAGTTTATGATGTGTATTGCTTGTTATCTGACGTTATCTGCCGGGGCTATCATCATTTCTCAGGACATTTGAGTAGCATTTTTTGAACATGGCGTCATTGTAAACAGAGATTTATGGATATAAATTGCATATTATTGAAAAAAACATAAAGGTACTGTGTAACATGTCCTATTACTGTCATCTGATGAAGATTTTCAAAAGGTTAGTGAATTATTTTTCTTTTAATCCTGCGGCTATTCAACTTGGCTATTCAAATTAGCTGTGTCTTTGGTGGTGGTTTGACATAAATATGTGCTATGTTTTCGCCGTAAAACATTTTAGAAATCTGACTTGCTGGCTAGATGAACACGGTGTTTATCTTTCATTTGAGCTATTGGACTTGTTAATGTGTGGAGGTTAAATATTTCTAAGAATATTTTTGCATTCCGTGCGCCACCGTTCCAGCTGAACGTGGGAGGGGTCGTTCCCAAAAGGGAACCCTATCCCGTCAACAGGTTTTAAATTGTTTTACCTGGGTCAAACGTTTCAGGTAGCTTTCCACAAGCGTCCCACAATAAGTTGGGTGAATTTTGGTCAAATCCTCCTGACAGAGCTGGTGTAACTGAGTCAGGTTTGTAGGCCTCCTTGCTCGCACAAGCTTTTTTCAGGTCTGCCCACAAATTTTCTATAGGATTGAGGTCGGCTTTGTGATGGCCACTCCAATACCTTGACTTTGTTGTCCTTAAGCCATTTTGTCACAAATTTGGAAGTATGCTTGGGGTCATTAGCCATTTGGAAGACCCATTTGCGACCAAGCTTTAACTTCCTGACTGATGTCTTGAGATGTTGCTTCAACATATCCACATAATTTTCCTGCCTTATGAAGTCATCTATTTTGTGAAGTGCACCAGTCCCTCCTGCAGCAAAGCAGCCCCACAACATGATGCTGCCACCCCCGTGCTTCACGGTTGGGATGGTGTTCTCCCGCTTTTTCCTCCAAACATAATGATGGTCATTATGGCCAAAGAGTTATATTTTTCCTTCATCAGACCAGAGGACATTTCTCCAAAAAGTACAATCTTTGTCCCCATGTGCAGTTGCAAACCATAGTCTGGCTTTTTTTATGACGGTTTTCGAGCAGTGGCTTCTTCCTTGCTGAGCGACCTTTCAGGTTATGTCAATATAGGACTCGTTTTACTGGGGATACTTTTGTACCTGTTTCCTCCAGCATCTACACAAGGTCCTTTGCTATTGTTCTGGGATTGATTTGCACTTTTCGCACCAAAGTACGTTCATCTCTCGGAGACAGAATGCGTCTCCTTCCTGAGAGGTATGATGGCTGCCTGGTCCCATTGTGTTCATACTTGCACACTATTGATGGTACAGATGAACGTTGTACCTTCAGGCGTTTGGAAATTGCTCCCAAGGATGAACCAGACTTGTGAACGTCTACAATTTATTTTCCTAAGGTCTTGGCTGATTTCTATTCATTTTCCCATGATGTCAAGCAAAGAGGCACTGGGTTTGAAGGTAGGCCTTGAAATACATCCACAGGTACACCTCCAATTAACTCAAATGATGTCAATTAACCTATCAGAAGCTTCCATGACATGACATATTTTCCTGGAATTTTCCAAGCTGTTTAAAGGCACAGTCAACTTAGTGTGTGTAAACTTCTGACCCACTGGAAATGTGATACAGATAATTATAAGTGAAATAATCTGTCTGTAAACAATTGTTGGAAAAATTACTTGAGTCATACACAAAGTAGAAGTCCTAACTAACTTGCCAAAACTATAGTTTGTTACCAAGAAATGTGTGGAGTGGTTGAAAAACTAGTTTTAATGACTCCAACCTAAGTGTATGTAAACTTCCGACTTCAACTGTATGTATTTGTGTGTGTGTGTGTGTGTGTGTGTGTGTGTGTGTGTGTGTGTGTGTGTGTGTGTGTGTGTGTGTGTGTGTGTGTGTGTGTGTGTGTGTGTGTGTGTGTGTGTGTGTGTGTGTGTGTGTGTGTGTGTATGGGGATTGGAAGTGATGCAGACAATTACATTGATGGAAGCTACAATCTCTCTGCAATATTAAAGCCCCTACAAAATATATATGTTATTATTTATTTTTTTAAGTGGAGCACACCTGAGAAATGCACAGAGCGCTCACACTATAAGGGGACATCGGCTGCGCTGATATACTGATTGAGAAAGGATCAAGTTTTTCTAGGACATGAGACACATTTGATAGAAGTACCGAAACTAACACAAATGCTAGAACCATTTTTTATGTTATAGTATCGAAAAAGTACAGGAGTTTCACTATACTGTGCAACACTAGCATCCATAGCAGATTGCTAAAACTGTAGCCTACTTTATATGAGTAATATTAATGTAGGTAGACTACTTTCTGGTCACTAATCTGTATATATGCACCTGCCTTTGCACACCAATGCTGATGACTAGTCATTGGTCAACAGTCAAGACGTGAAACTTTTTGGTTCTGAGGCACAGATTAGATTTCTTTGAAACAAGAATTTGTTGCAATTGCCGTAGGCCTATGTTTGTGACCAGATTGAAAAAGCAAAAGTATGAATATCAAATACAAATGGTAGGCTAGCGTATACACTGAGTGTACAAAACATTAAGGACACCTGCTCTTTCCATGACATAGACTGACCAGGTGAATCCAGGTGAAGGCTATGATCCCTGATTGCCGTCACTTGTTAAATCCATTAAATCCAGTTTAGATGAAGGGGAGCGTACAAATCAAATCAAATCAAATCAAATTTTATTTGTCACATACACATGGTTAGCAGATGTTAATGCGAGTGTAGCGAAATGCTTGTGCTTCTAGTTCCGACAATGCAGTAATAACGAGCAAGTAATCTAACTAACAATTCCAAAAAAAAAACTACTGTCATACACAGTGTAAGGGGATAAAGAATATGTACATAAGGATATATGAATGAGTGATGGTACAGAGCAGCATAGGCAAGATACAGTAGATGATACAGGATCAAGAAGGATTTTTAAGCCTTGAGACAATTGAGACATGGATTGTGTATATGTGCCATTCAGAGACAAAAGATCACGACTATGATGGACACATTAGAACTTGTGGATATTTGGAGGCTTAAAATCTATCTCTGACCTAGTGAAATATACAGTACATGTAGGAGGCTTAATTGAGCTAGTCATCTTGACTACTTTGTTGTTTCCTTTTTGCTGGCACCTTAAGTTTAAAAAAAGTGTTGCATAGTGGACAGAATGCGATCACACCACCACCTAATTGGCATCCACATTTCTCTTACAGAATTTCCACGTGGTCGGGGATATTGGAAATTGAATCAAAGCCTACTGGATGAAAATTTGTTCTTAACCAAGACAAAATTATTTATAACTGACTTTTTCTTGCATAACACAGGAACTGCAGTAGAGGTCGACCGATTAATTGGAATGGCCCTGAGCCGATTTCAAGTTTTGATAACAATCGGAAATCAGTATTTTTGGACACCGATTTGGCTGATTTTTTACATCTTTATTGAATCTTTATTTAACTAGGCAAGTCAGTTAAGAACACATTCTTATTTCCAATGATGGCCTAGGAACGGTGGGTTAACTGCCTCGTTCAGGGGCAGAACGACAGATTTTCACATTGTCAGCTCGGGGATTCAATCTTCCAACCTTACAGTCAACGCTCTAACCACCTGCCTCTCATTGCACTCCACGAGGAGACTTCCTGTTACGCGAATGCAGTAAGTCAAGGTAAGTTGCTAGCTAGCATTACACTTATCTTATAAACAACAATCAATCAATCATAATCACTAGTTAACTACACATGGTTGTTGATATTACTAGTTTATCTAGCGTGTCCTGCATTGCATTTAATCGATTCGGTGCGTATCGTTGCTCCAATGTGTACCTAACCATGAACATCAATGCCTTTCTTAAAATCAATACACAGAAGTATATATTGTCAAACCTGATTATTTAGCTAAAAGAAATCCAGGTTAGCAGGCAATATTAACCAGGTGAAATTGTGTCACTTATCTTGTGTTCATTGCACGCAGAGTCAGTGTATATGCAGCAGTTTGGGCCGCCTAATTTGCCAGAATTTTACGTAATTATGACAATACATTGAACGTTGTGCAATGTAACAGGAATATTTAGACTAATGGATGCCACCCGTTAGATAAAATACGGAACGGTTCTGTATTTCACTGAAAGAATAAACGTCTTGTTTTTGAGATGATAGTTTCCGGTTTCGACCATATTAATGACCTAAGGCTCGTATTTCTGTGTGTTATTATGTTATAACTAAATCTATGATTTGATAGAGCAATCTGACTGAGCAGTGGTAGGCAGCAGCCGGCTCGTAAGCATTCATTCAAACAGCACTTCAGTGTGTTTTGCCAGCAGGTCTTCATTGTGCGTCAAGCATTGCGCTGTTTATGACTTCAAGCCTCTCAACTCCCGAGATTAGGCTCGTGTAACCGGTGTGAAATGGCTAGCTAGTTAGCAGGGTGCGCGCTAATAGCGTTTTAAACGTCACTTGCTCTGAGACTTGGAGTGGTTGTTCCCCTTGCTCTGCATGGGTAACGCTGCTTCGAGGGTGGCTGTTGTCGTTGTGTTCCAGAGGAGCGAGGAGAGGGACGGAAGCTATACTGTTACACTGGCAATACTAAAGTGCCTATAAGAACATCCAATAGTCAAAGGTTAATGAAATACAAATTGTGTAGAGAAAAATAGTCCTATAATTCCTATAATAACTACAACCTAAAACTTCTTACCTGGGAATATTGAAGACTCATGTTAAAAGGAACCACCAGCTTTCATATGTTCTCATGTTCTGAGCAAGAAACTTAAACGTTAGCTTTCTTACATGGCACATATTGCACTTTTACTTTCTCTCCAACACTTTGTTTTTGCATTATTTAAACCAAATTGATTTTATTGATGTATTATATTAAGTTAAAATAAGTGTTCATTCAGTATTGTTGTAATTGTCATTTTTACAAACCTGTTTTATTTTTGTTTTCAATCCGCCGATTAATCAGTATCTGCTTTTTTGGTCCTCCAATAATCGGTATCGGTATCGGCGTTGAAAAATCATAATCGGTCGACCTCTAAACTGCAGATCCCCTTATTGTATGGTACATTTTCAAATGTGCCTTCAGTGGCCATGCAATTCTCTACTCATCTTTAAAACAAACAATTTCAGTCAAAAGAGATTAGACTAACAAAGGAAATACAGGAACTAACTTCACAGGTGGATGGCAATAAAAACTGTACGACAGAGGCACAGAATAACGAGGAAAAACTAAAAGAACTGGAGAAACGTATTCAAGAAATATTTAGTGTAATATTTTACAAATAAAGAGAACTGGATGGAAAATGAAGCAAATTCTTTTGACTCTTCAACATAAAAATGCTACGAAGAATAATTTACAGAAACTCGTAAAAAATGGAGTCATCCATGATTCACCGATTTGATACATTATCTTGAAAGAAGCAAAAGATTTTAAGCATACAACGCCTTCAAAGTATTCACACCCCTTTACTTTTTCCACATTTTCTTGTGTTACAGCCTGAATTTAAAATGGATTAAATAGAGGTTTTGTGTCATAAATAGAGATTTTGTGTCACTGATCTACACACAATACCCCATCATGTCAGTGTAATTTTGTTGGTAGAACATTTTTTAAATTAAAAGCTGAAATGTCTTGAGTTAATAAGTAATCAACCTCTTTGTTATGGCAAGCCTACAGTTCAGGAGAAAAAATGTGCTTAACAAATTGCATAATATGTTGCATGGACTCATTCCATGTTCAATAATAGTGGTTAACATGATTTTTCAATGACTACCCCGTCCCTCAATCGAGTAGTGAATTTCAGCCACAGATTCAACCACAAAGGCCAGGGAGATTTTTCAATGCATCGCAAAGAAGGGCACCAATTTGGTAGATGTGTAAAAAATAAAAAAGCAGATGCTGAATATCCATTTTTTGCATGGTGAAGTTATTAATTAGGCTTTGGATGGTGTATTAATACACCCAGTCACTACAAAGATACAGGCATCCTTCTTAACTCAGTTGCCGGAGAGGAACCATTACAGAGTTTAATGGTTGTGATATGAGAAAACTGAGGATGGATCAACAAAATTGTAGTCACTCCACAATACTAATCTAAATGACAGTGTGAAAAGAATGAAGCCTGTAGAGAATAAAAATATTCCACAAGTATTCCTGTTTGCAACAAGGCACTTAAATAATACTGCAGAAAATATGGCAAAGAAAATAACTTTTTGTCCTGACTACAAAACATTTTCTTTGGTGCAAACACAACACATCACCGAGTACAACTTTTCATATGACAGAGCATGAAGAATTGTAGAAAGAATAATGGGCAAATATTGTACAATCCAGGTGCAAAGCTCTTAGAGTTATCCCAAAAGACTCACAGGGGTGTGAATACTTGATATTAAATTTGATATTTCTGTATTTAATTTTCAATTATTTTCAATCATTACGGTAAAAAAAATCACAACAAAATGTGGAATAAGTCAAGGGGTATGAATACTTTCTGAAGGCACAGTATGTTCTCTTTTTAGTTACCTCCATCTTTACCTAATGATAGTAACTGTAAGGACATTTTTCCTAATAATAGTGTAAAATTCACAAATGTACAAAAATATTTGTGTGAAGGCCAAATTACAGAGGAGGAACTTCATGACGATATTACATATTTTCAGTTCGGAAAAACTTCAGGGCTTGATGGCATACCAGTAGAGTTATACAAAAACTTGTTTTATGTACTAAAAGATCCACTATTAGCATGTTTTCACTACTCCTATTAAAATGGTTGACATTCAGATACTCAGCAAGAAGGTCTGATTTCACTATTACTGAAACAGGACCCAGGTGGTATGTATAAAGATCGAGTCCACTTAAAAAACTGGAGGCCCAATACAACTTCAATGTTGTGATGCAAAAACCCTGGAAAAATGCATAGCAGGTAGAATTAAACAAGGTTTTACCGGATATTATTCATCCTGATCAGACAGGTTTTTTTTACACAAACAATACATTGGAGATAATATAAGTAAATTACTTAAAACAATAGAACACTATGAAACATCGAAGAAACCAGGCCTGGTTTTCATAGCAGATTTTGAAAAGGACTTTGATAAATTCTAGTCATACTTTATATATAAATGCCTGGACTATTTTAATTGTCAGTCTCTTATACAATGGCTTAAAGATATGTATAGCAACCCCAGATGTAAAATAGTAAATAATGGTTACTTCTCAGAAAATATTGATTTGTCAAGAGGAGTTTAACAAAGTTGTCCACTGTTTCCATATATGTTTGTTATGGCCATCGAAATGTTAGTTATTAAAATCAAGGGGTTAGAAATCCAGGGTTTAAAAACAAAAATATCAGTGCATGCCGATGGCTCTAAATCCTCAATCTGGATCCCCGCACAGTCTCATTGGCGATATAGATCAATTCTCTAGCATCTCTGGACTAAAACCTAATTATATGAGTAAGAAATATTTCACTTTATTTGGAAAAGTAAGCCAGGCAAAATTAAAATGTTCTTATTTATATAATGAATACGAGTTTGGGGGGCTAAAATGATGAAATATTAAAGCATTAAACATCTCACTAAAAGTTGCAGTCATACAAAAGTTATACTACATCCAATCTGCAGCAGATTAGTAAGAATAGCTCACCTGCTGTTCAAAGATGACCTTATTGCCTTTACCCAAATTACAACCTTTCATTTTTGGTTAATTGAAAATGAAACAAGCAATACGAAGCTGGTTACAATTTACATTTCATCCTCCTGAAAAGCCAGACCAAATATTATGGTTAAACTCAAAATATACTGATTGTTGAAAAAACATTCTTTATGGATTTAAAAATAATAATTATTGTATTATCTTTACTATGAATAAGAATAGGGAAGTTATGTCACACATGCAGCTTTCAAAAATATATGAGAATGTTTGCTCTATCCAAAGTTATAACCAACTGGTTGCAGCATTACCACAGAAATGGAGGAGGCAAGGGAAAAGGGGAGAAAGTCAGGAACATTTATTAGAACATTTATTCTGATATTGTGCCCATGTGGCTTGTTTCTGGTCACAGTTTCAGGAATGGCTGAATATTCACAAAATTCACAACATAGTATTACAATATGTGGATACTATGAGATTAGAAAGGTTCAGAATTCATGTAAGACATCACAGCAAAGTTGAAAAATATATGGCACATGGAAAACAAGAGCGGGTGGTTTGCGGAGATAGGTGGGATGGGCTGAGAGTAGCTGAGGGATAAGATTAAAAACTCTTGATCTGTAGTGGCTGGGGCCGAGAGCTCCAGGAATCATGTGTGCCGCATGTGTCTGAATGTGGTGTGTATACTGAACTGTATTTTTGTCATGTAATCATGTAATACTGTGTGGAAAAGTGCCATATATGTGAAATGTATGTAGCAAAATATCTGTATAAACAAGAGTGTAAAACAAGGTTGCCTTTGTCCTCCGAAGGGGTGGGAGGTGGTTCGGGGATGGGTTTGAAATTTAAAAAACAAATAAATAAATACGGAATCAATACTGTTACATGTGTATGGGCTAAGAGATGTCCTTTTCACAAGCAAGGTGCCATCCCATGCAAAATTGGATTGGATGAAGCAAACATAAAATATGCCAACTCTGTATCATGTCTGCAATAGGAATTGAGATGACCTTGAAAGACCACAAACATATTCAGACTTTACTTTTCACAATTGCCTCATGACGAGCTGGGACGGCTCTCATAGCTTTTTCAATATAGGACAAAATCGTCATAACAGGAACCTAGTTTCCTTTATCTTGAAAATTAAACTACAGTACATCCGAAGAGCACTCAAAAAAGAGAGTTGCACTGAAATCCTTTAAGACCTAAAAACACATTTATGCACTATTGTAGTTTTCGTGAAAAACCCATTCTGGAGCAGATACAGAGAGACAAGAAAACGTTTCCTTTGCTTGAGGCCATGGTACTGTATCAGTATGACTGGGCTTCTATATCAGCATCATATATGTAGGGATGTAGCAGCTGCAGCGGACAAAGACAGAATGTCTTCAACAGCACTGTGCTGTCTGCCTCAGAGGCAGCACGCTCCCCCACATCGAAAATAAATAAATAAATAAAAGAGACGGCAGATCCCTACTACATGGAGAATGGGTGTTCTGTAAATGGATGATAACAGTTCTATACTTTAATAATCTTTGTATCATGCTGAGAGTGTTTAGCATGCTGAGACACCAAAGGCGAATGGGGGAGTCTGCCTGCCTGCCATTCTCATCATTAAACGTGCCGAGGTCTCCCTTCTCTGCTGGAGACCTTTTTTACCCTGTAGCTAGAGCCGAAACCACCGGTGATCATATCCTGCCTGTTTTCTTAACCAACTCTTGACTCTGATTTGATCTGAGACGGGCCTTAAAAGCGTCAACTGTCATATTGAAAGTTGTCAGAGGAATCATCATCCTAGGCTACGTTCAATTTCAGAAGAAGCATGATAGGAGGTCAATGTACTGTGAATGGTAAGAACAGATTGTGAAATGTCAACAGGCACAGCATTGTCTTTGCTAAATACGAGGCAAATGCAGACAGATGCACTCGGAGAGATAGAGAAGCCACAGAGGTGTTGGCCCAAAGGCTTTCAACATATGTGCACTTGCTGTATCCAACCAAAGCACCGGCAGACAGCTTTATAATCAAATCGACGTAAGAGTGACAAACGTGAATTGCGGAGCCCATTTGTTCTTTTGATTAAAAAGCAACAAAAGCTAACTATTCGGGAGGAAGGGAGCTATTAAAAAGGAAGAGTTTGAAATTTGAATGACGGGCCCCGAGAACAAGTGGCAGATGTGAAAGAATGCTAAGTCCTTTGGACAAAGATCTGTTGTCCCTCTCAAGCTGCTGAAGGGGGCCACAAGAGAATAGAGGAAGAGCTGGCTATTATATGAAACGAGGTCTGGAAGAATGGGGAGGAGACAGGATAAAGCGACAGAGGGGGATGGGTCTAGGTTACAATAAAAGATTGACAGCCTGCAGGTGTTTCTTGACCTCTGCATTAGCCCCCGGGCTTCAAGAAAGAGTAGGGATGTTAATTGTCACGGAACATCCCAACAATGTAAAAAAGGGGGCCAGTGATTCACCAAAATGTAAATCGCATCCAACAATTTGGTGTGCTGGTTCAGCACATGTTGAATGAAAATATAGCTGCTCCCATTTGGTTTAAAAAAATAATAATCATACATTCACACTATAGTCCTTTCCACATTTGTCCAAACTCTCCTTATCCTCATGTCTTACCTAGTAAAAAATTATAATCTTTGAAGGCATAAAATACCTAGGGACCTGTGGCTCAGTCATGGAGTAACCTAGCCTGGCTCGTTGAGGAAATATATTCCTTAAAGAGATTGCATTTCTTCTCTGACACTGCTGCAGATGTACAATTTGCAAGCGTAAATCAGAAAATTCTCCCTCCGGTGGGGAAGAGATTGAGCCAGTGATCAGATGACTTGTGGAGTCCCACTGAGTTCGAAATGGCGGGGAGTGGAATCAAGCCGCTGACCCCTCGGTGGCGGAATGATTGAGAGCAGCATGGAGCAGAGTCAGAACAAGGAGCATGACTGACACCACAACCAAACATAGTGTGACTGCTGTTGCCCCTGAACACAGCCCCATGACCCTGACAGAGATCATCATGGCGAAATACTAGGTCAAACACACACTGCTCACCAGAACAGCTTTGCTACAGCTATTCTGGGAAGGGTGAGAAGGGAAGGGGGCACACAAAGCAAAACCAAAAAAATCATACTTTTCTGAAGTCGCAGTGGTAAATTGGGTCACTCCACTATTTTAGGAAAAATGAAATGTCGCAGCAGATGGCGTACAATCTCTTATATAAATGTTGTGTATGTACATTCTCACTAGTCCAGTAAAAAATTATTAGCTAACAATTCATTCCGCCCTTTTCCCTTGTCCAAAACATATTGCAGTAGTCAGAGCTGTCTTTTTAGGACAAAAATAAAATACTGGTCCTCCATTTTGCTTCTAAAACAATGACAATTCGCACTGTCATGCAATCGTGGACACCAATCTACAACTCAGAGATCTGAGTCAGGTAAGTCTTTTTCCATGCTCAGTTAACTAGCTCTACTTAATCATCTCAGAGTATATGAACACAGTTATTTCAGAATATAACTAAATATTGGGATTTTTCTCTGAATGTAGCAAAGAGTAACCATTCAGTTTTGCTACACCTCCACCATAGAGAATAATACAGTAGTCTAGACTACACAGTGAATACATCTCTAAGGTTGGAACTGTACCGCCCATTGCTCTTTGTGTTCTCTCCATAAATCATTTTTACTGTCCATTCAATTAATCGATTAGCGCATTCCCCATTGGCCAGGACATATGGCTACTAAATAAAACAATCATGACCTAAGATAGGTCATTAATAAAACATTGGGGGAGAAAAAGGAAAAAGGCCACTAACCAAAATATGTCTTGGATGAGCAAGACATATAACTATGTACGAATTCACTTAGTTAATACAAGTCAACAATAAACCAGGAATAAACATATTGGTGGGAAATCTACACCATCTCTATTACATACAATATCATATGTCTACATTCTGATCCCAAACAGTGGTTCAAATATCTTCTCTGGTTCAGCATGGAAATATGTCTATTTTTTGTATTTAGGAATGTGAAAATATTATTGGGCTGTACCATCACATGGTTTGTGTTGTTATGCCCTTTCTCCCACTAGTATGGAATCCATAACCCCATAATCATTTTAGCAATGCAACAGAAAACCCTATCAGTTCTGAGAGAAGCCTATACCTGTCTCTCCATGTAGATTATAGCTAGATGATTTCAGATGGTAACAAGTTCTAATACAGGTTCCATACATTATTAGTGGTCATTTTGATGTTTTAGTGGAAGTGAAGTGGATTATAGCAAATCAAATTTGAAAATGTAATTTCCATTTACTGATAGCACAAAACTATTCCTTTCGAGACAAAGGAGATAAGAATTGTTCTGCCATAGCTGTTAGATGGTGCCATTGTCAATGCTTCTCAGCTCAGGAATTAATAGGCTGACATTAATACAGGAAGATAAATAAGGAGGTCAGAAATGTGAGACCCACCATCATATAGGTGTCTCATGGCGATAGTACCTGCCAATCAACTCCAATAAGTCCTTGATTCTATACATTTATCCTTGAAAAAGACAGATAGTGCATGGAATACTCTCAGTATAACATTGGATGCAGGGAGACAGACAACCCAATGTGGATATATTTAGTAGGATTTCTGTTCAGAGAGCATTTCATGAGCACAACAGAGGCGTTTGTCCTATGATCCATTGTGCCATGATGCTGTGCCTAAATTAGTCATAACAAATCAGGGATCACAAAATGAAGCTCGGCAGTTGGCCCAGCCAAGTTCTCCTTAGCTCATCTTCTCAATTTCAGCGGAATGCATCAGTGTTGCGCTCATTAAAAAATGATACAATGCGGTATTGGTGAAGACAAAGTCAGACAGGCACTTGGCACAAAATACTGGGTGTCGGGTCAATGTTGTCCACTTCATCTGTGCTGACGTATTCCCGAATCAAACTTCCACATCTAATAACAACCCGGTCAGAGAGAGAACTTCCAAGGCTATGGCAAATCGCCAAGGCTGTCTGTGCTTTAATTTGCCACGCGGATACAACACATTAGTTGTATCTAGTACACAGAGAGAACACATAATACCTAGTGTTGATACTGAAAAAGTATACCGTTTAGGTTCACAACAATTGTTTTTTCCTCCATGCAAGTGGAAGTGTGGTTACCTTTACCATGAATTGTACCAGTGAGCAGCTTTAATCTCTCTGTACAACAGGATGAAAATAAGCAGATGAATGGGTAAAAAGCCTGCTCTTTCCCTCTATTAAGGACCAGGCCCATCAATAATTCACCATGATCGTGAGGCATTATTCAACAGGAAGGTTAATTTTTAAGATGGTGGGTGGCAACACTAAACATGAAAAACTTAACACAGACGATGACTCGTAAAAGCAACATCTAGAATGGATGTGGAGCAAGTAGGTAAGTAGCCAATTTATCTCCATTTAGACAAATCTTTGCTATCACTGGAAGACAAAAAAGAAAAAGG
The DNA here is from genome assembly GCF_018296145.1 of Oncorhynchus tshawytscha. NCBI lineage: Eukaryota > Metazoa > Chordata > Actinopteri > Salmoniformes > Salmonidae > Oncorhynchus > Oncorhynchus tshawytscha. Next base: position 5,654,349 of record NC_056446.1, on the reverse strand, counting down.
GTATGGTAGGAGGCACTATAGAGTGATATGATTGTATATATAAAGTGCACAGAAGTGTGGTGTACAGTATAGGCAAAACAATAGTTTAGGAAGGTGTGCTAATTCTTTAAGATGACACATTATACTCCAGTTTTCCTGTCCTGGCACACTATCTAATTGAGGCTTTGATCCTTCCTATGGCTCCGAGGAAGGACAAACGAAAGCAAAATGAGGGATGCTATAATCTCAGCCCTTACAAAAATAGACAGCAGAGCAAGGACCTTTCCCTTAGAGCAGCAACACAAACACATTGAGCCAGCACTGGAGCAGACACGTCAAACTTCACCCTCTACATTTTCTCGCTGCTGTAGCATCTATTTTCAATCTCAAAAGACGACATGAATGCCTTCGTGAGACAAGGGAAGTGTTGTATGTCATTGCATGCTAAACAAGGTAGAATAACACTGGTTGGCTCTCATCAGGAAACCAGGAGGCAAAAAGAAGTTGGTGTAGTATTTCTTGAGAGCATTCAGTTGTCAGCCCTAAATATTGACTAACAGGTAATGCAACTTGTTAAACCTTGTTTCGTATATTTACCTTTTTTTAAGATACTGTTGCTTGCAAATGAATGGTTTGCCTCTCCAATGCACCGTACAACATGAAGTACAGTATATTATATTAAGTATAACTATTATAACAGATTTTAGGCACTGTAATATCATAAATACTCATTCATTCAATGCAGTCATTTTAAACTGGTTTGGTTGTGGAGCTATATGAATGATTTTACATCATATTTAAGGCCATGTTCGATCAGTATCAATGCTTGCTGCCCTCTGCCTTGGCTTGTGACAGAGAGCAGCTTTTGGACTGAGCTTTCATCTGAGCAGTTACATGTTCATTAACATGTGTTCACCCAGTGTTATACGAGCGATTGTGATGCAAACGTCCTTGGATTGGCTCATTGAGCACACCCGTCTGCATAGCTGTAACAGAGTGGAGCCCAGTTGTGTGTGTCTAGGCCTACTGTAGACTGACTGGGTTGCAACAACTCATCGTCTTTAAACAAAGAGGAAGTCATAAAATGTTGAAATAGTTTCAGCTGTGTTATCTTCAAGGTGTAAACATTGTGGGCTTTTCCATAAAATTATAGTGAGAATTGATTGTTTTTTCCACATGCATAAAACTTAAACAGAATACATTGTCAGTGCTCTATGAAACTGAAAACAATTTACTATAATTGCTGTATTACATGTTGCTCTATAACCAAAGGGCTGAACAATAAACAAACATGACACATATTGCAACCTACGGTATTAAACAGCCACATTCCATTTCATTGATATATATTTCTTCAATATAACAGATATATATTGAGTGTTAGCATCTTATTTCCAATCCCTTTTGTTAAAGCTACAACGTCAGACGTGCAAAAATATGTCCTTTCAAAAGGACGTGCCTCCCTTCAATGGACAATAATCTTTCCAAGAATCAGAGTCTTGGCGTGATAAAAAATGATTCTAATGTAAATGGCTTACTGGCAACGTTATCGCCCTCTACCACCCACAGCAGGACAACCGATACAGCAATCACTGCTTCTGCACCTTGTGTATGTTTAAGATGTGTTTGCTCTTTTGTGATAACAAAGGAGGGAAAACAAACGACTCAGAGTAACTGGACCAAAGTCGGCAAATCCAAAGACACAGAGGATGATACAGCAAACTGTAAGCGAATTGGAGATAAAATATTCACTGGGAAAATTATCTTTCCTGTCATAAACCCTCTCCTTTTGAATACCAAAGGAATTCAAATTCCCAAACAAATCCTGAAAGGTTGACCCATTCTGTGTTATACAAACTGATAAAATTTCAGTCTATGTCATACCTTTGAACTGCTATGCCGAGCCAACATGAGGTATAGATTGCCATCGTTGATATCTCTACACAGGTAATCCACTGAAGTGTAATTACCACAGCTCTAAATTATACAAAATTATAATAGGGAGTTAAAAACTCTATGAATATGGAGGACGTGTGATAACAGAGCACCATGCTGTGAAAGAGTGTAATATCTCGATAATGGCCCTTGTTTAGTGGTGGAAATCTCCTCACAAGACAACAGGCTCCCTGTGAGATATCTACTTATATGTTTCTTGACACGGGCGAGGCATTCACAGAACAACAAAATGTACTAAGCCACGGCGACAGAAGATAATCTAATTACAGGACTAATGTGGCTTTGACAAAGGCAATTGCTTAAATAGGACCCAACCCAAGATTCCCCACAAACACAAGACTTGAATTGTCGTTGTTGACATGTTCCACAATGCTTTCTCTTTGTCTACTTGGTTCCTAATGGTATGACTTGAACATGGTGTGATGGTTTAATAAAATTGAGAACTCATGACACCAGATTGCAAACATTGAGAAATTCCACACTGATTCAATGTCCAATCATAACTTCAGTTAACCATCCTTAGTGCAGACCAGTGACCCCTATAGGTATTAGTTGTGAACCTAACGTGAATTAAAACCTCTTCTATCTGGCAAAAAACAGAGATGGAATGGTATGGAAGTAAAAAATGAAAATCGACAAACAGCATGTCCCCATATGTATTTACACTTAGGCTAAGCACATCAAGAACACAATTTAACTTCAGTAACGTTAGAAAAAAAATACAATGTTGATATCTGTAATTGTCGTACACTACCGTTCAAACGTTTGGGGTCACTTAGAAATGTTCTTGTTTAAAAAAAAAACAAATGTCCATTAAAATAACATCAGATTGATCAGAAATACAGTGTAGACATTGTTAGTAATGTTGTAAATGACTACTGTAGCTGGAAACAGCATATTTTTTATGGAATATCTACATAGGTGTACAGAGGCCCATTATCAGCAACCATCACTCTTGTGTTCCAATGGCACATTCTGTTAGCTAATCCATTTATCATTTTAAAAGGCTAATCTATCATTACAAAACCCTTCACAGAACTGCGCAAACTGGCACTAACCAGAATAGAAACAGGAGTGGGAGGCTCCTGGAGGAGGCTCACAAGTCCTCAACTGGCAGCTTCATTAAATAGTACCCGCAAAACACCAGTCTCAACATCAACAGTGAAGAGGCGACTCTGGGATTCTGGCCTTCCAGGCAGAGTTGCAAAGAAAAATACAAATCTCAGACTGGCCAATAAAAATAAAATATTAAGATGGACAAAAGAACACAGATACTGTACAGAGGCACTCTGCCTAGAAGGCCAGCATCCCGGAGTCCCCTCTTCACTGTTGACGTTGAGACTGGTGTTTTGCGGGTACTATTTAATGAAGCTGCCAGTTGAGGACTTGTGAGGCATCTGTTTCTCAAGCTAGACACTCTAATGGACTTATCCTCTTGCTCAGTTGTGCACCAGGGCCTCCCACTCCTGTTTCTATTCTGGTTAGGGCCAGTTTGCGCTGTTCTGTGAAGGGAGTAGTACACAGCTTGTGCGAGATCTTTAGTTTCTTGGCAATTTCTCATATGGAATAGCCTTCATTTCTCAGAACAAGAATAGACTGATGATTTTCAGAAGGAAGGTTTTGTTTCTAGCCATTTGAGCCTGTAATTAAACCCACAAATGCTGATGCTCCAGATACTCAACTAGTCTAAAGAAGGCCAGTTTTATTCCTTCTTTAATCAGAACAACAGTTTACAGCTGTGCTAACATAATGGAACACAGGAGTTGTCACAGATCCCTCCGGAACTTTCATTACACACACCTGTCCCCGATTCCCACTGATTATTACTTGTATCAATGTGCCCTTTGGTTTCCATTGGGCTGTCGATTATTGTTACAATGTCGGTAGATGCGTGTGAGTACCTGTGTTGTGTGTTTTGGCTTTCGTGCCATTGTGGATTCCGCAAATGATTACGGGTCTTGCCCTGTGTGTTAATCAGTGTGCACGCGTGTTATTTATTCAAGGTACTCCTCGCTCTTTTGTTTTAGGTTTCTACCCTGTATTTTGTTACGTGTTTGTTTGGTCTTCGTCCCCGTGCCTTTACTCGGCATGCCGTAATTTGGGCTCACTAAAAAAAACTATTACGCATTCCTGCGCCTGTCTCCCGAATAATTCATGCGAACGTGACAGGAGTGATGGTTACTGATAATGGGCCTCTGTACGCCTATGTAGATATTCCATAATAAATCTGCCGTTTCCTGCTACAATAGTCATTTACAACATTAACAATGTCTACACTGTATTTCTGAACAATTTGATGTTTTTTAAGGGATAAAGAAATTTGATTTTCTTTCAAAAACAAGGATATTTCTAAGTGACCCCAAACTTTTGAATGGTAGTGTATGTAACATCAAATAGCATTTTGTTTCAGGCTACTGGTGCATGCTCCAGTTGTGAATAATGTGAATATCAACACCTTATTGGAACATTTCTCTGAGAAATCTGAAAGTCCACTAATGTCAAGGAAATAAATAGGCTACACTACATTATTTTATCCCTGGCCTACAATGTAAATCGGAAAAACAACAATGTAAAAAATACAAAGTGTGACAAATGTCCCCTTTTTGGCTAATGCACTTAGGTATGTAGGATTTGTGTAGCATGTCTTAGATCCAAAATGTTTACAACTTTTGCTAATGGTCAGATTCATCAAGTTCTCGAGGCTACGTTTCCACAACTCTGTTCATTTAGTAAAGGCTACAGGGTTAACAACAGGACGATCTCTCAGGCAATGCAAAAAAAGGTGCCTGTGCCAATCCTAGATGTTATCAGGCACAACAAAGCCAACTTTTTAGAGACTTTGAACAGGCTCCCTTTTGGAGCTGTGGCTCCTTGGCTGCCCTAGGGCCTGCTGGACCTATTTCTGATGGTAATGGGGGCTGGATGCATCCTGTCAGCTCGCTCCAGACTTGCTAGTTATCAGCTCGAGGTGATGAATGATGGAAATGCCACGAGCGGCAACCAGTGCAGCTCTGCAAGGACAAAAATACACCCCTGCTTCCCCTCTTTTTGTCTCTCTTTTTTTAAATAGTATTTTATTCCATCAACTACCCAATTGCATGGCTTATACCAGTTGCTGCAGGGGATTGAGAAAAGGGATGTTCATGTTGCATGTTCCTGACAATAGCCTATATATTTTAATTCAGCGCTCACTCAAAGTGTAACAAATCCTTTGCGCACAATAAGCATTCATATATACAACTAAACCTAATTTAGTGTAAAAGTTTCATATTTATGGTAATCTCCAATTTCCTAACTGAAAGAAGTGCAAAAAAAGAAGAAAAAAGAGCACATTGTTTATTCCATGTCTTAAAGGATGTTAATGGTAATACCAACTCAGGCATGAGACATGTGGCTCAGTTCAGATGATAATGCCAGGTGTGTGGTGGTAGGGGTTATATTTCTCATACCATATTTAATTACAACCAACCTAGTAGGAGGTGAATCACTATTCAGCAAACAAGTCCCCTGAATGGTAAAATAAGTCATAGTTTGTGTGATTTTGTGACAGAAATACCACCTACTAATGTTCCACACTTTATTTGGAGGGAGGCATAGATTCTGAGTGTAGTTTCATCACGTCATTTTTTAAATACACTTTTGGAACATACAAGAAGCTCTGTACATTTTGATATTCCAACTGATACCATTTTTTTTTATAAAACTAACTAACGAAAATCTAACTGTCAGACAGATAAACCCAAATATAGCCCATTCTGGGCAAGTGTCAGTACGATGCCAGGCCTGGTGCAGCTGTACAAGCAAAGCTGTACAGGAAAGTCACCACGGCCACAATCGCTCAATCTTCCCCGTGTTAATCCGATACAATCTGCATTCAATGCAGCCCTGCTCCTTGGGTCTCTGTGTTTCTTTTCACACCCCGAACTAGGGATTTAGACCTGGCAGGATAGTGGGCATATTGTAGAGCCAGTCCACTTTCTTACTGCTTAATCACACTGGGGTATCGCAATGTTGTAACATTTGTCGCTAATGTGGCACTTTATTTCAGTTGTTTAATACGAACCATAACCTCACTACTGTCCATTGTTGTGTTACAACATTAGATTCATTGTATTATGCTACAACAGAGAAATGACTGTCGTTATAGTCTCTAACTGCGTTTTTTTGAGTAAAAATGATTTAAATATGGCTAGCTAGCTAATGTGAGGCCACAACAAATTACAATGGATTTAAAAATGGTTACATTTTCTTGTTTAAAGTGCCTTCAGAAAGTATTCATACCCATTGACTTATTCCACATTTTGTTGTGTAACAGCCTGAATTCAAAATGGATTTAAAAAATGTATCTCCCATCTACACACAATACCCCATAATGACAATGTGAAAACATGTATTTTGACATTTGTGTTGTGACATTATGTGTTGAAAATGAAACACAGAAATATCTCATTTGCACAAGTATTCACACCCCTTGAGTCAATTCATGTTACAATCAACTTTGGCAGCGATTACAGCTGTGAGTCATTTCAAACCTGGATTGTACAATATTTGCACATTATTCTTAAACTTCTTCAAGCTCTGTCAAGTTGGTTGTTGTTCATTGCTAGACAGCCATAGATTTTCAAGACAATTTAAGTAAAAACTGCAACTAGGCCACCCAGAAACATTCAATGTCATCTTGGTAAGCAACTCCAGTGTATATTTGGCATTGTGTGTTTTAGGTTATTTCCTGCTGAAAGGTGAATGTGTCTTTTGGAAAGCATACTGAACAATGGTTGCCTCTAGGATTTTACCTTTGCTTAGCCCTTTTTATAATTTAAAAAAACTCCCTGGTCCTTGTTGCAGCCACCACCATGATTGAAAATTTGAATAGTGGTACTCTTACTCTTGCCCTAAACATAATGCTTTGTATTCAGTACATAAAGTGTATTTCTTTGCCATGTTTTTTTGCAGTTTTACTTTAGAGCCTTATTGCAAACAGGATGCATGTTTTTGAATATTTTTATTCTGTACTGGCTTCCTTCTTTTCACTGTCATTTAGGTTAGTATTGTGGAGTAACTACAATGTTAATGATCCATCCTCACTTCTCTCCTATCACAGCCATTCAACTCTTTAATTGTTTTAATGTCACCATTGGCCTCATGGAGAAATCCCTGGGCGGATACCTTCCTCTCCGCCAACTGAGTTAAGAAAGACACCCGTATCATGGTAGTGACTGGGTGTATTGATAACCCATCCAAAGTGTAATTATTAACTTCACCATGCTGAAAGGGATATTCAATGTCTGTTTTTCATTTTTACCCATTGCGAGGCATTGGAAAACCTCCCTGGTCTTTGCGGTTGAATCGGTGTTTGAAATTCACTGCTCGACAGAGCGACCTTACAGATAATTGTATGTGTAGGGTACAGAGATGATGTAGTCATTCAAAAATGATGTGAAACAATTATTGCACACAGAGTGAGTCCATATGCATCTTATTAAGTACAGTTTTGCTCATTAATGTATTAAGACTTGCCATAAGAAAGGGGATGAATACTTTTGACTTGACATTTCACGTTTCCATTTTTTATTAATTTCTAAACATTTCTAAAAACATAAATCCACTTTGACATTATGGGGTATTGTGTGTAAGCCAGTTACACAACATCTCAATTTAATCCACTTTAAATTCAGGCTGAAACACAACAAAATGTGGAAAAAGTCTAGGGGTGTGAATTCTTTCTGAATGCACTGTAGAAATCACATCATTGCTAAATCATCCAGGCTTCATCTCTCAGGCTAGATGCCCTCAGCACCCAAGCAGGGTGTTTGCTGTAAGGACGGACTAGCAACATGTTGTTAGGGTGTGCCACAAACAGTATTAGTGTAAAACATCAACACCAAATTTATTGAGGTACAGGACAGAACAAATAGTTCAGTCCAATGGAAGTCAGTTTTTACTTCACAGTCTCATTACCAGACTAAAGCTATGTTCTTACATTCAGGCTCAAATGGAACTAAATCTCACCTCCCCAAGGGCCGATATTTCACATAAAGGTCCAGTGCAGTCAAAAACGTGATTCGCCTGTGTTTTGTATATATTTCAACATTATGAGTTTGGAATAATACTGTGAAATTGAGAAAATTATAATAATGCCCTTTTTGGTCTAAGAGCTGTTTGAAAAGGCATGCAGAAATTTCAGCCAGTTTTTATGGGATGGAGTTTTGGCCTGCCTGGTGACATCACCAGGTGGTAAATTAGTTAATAGACCAATAAGAAATAGAATTCCAAACCTCTCTGCCAACAACAGCTAGTTTTCCATTTTCCCTTCTCCACTCAGACCACTCCCAGACAGTCTAAAATTCTTGCTTGAGAAAATGTTCATTTGCTAAGAAGCTATTTTTGTTTGTTTTAAATTGAAATTGTAAAACATAATCACAGTAAGTTACTTAATCGTTACCCAGAAAATATTTAATTATTGAGATTTTTTTTTTAAACGGCTTCAGTTGGGCGATTATGCATCTCTGTTGGGAGTGGCATTTGTCCTCTGTTTTTCAGCATTTCCCCTGGAAATTCCTCTTGAGTTGACCCACCGTCTATATAGCTTCTGTTTTGTCAGGGACAGAAGAGTGATACCGCTATATGGTCAACAGAGAGACAGAGTGCCTCTGCAGGTCTAGCTGTGACAGTTGCCGCCTTGTTACAAGCTCCCTCACTGTAGTCAAGATGAGCTTCGTAGATGTAGCCACTCAGTGCAGTGGGTTATAGGCTAACCTCAACAATGCATCTTTGTCAAGAGCAGCTTTTCCAAGGACCGTCTCTGTTTGAGGGCACAGTACTGAGTGTGCTGTATGATCCAGGGCACAGGAAACCCCTTCTGATCACATAAGGTGCAATTCCGAAATATGGTTGTGCATCAGCAGTTTTTCTCTTGTTATGTCAGTCACTGGCAGTCACTCAATTAGCCCATGTCAGTAAAAAAAAAAGAGATTTGTAAATTAGTCTAGCCAGCTATCTAAACTTCTACTAATGACTCTCTCGTCACTCTCACTCAGAAATCATATGAAAACCTGCAAACATTTCTCTACATCCTATAGTAAAATATGTAGAATTTCAGGAAATTATCTGTAAAACTGCTAATTTTGCCTCCAACCCATGGCAAAATTATTAGAATTGCAGCAAACTTGCTTTACAACTGCAACATTTTCTTTACACCCATGGCAATTGCAGGAAATTAACTCTAAAACGTACATTTTTTCTCTCCGCTGTCAAGGGGGGACCGCTAAACTCTTTTGTTCGCTAGATGGGTGAGGGCCCCCAACAACATTTAACTTATGTGTGGGTATGGATGTGGGTAGACAGACCCGCGAGCCACTGCGGCCCCTCATGATGAGTTCAGATTTTGTGGCCGCCTTTTACCCCATCAAAGTTGCCCATCCCTGATCTAGCTAGGGTAATGACGGCTCTGAGCATGAAATGTAACACTGTCGCTATCCTCTGTTTGTCATACCGCATTTCTCAGTAATTAAATACAATCTTGTATCTAAAAGGTAGCTGTTTACAAGGTCCAGCAAGGCACATTAGCAGGGCAGTCATAGGGTGTATTTTGTTAGGATATATGGGTGTTAACAGATGCCATTGGAATATGGGCTTCTCCTGATACTGCAATGCCCTGCCTGTCGTATTCTTGTGGATCATCATTCTCCTGAGTGCACTCCAGCCTATTCGTATCACTATTCGAAACATTTCAATCATCAGAAAAATACATTTCATCATCAGTTTTATCAAATTTCCCTGGCCCAACCATTATTGGAATCCTGGTGCCATTAGTGGCTGCTGCAGCTGAGAGAGCCGTAGTAGGTTAAAAGGTGCACAGACACGCACTGTTTTTTTATTTCTTAACACAGCACGGCAAGCCCGAAACCCAACTGTGTGGTCAGGCTCGGGCTGAGAATAAGAACTTTAGTGCACTTACCACCAAAAGTGAGGTGTGTGTGTGTGTGTGTGTGTGTGTGTGTGTGTGTGTGTGTGTGTGTGTGTGTGTGTGTGTGTGTGTGTGTGTGTACGCACATATATTTACAGACATATTTTATTTTTTGTCTATATTCAGTCTTCATTATTATTTAATTAAAAACAAATACAAAATAACTTTTTCTATTTAGTTGTACTTCTTTTAAGTGTATAATATACTTAATAATAACAGTAATTCATATTATTATTTTCATAATTTGTTGATAATGACATAGTTAATTAAGTTACATGTTTGTCAGAACATTTTTGAACTATTTCTGTCAAAGCTGACAAAAGTCTGTCAATATACGGCACAAGAGAAAATATAACTGTCTCATTGGTTACACTTATGCCTGCCGCTTATGACACACTACATGTTGTATTCAAGAAAAAGAGATGCCTTAATGTATGAAATATGGTTCTGTAAAATATATATAGTTGGCCACAACCAGTAACAAAAACATATTTGTTTAGCTTTAGCGCTGTTGTATGCCACGAGCCATGAATTTTACAGCTATGCTTTGAAGTTCTTTGTGTTTCCGTTTTATTTCCAGAATCCTATTCAGAGGAGCACCAAAAGGGGCAAACTAATGAAAAAGAGATGCTAGATAAGCTAAGGATGGCTACCACTTGACCAGTGGAAAAACAATATAGAAGCCATAGAAAAAGATCCTCACTATTTCTTTCACGGGTCTAAATTGACCCTTATTTATTGTCACCATTGTACATGCTATGTCATGTCCCTGGAAGGAAATGAATAAGGCAAGCAGAAAGTTTTACCTGCCATTTCAGAAGGTAAATAATTATCCACTGCTACAGAAGCCTTTGGCAAGTGGAAACAAATGTTTCATAAAATAGCAGGGAGGGGAACACCCTGGCTCATAGTGTTTTACCGATTGCCAATATTAAAATAAAATCAGTCATAAAATGGGGTGGTATTTTGGCCCAAAGACCTGCGCATTACATACAATTTGCCTTAGCCCTTTTTACAGCCTTGTTTTTTCCATTTAATGGGAAGTGATTATCCGCACAGTAAGGCTCCATAAAGGGGAAACACCAACAGAAATGGTTGTGTCCGAAAACGCCTCTTTGTACAAGACAGATAACATATTAACCATAATTAAGTGTCCGTTGAAGGGCTCATTGTGTGTCATTTTACTTGCGAAGGAAGTCACTTTAACTCTGTGAATGCATGTACTCTTGACCTGTGTCAATCTGGTGTTCCTTACATTGTGAATAAAAGCAAAAGCACAGCTCCGGGCCATTCTGGACAGCATTCGTAAAAAGCACAACGGCACTTTCACACCACTTTATTTGGAGGAGCCTAGTCAAACAAAGCCCCAATGTGACTACGGTCACATTCTGAATGTGGGTTCAGTTCAGTAAGAATAAAAAAATTTAGCCAGTGTGCACAAAGGGGTCACAGTATAAATACAACTCCAAAATCAATAGTGCATTGCCTCAATACAGTCATAACAGATTAGGCTATCTAGTATGGTTGTGTAGCTTCAAAACTGTAGGAGACGCAAAATCATCTACATGATCCCATTGAAGTGGAGGAGATGCTCTAGCATGCCACTCAATCATACCTGAGCAGACATCTCTTGGCATTTAGTGTTATCTATTCAAAAATATTCAATATAAACATTAATAGTGGTTCTTGATTTTTCTAGCCTACACAATATGATATTATACAGTATGTGCTACTTCTCCTCAAATACACGGTCTCTATGAGGTTAAAATTAACACTTTACTATTTTTGCTTGATCACAATAATGTAGGCTACAGCTGCAATCAAGAATAGAGAGCTAATGATAATACGTACCAGTTTGGTCCCCTAAATCCATAGAGAACTACACTGAGTCTATTGATCTGTGAGTGGAAATGAACAGAGAGGCAGAGGAGCAATCCGGGCTCTGGTACATCAACAGCTGCAGTTCTTTGAAACAGGACGCACTCCCTCTGACACAAGACTGGGTCGAAAAAGCGACTGTTGGTTTGAATTAAACAATACCGCGCTTATAAAGGCATATTGGCTCAGGAAAGTGTGATTGCATAGAGCTAAAAGACATAAAATAGACCAACACATGAGAACCCACTGAGAAGCCTATAAATGTCCTAAGCTATACATGGGTGTATGATTCACAACAGCTTGAAATGTATCTAATGGTACTCTTTTCAACAAGCTTCTGACAGTTAACCAGATACTCTCTCTGTTCATAAAATGTACATGCCTATACCTATTCTGCAGATGTATTACATTCATAATCCTCAACTAATACACAATAGTAGACAAAAAATGTAGAATATCAAAACAACCAGTATTGCAGTTGAGTGGAAATAAAACTAGAAAGACATTATTACATGTTCCCGTGAAAATATCATTCAACTGGCAAACAAAAAAGCAGGGAGATTGTGTTTTCACATAGAAACACAATAAAAGGGGTAGAGACGGGCTACAAGTTCACCTCCCATTTTACTAACTCACACTCCCCCTACCCTTTCTGCATCAGCTAACTCTATTGGTTACAAGGCTGGAGTTCTCTCCATTGAGCAAGAGTTGTGACCTCTGTCATTTGCTAATCTATTCCTTCAAACATTTTGTGCAGAAACATGTGAAATGGCATCCCCTTTATGAAAGGGGCTGGGGAAGAAGAGAAACAATGTGCCTCAACAAATCTAAGAGTGCAGATTCTGTTCGCACACACTCTGTTCAAACAACTTCACAGTTGAGTTATAATATTAGTTGCATCATTTGACCTACCCTGTTTGCAGCCAAAAATAAAGTTACATTTTACCCTATGGGACTGATGAGATATATGGACTAGAGCCTATTTGCAAAGGACTAAAGTATTATTCCATTTATATATTATTCCATTTATAAACTAAGACAATAAAATACAGTTAGCCATTCTAGATGATCAGCTATAGCCTATAGCTTCATCTGAGGTAGGTTTATTCATATTTGTAAAAATGAATATATATTGAGACGTTGAATTACTGACATATTTTTATCTTGTGAGTAAGCCTACTTATTATGCTAATGCCTAACCTTTTTTCTGTCTTTGTCATATCTAACGCTGGCTGATCGCACGCAGAAACGAGTGCATATAATTGATCAAACCCAGTCAGGAACTTTCATTAGCCTTTCACATCAGGCGTAACGTCTAACAAAATATGACAGAATCGAGAATCGTGCTGGTAGTTTAGTGGCGGAAAAGGGAATGCTGGACTGGAGTAAAATGTATGCTGTACAATGAATGATCGATATTTGGTTTTTCTCCTCTGTTCCACTGCTTCACACACAGCCGTTAGGACGCTGAGTTGGCCGGGGTAATATATGAGCTCCGCTCCGCATATTAGCTTTTTCTCCGGTCGTTAACACATGCAGGTTGACAAGATGGTTTTGGTATTGGTAAAAAATGCATATGCAGTAAAATTATCTAATTTACTGCCACTGTGCGCAACTGTGTGTTTCAAATGAGACACAGATAGATGATATCTCGTCGTTTCCTTGGAATTGATATTTTTTACAAATTATTTTACATTTTCAACATCAAGTTTCTGCCTGTCGTATTAGGCTACATATTGTTCTTCAGTTCAATGCATTGCAGTTTAATTAACTCGTTTTACACATAATATTGTCTGTCTACTATGATGCAAAGACAGGCTATTCTAGAGTTTTCCCTTCTCAAAATATAGCAGTCAAGGCCCTGGCTAGACTGAAAGAGCCTCATTGCTCTCCAGAATCACAGCCACATTGATCTTAGATCACTGCTAACATACAGCCCTATTCAAGCAAGGAACCCATTGATAGGCTACATGAAAAAAACCCAGCAAGGAGCACAACTCTATCTACAACTTTAAAGGCATAAATTCAATTCCAATTAAATGGTGCTCTACGTGTTCTGGTTCAAATAAACGTGTCCCCCCTCATTTTAATAGTTTCCATTCACTCAAACTGAGAGGGAGGCAGCTGACCAAATCAATCCACATCTGGTTGTTTTTATTAACCATTTTTTCAATTAACCATGGTATCCCTTGGATAATTTTAATTTGCCTACTTCAAACAGTTCTGTTCTTTAAAAGTTGACCTGATTCATGGCAAACCTGCTCTTTGGTTTTTCATAACTCAAGATTTCAAGCAGCCTACAGATGGTTTGTTTGTGGTCTGGGAAAGTAAAATATACAACTGTAGTGTGTGATTAATGACTTGATATCCTCACATATGTGAGTTGGAAAGTATATCTCTGAACTTGACAAACAATTCCCCTAATAAAGTGATATAAGAAAGTTACAGACAGAGACTTTTCAAGAGATTAAACCACTCTTGGACATGGTTGGTAAAGTGATAGTAGGCCTAAGTAATAGGGAAATTCAGTTCTCTTAAAGGCAATCCTTACCTTTCTGAGAAAACAGTCACGATAAATGCGATGAAGTCAGAGGCAGAAAAAAATCTGTTGGACAATAGCTGTGTGTAGAAAGCAGGCAGTATTGTAACAGGAACTCCTCTGCAGATCAGAACACAGCAGTGTTGAGAGAATCTCTGCAGTTCTGATGCATGCTCCACTTATCTGGGACAGATAGGGCTTTATCAGGCAGCTGGTTCCTCCTTCAGCCCATACATTCCCCCAGACCGGACATACTCTTCCATGGCAAGGTGCTGCTCAGTCTTAACTCATCAACAGTTCTGCGTGAGCATTTAATCTCTGCTCCCCTGTTCGCCTGGAGTCAAAGCAACAATCCACAGAGTAGAAACCCGAAGAGACAGAGGGAAGAAGAGCGAACAGGCAGTGAAACCTGTTCTCTGCAGAAAAAAAAGGAGACTGCAGTTGATGTCAATCCACGCCGAGTTCCCCTGGATGAGAGAATGAGGTTCAATGGTACTGCAAAGTTAAAGCGGCTCGCGTTTGGGAAAAGATACCGCTCACAGCATTGAGAGACTTGCTTGATTCACCGAAGCAGGCTTCCAGTAAACAGAGCCAGTGCCCAGTGCAGTGAGTCGCAGCAGGGCAGGCTGCCTTCTGCAAGAGTCGTCTGTGAATGGACTGCTGTCAAAACCTGACACGGAGTTCCGATCCACACGGACTCGGAGTCGACACACACACACATCCAATAGGAACGAATCATATAAACATATTATCATGTCCAGCAAGAAGACTAATGCTCGGCCGTTTAGCCCTGACTGTCGCAAAGAAGATTACAGTGAACAGAGTACAAATGTGAAGTAGATTATCTATAAATATATGCCACTATTTTACTTCTCCATTTTATTTTTGTGTAGGACAGGCTCAATCCCCTCACAATAGGCAGTCCAGCCTATTCAACCAATGACTGAGGACTTATTTTTACTTGAACACTACCTAGCATCAAAAAGGAAGGAGCAGAAAAGTGCAGAGAGACTTTTTTCTCCAACTGGCCTCAATAAAAGACAGAACGACCATTGCAACGGTCCAAAGGGGAAGGTGATCTGCTACTGTAGAGAGAGGTGGGCAAAGCTGACCAATGACTAAACAATGTATCTTGTGTGATTGTGAATTGTTGCATAATGGTGACAAATTGAATAGCAATAAACTGTATGACTGGAAATCTAAAATTATGTTTTATTTTTGAGCTACCATGGAATAAAGGGCTAAATGTTAAAATATGTTTGTTTTTTTCTTTTCAGAATCCTATACATCAACGAATGCAATACCTGGCTATTTCATAATTTTTCAAACGTTATCTTACGTATTAATTTGCTTATTTTGGATTTAACTTCAGTGAAGGTCAGTATTCTCAGGCAAAACTGCTAAGTGGCAACCATCAGACGGAGGTGATGCTGTGGAAAATGTTAGGATCTGCTTGAGGAATGCAGTCTGGGAACATTATCAGGCACCAAGAGACTGGTATACACCTGGCTTCAATAAAAACGTCCTTTCAACTGTTGTGGGGAAATGTGAAATTGAGTCATATTCACCAGGTGAAGGTGAACGGATGAGACTGGAATATTTGTGTTTTCATAAGCATTTTACACAATTATACAACTGTTTTTAAGGGACAAAAAGAGAAAGCAGATGTTATAAAGGTCATCCAAAGGCAGACATTCATATTTGAAGGAATACCGTTTCTGTATAACTAGAGATAGTAGATCATGACAGTCTTAAATGGCTAAAAAAGCATTTTACATTTCACTTTCTTGGATATATGAGACATATAGGCCTACATACATTCTATCATGTTACATTGTAGCTAGACTTGTTTAGTTACATCTGAATTGTTACACATATATTAACACATTATATTAATGAACTACTTTGTTATTGATAAGGGTGAACACTGTTAATTACAATGTTACAATGACAATACCATCACACATTGAAGTGAGACCACCAACTTTCAGTATGTGGTCCCTATTTATTGTTCAGTGCATTGAGCCATTAAGATTGTACAGAAATGGTATTTGTGTTTATGATGAACGTATTTGTATTTTTTAATTGACCCTTTATTTAACAAGGCAAGTCAGACTGCTTTGATACCAGTGATATCTCGCATGTGGTATGCTGGTTGCAAGTAATCACTTGCCAGACAGAAATGTTTTAAATGGTGCGTGCTTGGGGCACCTCGGGTTAAAGTATAACTTTTTCCAGACCTGATTGCTTGGCCCACCTAGCTTGCAGACAGGGAAATGAGAGAGGGAAACAGAGAAATCAGAGTTGCAAGATACTTTTTTTTCTGAATTAAAACACTAGTAGCACCAATGTTGAATCAAGCCTTATTGAAGGCTACCAAAAGAAGGCTACCAGGTAGCCTAGTGGTTAAGAGAATTGGGCCAGTAACCGAAAGGTAAGGTTGCTGGTTCTGAGCCGACTAGTTGAAAACTCTGTCGATGTTTCCTTGAGCAAGGCACTTAACCCTAATTGTTCCTGTAAACCACTCTGGTTTAGAATGTCTAGTAAATGAAAAATGTTTTGTTAGTGATAATGTCAATAATGTGTAGCTATCTGTTTTTAGATTGGTTATATGTGTTGGGGCACACTTTGGAGGAAATTTAGTCAACCATGAGGAGAATAAATATGGCTCCCTTGTTCCCATGACTTGTTTTGAACCGTCAATTGTTCTTTGAACAATTTTTATAGTTTTTCCCCAAAAATATTTGCACACAAAAAGTCTGTCTCTCCATGGACTACTTGATAATGATGGCTAATGATTTGTAGAGGTTGTGTGCCCCATAGATAGTTCACACCTTAGTTAACAGATACTTGTGTATAATTCTGATTCTTTTTAACAAGTTTATAAGTTATCTGACTACATTGCCCTCTTGTTTCTTAGTTGTTGGCTTCCAATTCATATTGCAGCTAGCATATCTTAGCAGAGTTTTTAAAAATATTTTAATATATTTTAAATTTAATAATTAAATTACATTTATATTGATTTCCTTCATTATTTTCCCCTAACCTCACCACCCTTCCCCTAATTGGAGTAAACTAATGGACAACAACACTTAGGCTTCTACTTCCAGCATATACATACTATATACATTTTTATCTCTGAACACTATCCAGTTTTGATTTCTATTTGTCATATATTTTTCAACTGTGCACTGATGTTTCAAAAAAGTTCTGAAGTTTCTACAGACTGTAAATAAATGTAGAGTTTTTGGCTAAGAGTATTATTATATTTTTGATCAATAGACTATGACTTTTTAAATCACACAGCAGTGCTATTTGCAGAGTTAGCTCCAGGTAAATGTTGCAATTTTTCAGTCTTTTCTGAACCTGTGACCAAAAACAAGCTACATATGGACAGTATCAAAACAAATGATCTAATGATTGTCTCTTTGCTGCAAAATCTGCAGAGCTGGTATGGTCGTATCCCCATATATATATAACATTCTATTGGTTTCAAGAATTAATCATTTAAATGGAAAACTCAAAGTTTTGAATCCAGCGTTGTTTTGTGTATCAGTTCATAAACCATGGAATCAGTACATTGAAAATCTCTTTCCAACTATTTTGCAATCTATATGGCACAACTTTCAATTGTTTGGTCCTTAAATGAAACGGAATAGGTATTGCATATAATAACTATTGATGCAGTTAACAATTGTTTTTGACATTGTGAAAAGTTCTGTGTCTGGAAAGACCATGAAATAAACTTGAAAAACTCTCAATTCAATAGAGTTGTCATTCTAACTGTCATCTAAATGGTTTGAAATTTTAATCTATGAAGGACCCTTTGAGGATAGAATTTCACAGAGTAAAAGTAAAATACCTCGGGCAAACCTCCAAATATGTGTTCCACCATGGAACAGGAACAAACTATCTAGCCTACAAGTATGCTATTTCTCTCTTCAACATATTTGCATAGAACTACTGGCTTTTCTTGACCCGTTAACCAAATGCAACACCTCTCTATATTAATATGTTTGCATCAAACCAAGTTTTGTCAGATGCCTGCTGTACTCTCAGCGGATAGCGAAACCTCTGAGGAGATTCACAATCAAAGAAGCCCTCTCAAAACAGTGGAGGCTCAGTTAATATTTATGTAGCCATGGGCAACCCAGCAGCTTAGAGCTTTGACCTCCCTTCTTGTGCACCTTGTGGAGCTGCCCTCACACTGCAGAGAGTGAACTATGCACAGCGCTCATTTCAGAGTGGCAACAGTGCATAATGTTGTCTCCCTTGGTAAATCCGTTCCCATTACGGCAGGGTTAATCCGGCATTTTTACCCATCAGTTTCACTGAATGTGCCTGTCACAATCCTCGCTAAACATGTGTTTTCAGTCCATTGGTGAGTGAGGCAGGTTGGCTCCAACTTCCTGGCTGACGCCCACGAGAGGAGTTACTACCTATGAAACTAAATGTTAAACAAACTCATTAGACTTTGTACTCCATATTTGTCCTTCATAGTTTTCCTTCCTGTGGTTGTCGCTACAATGGAATAAAGAGAGCTTGAGAGAGCTTAGCGTTGAGAGCTCCTTTTCTTTTCACCAGTGTGCAGTATGTCCCATGCATTGTTGAGTGTGCTGTATAAGGCTCAGTCTCACCAGGTCATTTCTAAGAAAGTTAGCCTTTATGTATTATCCCCTGCAGTATTCTTTAATAGTTTTAAATTGTCTTATTCATTGCTTCACGCATCTATCTTCACCTCAAAGTATTACCTGTAAATCTGACGGAATACTTGCAGATTAAAACATTGAAACATTATTAATCACTTATCACTTATCTCAGCAATAAGGCAGTAAGAGAAACATGTGAACATTATGTCCAAGTAATGAACAAAATTATTACCAAGGTAGTTATTTTGAGATATGTTTCCAGAAATAAATAATTGATACAATCTTGATAAATAACTCCTAACACCCCATTTGCATTGCAATTGCCACTAACATAATGCTGATAGTATTTTTTTTGAAGTTAACCAACATATCACACACAGTTCACCTGACCCAAAATCAATAATAGATAATAAAGTCAGACTGACTTAAGCTTTTCTCAATCAATACAGAGTTTTATTTTTTCTTCCATCTTTCATTATACCGGCCAAACAAAAGCAGCTTAGGTGCCCAACCAGCATCTAACCTGGAATCGACATGTGTATACTAAGAGCTGACAAAAACCAAGTAAAATATGATCAAATCAAGACCCAACTAATGAGCTCATCATTTGGTTTGAATTTCAGTTATTTACACATTTTTCCATTTAAAATGTTGTTAATGCAATTTTCCCCAAAGAATCCTGTACTTATAATTGGTTCGGCAGACAGGAAACAATTAAAAAGAAGTCAAACACAGGGAGGGCTTTGAGATCAAATTTGAAAAACCACGGTCCAGCATGGACACGTTAGGCTCTGGCTTGCACAACTGTCAAATAAATTAACTGTTAAATGTCCAAAACGCCATATAAGCAAATAATTCCCAAAAATATATCATGGCATAAACACACAGAAGAATCCCAGAGTTTATTTGGCTGTTTTTGACATTGATTTGTCGTATAACACAAAACCACTTTTTCTTTCATAAAACAACCTAGACTACATTTTTTATATGTGTCGAATGAAAGGTACAATGAAGGGTAAAATCCCTATTCAAATGTTGTGTGGAAATAGATGTGGTTCACTTGTGACCAGTGTTGGAGTCATTACTCCAAAAAAGTAATATATTACCTATTACTCATTAATTATTTAAACAGTAAAAAAAATTGTTTACTTATTACTCCCTGGGCAAAGTAATTAGTTACACTACCCATTGTATTACTTTTGCATTATACAACAAAACGTTGCATGTCCTCACTCAATGTAAACAATGTCAACGTTACCTATGCACATACACATTCATCAGTATTTTGAGGGGGATTCTACCGTGGATAAGGGCAGCATTTCCTCTACTACATACCCAGTTACAAGCTTGTTCACCTCTCCCTGGGTTACAGCCTGTCCTCCTGAATGATTCAAATCAAGCCTTGGTTGAAAGCCAACAGTCATCTTCAGCAGCAGTGGTCATGCTTTTGGTCTTTCGCTGCGAGTTTTGTCTTGGCATGTTGCTTTTGCAGGCAATCCAAGATATTGGAGGTTGTGTTCCTAGCAATGGAGAGGTGTTTCTCTGTTGGGCACAGTTTACATTTTTCAGTTATATTCTTGTCATTTTGTCCTCCTACCAAATCAACATAACGGGACTACTTCCACCCTGAGAAACTCAATGTTTTAGACACTTCTGGCATTTTTCATCTCCCTCACCAATGCGGTTAGTAGCAGTGCGTGCGTAAACTGCAACTTGGTGAGAGGATGTCACTCTGGACAAAAACAATTACAATCTGGGGCGGGAGGATTTTTTAAATATTGCACCAACAGAGAAGGAATAATAATCATCACAAATATGTATTTAAATCAAGAACTGTAATAGGAAGTGAATTATAACAAAAGTAACAAAAGTAACAAAGTAACGGCGACCTATCTGTGATCAGTAACTAAAATAGTATTACTCAAATTGGAACAGTACTCCGTTATATTACTCGTTACCGCAAATAAATATTATTGTAACGTGTTACTTTGTAACTCAAAACCTCCAACACTGCTTGTGACCCATCAAAAAATGATATACGGTGGCCAGTAATGGTTCAGCAGAGACCAACCGTTCTAATTTGCTTCACTTTGCATCAATCTGCTCTGGTTTGTATAAATGTGGACATATTTTTAAACAAAAGAGGTGGTGTACCTATGCTTACTGAAGTCTCAGTATGCGTTGTAATGCATGGAATGAAAATAAATATGTATTTGCTCAATGTCAGGATTTTATGAATATGAATTTGTAAACAAAGCTTTTTGTAAAGAATTGTGTACACTCTGTCACAGACTTTGGGCCATTCACCGCTTCGGAAGAAGTGTGATTGGTTTGTTTTCTAACGACAGTGATCACCTATCATCCCAGACAACAGCCGAGTGGTTTTGTAACTACCCATCTCTCAAATACATACTTGCCTAGAATGAAAAATATTGTTTGTTCAATGTTATGAGGCATGGGCCATCTTATGGTGTTATCTAGGAATCTGGTTGTGGTTTCTTTCAATAAGAAAGTCTCTCAGATTGATTTATCTCAAGATTGCAGGCTTCATTGACAGACACAAACTCTTTGAAAGAGCATAATACTGATAATATGCATATGCCCTGCACCAGTGGCAAAAGGTTGGAAAAGTATGGGAATAACAAATAATACAAAAGAAGACGATTCTTTTGTGCAAAATGAACATGTTTGAATTGATGAGGAAATGTGCATCATACTGTAAATGCTAGTATCTATTAGCACTATATTTCTGTGTGTAAGTGGTCTCCCTTCATTGCTTTCAACACATAAGGTGAGTGGGTGGATCAATATTTTATCCATTTCTAGTGACTTAGTGAATATAACCCATACTATTTACTCTACGAGCTGTATGAGACTTTGTCCTTGTCCATTCCAAAGAGCCTCATCTGAAATATTGTCACCCTTTGATTTGTTACCGTTTGTAAGGACATGCATATTTGATCCTTGAAAGAAGGACCCCCCCAAAATAACTGCTCAGTCAAAGTTGTCAAAATACCAAGAAACTCAAAAGGTCATATCTGACAATGATGAAGAATAGGTCTCTAGGATGAGGACAGTGGTTTCTAACCTCCCCCACCAGAACAATAATAAAAATCTAATGTATTAGTGCACTAATCTGTCCAAGTTAATACACTCTTGTACTAATTAAGATGAATACTCTACCAAGGACAGAGATGAGCAAATATGTGACATCACAAGTCCCCTTAGAGGTCAATAATCTTTTTAGAATAATTGCCTGCAGTTTTAATTGAGGGAAAAAATAATTATTTCTCACATATTCATCATTGTAAATGCACATTCCTCCCTCCAATTGTGTATTCTTATTCATTTGACTAATTTAAAAGTAACTTCTTTGTGCTGGTATAAAGGATTGCAATTATAAAAGTTTTAAATACATATAACTGATTTCCATAAAACATTATTGTTCTAAATACATTAGAGGGGACTGCTCAGCAATGCATAAAAAGTGGCCAAAATGAATGCTTAATAGTACCGCAGAAGTGCAGGAGGGGGTCCGCATTTTATTTCATATAAATAGAAAATGTGTGTGAACATTTATTTCATGAATGTCTCTCGCTGCTACAGAATACCATCGTAAGTACCATTTGTATGTCTCTGTGTCCAGTATGAAGGAAATGCGAGGTAGTTTCACGAGCCAATGCCAACTAGCATTAGCGCTATGACTGAAAGTCTACAGGAACAGTTAGCATGCTAGCCGTTCTTGTTCATCCGACTCTGGGGAAGTAGATAGCCTAAAACGCTTCGTTGCCAAAATCTCTAACTATCCCTTTAATATGGAGGAAATTACAGTCATTGGAACTAATTACAGTTTTTTTGGTGTCTAGAAAATTCTTAGTCTAAGTGGTCATTTTTGGGGTGGAAAACATGCAGAAAAGATATTGAACTATATCTGTTGTTAAATAATACCATCTTTGAGAACTAACAATACAATTAAATCTGGGCAAGAAACATTTGAAAACCCCTGGCCTAGGCTATTCTGTATGTACCAGGGTTGGTGGCACGAACCCCTGGACCACATTGTTAAGGTTAGTGTACAGAGCCCTACAGTAGGTCCCTGGAAACATCAGCTGAACAAGCTTTATTTGTGAAAAGCATGTATAGTATGTACATTTTTTCAATATACAGTTGAAGTCGGAAGTTTACATACACCTTAGCCAAATACATTTAAACTGAGATTTTCACAATTCCTGACATTTAATCCCCGTAAAAATTCCCTGTCTTAGGTCACTTAGGATCACCACTTTAATTTTAAGAATGTGTAGAATAATGTCAGAATAATAACAGAGAGAATGATTTACTTCAGCTTTTATTTCTTTAATCACATTCCCAGGGGGTCAGAAGTTTACATGCACTCAATTAGTATTTGGTAGTATTGCCTTTAAATTGTTTATCTTGGGTCACACTTTTCAGGTAGCCTTCCACAAGCTTCCCACAATTGGTTGGATGAATTTCGGCC
The DNA here is from genome assembly GCF_018296145.1 of Oncorhynchus tshawytscha. Lineage (NCBI taxonomy): Eukaryota > Metazoa > Chordata > Actinopteri > Salmoniformes > Salmonidae > Oncorhynchus > Oncorhynchus tshawytscha. Next base: position 5,630,884 of record NC_056446.1, on the reverse strand, counting down.
CATTCCTCCTGACATAGCTGGTGTAACTGAGTCAGGTTTGTAGGCCTCCTTGCTCGCACATGCTTTTCCAGTTCTGACCACAAATGTTCTATAGCATTGAGGTCAGGCCTTTGTGATGGCCACTCCAATACCTTGACTTTGTTGTCCTTAAGCCATTTTGTCACAACTTTGGAAGTATGCTTGGGGTCATTGGCCATTTGGAAGACCCATTTGCGATCAAGCTTTGACATCCTGACTGATGTCTTGAGATGTTGCTTCAATATATTCACATAATTTTCCTCCCTCAATATGCCATCTATTTTGCGAAGTGCACCAGTCCCTCCTGCAGCAAAGCACCCCCACAACATGATGCTGCCACCCCCGTGCTTCACGGTTGGGATGGTGTCTTCGGCATGCAAGCTTCCTCCAAACATAATGATGGTCATTTTGGCTGAATAGTTATATTTTTGTTTCTTCAGACCAGAGGACATTTCTCAAAAATGTACAATCTTTGTCCCCATGTGCAGTTGCAAACTGTAGTCTGGCTTTTTTATGGCAAATTTGGAGCAGTAGCCTCTTCCTTGCTGAGCGGCCTTTCAGGTTACGTCGATATAGGACTCATTTTAGTGTGGATATACTTTTGTACCTGTTTCCTCCAGCATCTTTACAAGGTCCTTTGCTGTTGTTCTGGGATTGATTTGCACTTTCGCACCAAAGTACTTTCTGAGTGGAATGACAGCTGCGTAGTCACATGGTGTTCATACTTGCGTACTATTGTTTGTACAGATGAATGTGGTACCTTCAGGCGTTTGGAAATTGCTCCCAAGGATGAACCAGCCTTGTGGAGGTCTACAATTTCTTTTCTGAGGTGTTTCTATTGATTTTCCCACGATGTCAGGCAAAGAGGCACTGAGTTTGAAGGTAGGCCTTGAAATACATCCAAAGGTACACCTCCAATTAACTCAAATTATGTCAATTAGCCTATCAGAATCTTCTAAAGCCATGACATCATTTTCTGGAATTTTCCAAACTTTTTAAAGGCACAGTCAATTTATTGTATGTTAATTTCTGACCCACTGGAATTGTGATACAGTGAATTATAAATGAAATAATCTGTCCGTAAACAATTGCTTGAAAAATGACTTGTGCCATGCACCAAGTAGATGTCAAAACTATAGTTTGTTAACAAAAAATGTGTGGAGTGGTTGAAAAACAAGTTTTAATGACTCTTACCTAAGTGTATGTCAACTTCCAACTTCAACTGTTATTAAAAAACATTTCTGGAGTACCAGAAAGGCATACATCCCAAATCTATTACTCAACGTTTTATCATGCCAATTTAGCCTGAATGAAATCTTTCCAATCCAATCAAAACTTTTGGTTGATTATAAACTGAGTTTACCAAACATTAGGAACACCTCCCTCATATTGAGTCATTTGTGTAGTGGACCATTCTTGGTACACATGGGAAACTGTTGAGCGTGAAAAATCCCGCAGCTTTGCAGTTCTTGACACAAATTGGTGTGCCTTGCACCTACTGACATACCCTGTTCACATGCACTTAAATATGTTGTTTTGCCCATTCACCCTCTGAATGGCACACATACACAATCCATGTTTACGGTGTCTTTTTTGAAATGTATTTATCTGTTATTTTACCAGGTAAGTTGACTGAGAACAGGTTCTCATTTACAGCAAAGACCTGGGAAATAGTTACAGGGGAGAGGAGGGGGGTGACTGAGCCAATCGTAAACTGGAGATTATTAGGTGACCGTGATGGTTTGAGGGCCAGATTGGGAATTTAGCAGGACACCGGGGTTAACACCCCTACTCTTACGATAAGTGCCATGAGTTCTTTAATGACCTCAGAGAGTCAGGACACCCTTTAATCTCCTATCCGAAAGACGGCACCCTCCACAGGGCAGTGTCCCCAATCACTGCCCCGGGGCATTGGGATATTTTTTTAGACCAGAGGAAAGAGTGCCTCCTACTGGCCCTCCAACACCACTTCCGGCAGCATCTGGTCTCCCATTCAGGGACTGACCAGGACCAACCCTGCTTATCTTCAGAAGAAAGCCAGAAGTGATATGCAGGCTTAAAGCTTAAAATCCTTCTTTATTCTATCTCCTCCCCTTCATCTACACTTATTGAAGTGGATTTAACAAGTGAAATCAATAAGGAATCATAGTTTTCACCTGGATTCACCTACTCAGTCTATGTCGTGGAAAGAGCAGGTGTTCTTAATGTTTGGTATTTATAGACCAGATACCCTAAATGTGATGGAAAAAAACACGGAAAAATAACTTTAATTTGCGAAGACAATGAATGGAATGGTTCGGTCCCAGTTTCTGAAGAGATACTTTGTAATCGTACTTAATTACTCAAGCATGTGAAAGTTGATATAAAGTGCTTACACAGGTGTGCAAAATGGGATAATATTTTAAAAACTGGTCCCAGGGACTCCCACACTGTAAAAATGGAAAGACTCAAAACATCATGATAGTGTAATGAAACCATGAAAAGTAGTACATCTAAGCTGAGATCTGGTGTTAAGAGGGTGTTTGAATTTAAACCCTATGTAAGTGTTATGACATAGGAAGTGTTTAAAAACAGAATTGAAGCACCCTGAAACACCCAAAGTGGTTATTCAACATCAATATTGAATGGGATTTTATTTGATTTTCTAAGAGTGTTGTGAAAACACTTTTGGGGGTTTTCAGTGAATTTCAGTGAAGGCAGCATCAAAACACAATATTTATTTTTTGCAGATTGTGTCTCTCAAACAATCAATCGAATCATTAAGAAATGCAAATGGTTTATAGCCAAAATATTGCTCTCTGTGATGCATGTTCTTCTCTGATGAACCTTATGTCTAAACTTCTTCACAGTGAAATGATCTTGACTGGTGATCTCAACTGGTGTTGGTTAAAGCCTGTGTCTGATGATTTAAAAATGTTTTGTCATTTTATGAATCTTACCCAGTTGATTAACTCACCAACTCGCCCAAATCTTAAATGCCCAGAAAAATCTACCCTGATTGATTTGATATTGACAAATGTTCCACATAAATATTCTGCGGTTGGAGTTTTTTGTAATGATTTAAGTGACCATTGTCCTGCTTTTGACTGGAGCAAGATTGAGTTTATCCCTGATGTGGAAACTGCCTGGAAATTCTTTCATGGTGGTTTTTCCCAAATAGTAAACAAACATGCCCCATTCCGCAGGTTCAGGGTTAAAGGGCGGGGTAATCCACGACTTTCTTCTGAGCTGTCTTGTATTATTCACGGCCATAACCGTAATCTAGCCTGGGCTAAAGCAAGGAAATCATTTTCTGATGCTGATTGGCTTATTTTTAGGCAGTTACGAAACAAGTGTTCTTTTCTTCTCAAGTCTGAATATTTTATGTCTGTTACCACTGATAACCTGAATGACCCTAGAATGTTTTGGAAGGCTATCAAGTCTATGTCTGGTAACAGTAACGTTAATGAATTACCGTAATGTGTATTGAAGGACTTTGTTGCTGTATATGACAAAAGTGAAATGCTGAATTGTTTCAATGAGCACTTTGTATCATCTGGTAGGCTGTTTGATTCAGTGTCCTCTGTCTCTGTACAACCCTGTGTGGATGAACCAGTGAGAGTTGGACAAACTTTTAGCTTTTTGCCATTCTCAGTGCAGGTGGCACATAAAGCCCTGAAATGCTTAGATCAGAGAAAGTCTGCAGGTCCTGATCTTTTGGATCCTTGCTTTTTAAATCTGGCAGCTGATTTCATAACTGAACCACTTACATACAGTATCTGTTCTAACCCTGGAATGTAATGAAATTCCAAAGATCTGGAAATCAGCATTTGCCCGACCACTTTTAAAAGGGGGAGATCCAACTATTTTATATAATTATAGGCCAATCTCAAAGCTGTCACCCCTGATGAAAATACTTGAAACCCTTGTGAGTGAACAGCTAAAATAGTTTTTATTTACTAAATCTATTTTATCAATGTACCAATCGGGCTTCAGGAAGAAGCATAGCAGAATTACAGCAGCCTTGAAGGTTTTAAATGATATCACTGAAGCCCTTGACAAAAACCAGCACTGTGTCTCACTTTTTATTGATCTCTCTAAGGCTTTTGATACAGTTGATCATGCTATACTAAGGCAGAGATTGTTGAGTGTAGGTCTTTCGGAGCATGCAGTTGCATGGTTTGCTAACTATCTGTCTGATAGAACTCAGTGCACTCAATTTGATGGGCTCATGTCTGTTAAATTGTCTGTCTGTAATGGTGTGCCCCAAGGCTCTGTATTTGGTCCTCTCTAATTCACTATTTATATAAATAATTTAGACAGAAATGTCCAAAATGAGCAACTTCATTTTTATGCTGATGATACTGTTATTTACTGTTGTGCTTCATCTCTTACAAAAGCTTTCCAGAACTTGCAAAATGCTTTTTATACTGTTCAACATACCTTGTGTCAATTGAAGCTTATCCTCAATACTGACTAAACTAAACTAATGGTGTTTTATAAAGCAAGAAATAGACCTCTGAACTTTTCACCTATTATTACCTGTCAGGGCATTGAGATTGAGACTGTAACCTCATATAAATATCGTGGAATTTTAATTGATGACGGCCTCTCTTTTAAATTGCATATTCAATAACTTACAAAAAAAAATGAAGTTGAATTGGGATTTTATTTTAGGAATAAGGCCTGTTTTTCTTTTGAAGCCAGAAGGAGGCTCGTATCAGCTACATTTATGCCTTTACTAGACTATGGGGATATTTTATATATGAATGCTTCCGCTCAGTGTTTGAGATCAATTGACACCCTTTACCATGGCACTTTGAATTTTATTTTAAACTGCAAAACACTTACGCACCACTGCACTTTGTATACCAGGTTTGGCTGGCCTTTTCTAGTCACTCGTAGGCTCAGTCACTGGTATACTTTTATTTACAAAGCCATTTTGGGTTTACTATCTTTTATTTGGCCATTTTTATTGTTCAGAAATGTGCTGGGTACTCTCTTCGTTCGCTGGACTTTATCCCTCTAACTGTTCCAAATGTTCGAACAGAATTTGGTAAAAGGGCTTTTATGTACTCTGAGTCATCGTTTGGAACGCCTTACAAAATACTTCTACACTGGAAGAACTTGTCCCGATTGGTATTTTTAAATCACTGATGAATGATATTGAGACTGATTCCCTGACCTGTCAATGTTTTTAATTAGCTGTTTTTGATCTTGTTATACTCTTGTGAATTCTATGGTTTTTACTTGATTACTTGTAGTTTTTCATGTTGTTTGTCTGTAATTTTTGTAATTACTTGGTGCTGCCTATCTTGGCCAGGACGCTCTTGAAAAAGAGATTTTAAATCTCAATGAGCCCTTCCTGGTTAAATAAAGGTTTAATAATAATAATAATAATAGTATTGATTGATGGGCCTATGGAGAATATTTTGGGGGGGGATTTCCACCTAAATTTTTTTATTGCTTTATTTAGACAGATTTGAAACAGGAGACAGAGAATGAGTGAAAGTGGGACAGACAGAAGCAGGAATTGGACCCCCAATTTCTGGGGCAGTATGATTGTACATTTATGTCAGAGTCGTGTGTATAAATGGCAGGGAAGTCAGGCGCAGGAGAATCAAACTGAGTGTAATGGAGTTATTTAATAACAATAAACGAAACATACTCCAAACACAAAAAAAATGGGTATGAGGACCCAACGCGCACCAATACAAAAATAAATACAACACTGAAATACAAACAATCTCTGACAAAGACATAAGGGGAAACAGAGTGTTAAATACACAACAGGTAATGAATGGGATTGAAACCAGGTGTGTAGGAAGACAAGCCAAAACCAATGGAAAATGAAAAATGGATCAATGATGGCCCGAACAAGGAGAGGCTTCGACTTCGATAGAAGTCGTGACAATTGAATTGGAATTTCAATGGACTTTTACATACTCAACCACACAGCCACACTGTAAAAAATTATTCTGGATTGAATTGAAATCGACTTAAAAAAGTCATTATAATGATTTGCTAATTTCATTTTACCAAAACATTAATAAATCAAACGTAATGTTTCTCGAAATGTAAGTCTATTTTATATGAGCATAACCAAAAATGGAACTAATTAGAAGTCTGGATTTAATCTCCTTGCATTTGGCTCTGTTGTTATAGGATTGTGTTTTTTTATTTTATACAATGTTGTATGCACGTTGGAAGAAATAAAAATATACTTCTATATTAGTATTAAGTAGCTTGTTGTGGCATGAGGTGTAATGAATCATGATGAACGTATATAAAAACCATCAGGCAAAATGACATTCACTGAGACAATCCATTCCCTCATTTCCAACTTTTAACGGAATCGGAAAATATAGTATCCTGCAGTGCCGGCTGCAAAACCTCCAGTTACTGCTGTTGGAGAGCAGAGGTCCTGCTCAACATACAGTAGACTGCCAAAATGGGTTAAACTGGCAACTGATCAGATACATTAATCAATACAGAAGAAGTGATCTAATTCTGCACTAGACAGGATTTTAAACTCCACAGTAGTGTTTAGAAGCTAAAGAGAGACGAAATGACAACAAAGGAGAAGGTATCTAATTCTGCACTAAACAGAACTTGAAACACCAAAATAATGTTTTCAACTTTTTCCGGTAGTGCTCCCAGTCCTTGGCAAGGGGTTGCACAAACACTTCATTAAGTGGTGTTACATCACACTGTCATGTCTCAAAACATCTCAGGGTGATGTGTTTCAATACTCCAGGGAAGTTAAGGTTTTGTCTCCTTTGCGCTGGTGGCAGCTCGGTTGCCACTCGTTTTGGTGTTACAAAGCACTTCAGTTTAACAGTGCATGGTGAAAAAGCAGAAATTCACTACTTTCATTCATCTGCTTGCTCTGCCCTCATATTTATCCTCACATTGAAGTGTTCTACCATTTTCTTTTCAGGATAACCAGGGCTAGAATACAAAACAATTTGACATAAACAGTTGCTTTCATGAGTTTTATTGACAAATTTCACCCAAAAAAATAAGGTCCTCCAAGCAAAAACCTGAAAAAAAAGTTTTTATGAGAATACTGTAAGTACAGAAATTGTATGCTCAGTCAGAAATTAATATCCAACTAATAGTGACAACTTTGTTGTAGTTTGTGACAGCAACTATGTTAGCTTATTACATTATTAAAGATACTCTTGGTATATCCTATTATCTGTGTAGAAACAAACCTTACGTTCTAACGACTATTGTGTGGCTTGTGAGCATGTTCATGAGAGACTGCTTTTCATAAACAAAGTAAGTAACTATCCTTGCATGAGCCTTGGCTTGTACGAGCCATACTGGCTTACCTTTTCATAGTGGGGTCATAATAGTTTGTTGCTCAAACCGTTCTGACTTTACAGACGTTTTTGTGAGAAGAACTGTTTTTGGGATCCGACCTTGTCTCAGAAACACCGCTCTCGCTCAGCCACCGTTAATTGCACAGCCTAATGGTTAGTATCAGCGTGTGCAGAATAAATAGACAAATCCAATGCAACAACCCCAGAAGTCTGTAGCTTAAACACATCATGTTTAAAAGGGGTTAGAAAAGCACTAAATCAGGTGTAATTGTGGGAAGCAAAGCGTTTAATCAAAAAGGTTCCATGATCTTAGCAGTACCCAAGAGTGCCCCTTCATCCAACCTCATTAAACCCTGCAATATATTATAATTTCTATAGACATGATTCTTAGCTTTGGTCCACTAATTCATTCAATCAATGCATTTATAAAGCCCCTTTCACATAAGCAGTTGCCACAAAGTGCTTTTACAGTGCACTGTCAGTGGACAGTCACAAAGTGTTTTTACATTCCGCTAGGTTTTAGTCACTCTCGATGTAGTCAGCACTTTAGTGTAGCTTGGTTTTTCCCTACTAGTTGAACTTTTTGTCGTAAATAACTTCCTGAAACCAAGCAGAAGATGATATTTGGTGCAGAATGCAGGCACTCCATATTGTTAGCAATATATTGGCCTTTGGTTCAACTCTACTCAACACAGAGGTCTTAAACATGGCCTAACTACGTATGTTGATTGAATTGAAGATCTCTCAATGCACTTGAACATGTTCTCATAACCTAGCAAGCTTTGTGACAGAAGTTTAACCAGGACAATCACCTGTCCTATTGCAAATTTCATTTGATTATCTTTAGAAAAAGTTTCAGAACCCAAGCTCTGCTGTCAGGCTAAATAAAAAGGGTGCATGAAAGGAACATATAATGTATTTTCAATTTGATTTCTTTCCTCTCACATTTTGCAATGTTTTAATCTCATAGTTCTTCTCAGAAGTTGTCAGAATTAAACCCACAACCTTGGAGATGCTAGCACCACCACACTCTTATCAACTGAGTCACACAGGACCAGTTTATTGGTTGTAAAAATTAAGTAAAAAATGCTCAGGTCAAATGAATTGCAATACGTCTTTTACAAGAAAAGCACATGAAATAATTGTAATATGTGCTGGATATCATGCATATCAGATACCGGATAGGCTTGTCACGTAATGGTTGAGCTAATACTTGGATGGTTGATTAACACTATAATAATTCTGCACATGCTCATGCACAGGCTTTGATTAAATTCGGACCATTCTTGCAATGTTCATTACGTGTACTTGAAGAATAATTGACTGATTGCAGGCATAGAAAACAAGTATAAGCTCTTCAATCTGATGAGGAAGATCTTGAATATCATGTCATGCATTTTGCATGGCACTTCTTCTCAGAGAGGCGGGAGACTCAGCGCTACAGCGTGACCCATGAGGGGAAAGGTTATCACAAAATTAGCACATGTGGTTTTCAACAGGCCTTATCACACGGGGTTAATATCTTGGGTCAAACACAATGACTTGTCCGACTCTGCTCTGAATCTTGAGTGAGGACTATGCATAGAGGAAACATGACTGGATTTCAAGATGCAGTGGTCTGTATTCAAACAATAATACAGGAACTATCTCTATACAGAATGCTAATAGAGTTTCATTGAATCGATCCATCCTATTAATACTTTTTTTCAAACTAGTAATATTTTGGAGACATGAAAAGTGGCAAGGATACATTTATGATTGCTACAACAAAATGTATAGTCTTGAGATAGTGTGATAATGTATAGTCTTGAGATAATGTGATAAAAGGTATCTTTTAGTTGCAGCCCATTGTACATTGTACATCAGAATTTATAAAAATACAGAAATACCTTATTTACATACTGTAAGTATTCAGACCCTTTGCTATGAGACTCTAAATTGAGCTCAGGTGCATCCTGTTTCCGTTGATCATCCTTGAGATGTATCTACAACTTGATTGGAGTCCTGTGATGAATTCAATTGATATGACATGATTTGGAAAGGCACACACCTGTTTATATAAGGTCCCACAGTTGTCAGTGCATGTCAGAGCTAAAACCAAGCCATGAGGTCGAAGGAATTATCTGTAGAGCTCCAACACAGGACTGTGTCGAGGCACAGGTCCCCAAGAACAGTGGCCTCCATCATTCTTAAATGGAATAAGTTTGGAACCATCAAGACTCTTCCTAGAGATGGCCTCCGGCCAAATTGAGAAGGGCCTTGATCAGGGAGCTGTGCAATAATCTGATGGTCACTCTGACAGAGCTCCAGCGAACCTCTGTAGAGGTGGGAAAAACCTCCAGAAGGGCAACCATCTCTGCAGCACTCCACCAAGCAGGCCTTTATGGTAGAGTGGCCAGACGGAAGCTAATCCTCAGTAAAAGGCACACGACAGCCTGCATGGAGTTTTCAGAATGGCACCTAAAGGACTCTCAGACCATGAGAAATAAGATTCTCTGGTCTGATGAAACCAAGATTGAACACTTTGGCCTGAATGCCAAGCACACATCTGGAAGAAACCTGGCACCATCCCTACGGTGAAGCATGGTGGTGGCGGCATCATGTTGTGGGGATGTTTTTCAGGGTCAGGGACTGGGAGACTAGTCAGGGTCGAGGGAAAGATGAACAGAGCAAAGTACAGAGAGATCCTTGATTAAAAACTGCTCCAGAGCACTCAAGAGCTCAGATTGGTGCGAAGGTTCACCTTCCAATAGGACAACAATGCTAAACACACTGCCAAGACAATGCAGGAGTGTCTCCGAATGTCTTTGAGTGGCCCAGCCAGAGCCTGGACTTGAACGGGATTGAACATCTCTGGAGAGACCTGAAAATAGCTGTGCAGCGATGCTCCCCATCCAAGCTGACAGAGCTTGAGAGGCTTTGCAGAGAAGAATGCAAGAAACTCCCCAAATACAGAAGTGCCAAGCTTCTAGTGTCATACCCAAGAATAATCAAGTCTGTAATCGCTGCCAAAAGATCTGAATTCTTATGTAAATGGAACCTTTCATTTATTATAAGAAAAACAGTTTTTGCTTCGTTGTTATGGTGTGCTGTGTGTAGATTGATTAGGAAAAAAAACAATTGAATCCATTTTAGTATAAGGCTGTAACATAACAAAATGTGGAAAAAGACAATAGGTCTGAATACTTTCTGAATGCGCTGTATTGTTGTCCTACAGAGGCTTGTTTGTTTTGTTGGACTTTGCAGAATATTTCAGCAAAACATACTACATAGATGCAGCAACAATTATGGTGACCAGCAAAAATGTAGTATACTGCACACCACATGTGCTATTTTATTTAACTAGCCAAGTCAGTTATGAACAAATTCTTATTTACAATGACGGCCTACCTCGGCCAAACCCTAACCCAGATGACACTGGGCCAATTGTGCATCACCCTATGGGACTCCCAATCACGGGCGGTTGTGATAAAGACTGGATTCGAACCAGGGTCTGTAGTGACAGCTCTACCACTGAGATGCAGTACCTTAGACCGTTGCACCATTCGGGTGCCCAATTGATGTGCTAAAGTCACATCAATTGACAATTTTACCACCTTTGTTTATAATGTTCAGAAGACATTATTGAGCTATCATTGGACCCCAATGAGCTATTACTCTTTCACTTTTTGTCTACCAAATATCATAATGGTAGTTCACAAATATCAAAAGCAATTACTGATCAAAGCATCAAAAATAAAACCACTAAACAGAAAGCTTATATTCAAAATGTCAAATGTGACTTGGTCAAAATGTCAAAAGCAAAAGAAAACAACCTATTTTACACTGAACAAAAATATAAACATTTCATGCAACAATTTCAAAGATTGTACAGAGTTACAGTTCATAAAAGGAAATCAGTCAATTGAAATACATTTATTAGGCCTTAATCTACGGATTTCACATGACTGGCAATACAGATATGCAGCTATTGGTCAAAGATACATTTAAGAAATGTAGGGGCGTGGATCAGAAGACCTGTCAGTATCTGTGTGATCACCATTTTAGTCAAGTAGTGTGACACATCTCCTTCGCATAGAGTTATCAGGCTGTTGATTTTGGACTGTGGAATGTTCTCCCACTCCTCTTCAATGTCTATGCTGGACATTTGCGTTAACTGGAACATGCAGTCGTACACATCGATCCAGAGCATCCCAAACATGCTCGATGGGTGACATGTGAGTTTGCGGGCCATGGAAGAAATGGGCCATTTAAAGCTAGCAGGGATTGTGTACAGATCCTTGTGACATGGGGCAATACATTAGCATGCTGAAACATGATGTGATGGCAGCAGATGAATGACATGGCAATGGGCCTCAGGATCTTGTAACGGTATATCTTAGCATTTCAATTGTCATCGATAAAATGTAATTGTTTTCATTGTCCGTAGCTTATGCCTTCCCATACCATAATCCCAAAGCCACCATGGGGCACTCAGTTCCCAACGTTGACATCAGAAAATCGCTCGCACAAATGATGCCATACACTCTGTCTGCCATCTGCCCGGTACAGTTGAAACTGGAATTCTTCTTCAGCATGCCAGAGGCCATTTACCTACTGTATTAGGTTACAACGCCAAACTGCAGTCATTTCAAGACCCCGGTGAAGACGATGAACACACAGATGAGCTTCCCTGAGACAGTTTTTGACAATTTGTGCAGAAATTCTTCGGTTGCGTCAGGTGTCCGGGCGGCTGGTCCCAGACGATGACGCAGATGAAGAAGCCGGATGTGGAGGTCCTGGCATGGCTACACGTAGTCTGCAGTTGTGAGGCCTGTTGGACGTACTACCAAATTCTCTAAAACGATGTTGGAGGTGGCTTATGTTTGAGAAATTAACATTTAATTATTTCGCAACCGCTCTGGTGTACAATATCCCAGAAATGATCCATATGCAGACAAAGTTTATTTCTCTGAAATTTTGTGCAAAAATGTGTTTACATCCCTGTTGGTGAGCATTCCTCTTTGGCCAAGATAATCCATCCACTTGACAGGTGTGGCATACCAAGAAGCTGATTAACTAGCGTTCCACCTCGTCAACAGCCAGTGAAACTGCAGGGCGCCAAATTCAAAACAACAGAAATCCCATAATGAAAATTCCTCAAACATACAAGTATTTTACACCATTTTAAAGATACACTTGTTTAAATCCAGCCACAGTGTCCGATTTCAAAAAGGCTTTACGACGAAAGCACACCAAACGATTATATTAGGTCAGAGCCAAGTCACAGAAAAATACAGCCATTTTTCCAGCCAAAGAGAGGAGTCACAAAAAGCAAAAATAGAGATAACATTAATCACTAACATTTGATGATCTTCATCAGATGACACTCATAGGACTTCATGTTACACAATACATGTATGTTTTTTTCGGTAAAGTTCATATTTATATCCAAAAATCTGAGTTTACATTGGCGCGTTATGTTCAGTAGTTCCAAAACATCTGGTGATTTTGCAGAGAGCCACATCAATATACAGGAATACTCATAATAAACATTGCTAAAAGATACAACTTTTATGCATGACATTTTAGATCCACTTCTCCTTAATGCAACCGCTGTCAGATTAAAAAAAAAAACTTTTATGGAAAAAGCACAGCATGCAATAATCTGAGTACAGCACTCAGAGACCAAAACATCCCAAACAGATATCCGCCATGTTGTGTAGTCAACAGAAGTCAGAAATAGCTTTATAAATATTCACTTACCTTTGATGATCTTCATAAGAATGCACTCCCAAGAATCCCAGTTCCACAATAAATGTTTGTTTTGTTCGATAATGTCCATCATTTATGTCCAAATACCTCCTTTTTGTTTGCGCGTTTAGCCCAGTAATCAAAATTCATGAGGCGTGATCACAAGGTCCAGACGAAAATTCAAAAAGTTCTGCTACAGTCTGTAGAAACATGTCAAACGATGTATAGAATCAATCTTTAGGATGTTTTTAACATAAATCTGCAATAATGTTCCAACCGGAGAAGTCCTTTGTCTGCAGAATTGCAATGGAACGCAAGCTAACTCTCACGTGAAAGCGTGTGGTCAGCTCATGCCTCTCTGGCAGACCTCTGACTCAATCCCCTCTCATTCACCCCCACTTCACAGTAGAAGCCACAAACAAGGTTCTAAAGACTGTTGACATCTGGTGGAAGCATTAGGACGTGCAATATGACCCCATAGACACTGTGTATTCGATTGGCAATGAGTTGAAAAACTACAAACCTCAGATTTTTGCCTGCCATATGAGTTCTGTTATACTCACAGACATCATTCAAACAGTTTTAGAAACTTCAGAGTATTTCCTATTCAAATCTACTATATGCATATTCTAGCTTTTATGGCTGAGAAGCAGGCAGTTTAATTTTAGGGATAGGGGGCAGCATTTTCACTTTGGATGAATTGCGTGCCCGTAGTGAACTGCCTTCTACTCTGTCCTGGATGCTAATATATGCATATTATTATTACTATTGGATAGAAAACACTCCGAAGTTTCTAAAACTGTTTGAATTATGTCTGTGAGTATAAATCCTGTTACGGAGTTGGTTCCTGGACAGGAACCAAATCAGCGTTAATTTCAGAGCGCCACCTATAGTACTCGATAAAACTCAAACTTTCATTAAAACACACACGCAAGATACTCAATTAAAGCTACACTCGTTGTGAATCTAGCCAACATGTCAGATTTGTAAAATGCTTTTCGGCGAAAGCATGAGAAGCTATTATCTGATAGCATGCACCCCCCAAAATACCTGAACGAGACCTAAACAAAAGATTTCGCGGTAGCCGGCGCTACACAAAACGCAGAAATAAAATATAAAACATTCATTACCTTTGACGAGCTTCTTTGTTGGCACTCCTATATGTCCCATAAACATCACAATTGGGTCTTTTTCCCGATTAAATCCGTCATTGTATCCCCAAAATGTCATTTTATGAAGGCCGGTCTGATCCAGGAAAAATCACCTTTACGAGACGCAACGTCACTTTTTTAAATTAAAAAAGTTGCCTATAAACTTTTACAAATCACTTCAAACTACTTTTGTAAACCAACTTTAGGTATTAATAAACGTTAATAATCGATCAAATTGATCACGGGGCGATCTGTATTCGATAGCAGCAAGTCTTGAAATCTTCGTCCATTTTTTCACTTCCATAACTTCCTCCGGTGCACCCCAAGACAGGAAGTGCCTATACGTCATCTCACCAAGGATAAACCAGCCATGAAATGCCAGTACTGGCGACATCGTGCGGAAGCTGTAGGCATTGTAATCGGAACCTCATCTATTTTCTATCGCCTTAGACAATACATTGACTGGCGGATGAATATTTTTTTTGTGTTTTTGGTGAACAGTTTTCCCTGGGATTTTTACTCCTAAACTCATTCTGTTATAGCCACAGACACGATTTAACCAGTTTTAGAGACTTCAGAGTGTTTTCTATACACACATACTTATCATATGCATATATTATATTCCTGGCATGAGTAGCAGGACGTTGAAATGTTGCACTATTTTTTACAAAAAGCTGCAAAAATTCGCATCATCCCTAACAGGTTTATAACAGAACTCATATGGCAGGCAAACTTCCAAACAGGAAGTGTAAATTCTGGGGCTGGTTGATTTTCAACTCATCGCCTATTCACATCCCAGTAAGATATTGATCTGTTCGCACTTCCTACGCCTTCCACTAGATGTCAACAGTGAGTAGAACGTGGAATGAAGCCTCTAGTGTGATGTGGGACCGGATGGCAGCTATTTGAGTCAGTGGTCTGGCAGAATGCCAGTTCCTGGTCAGGCGCATTTCTCATGATATCACCATGCGTTCCATTACTCTGTAGACAATAACTAATGCTCTGGTTGGAACTTTATTGGATATATGTGATAATAACATCCTGAAGATTGATTCTCTACTTAGTTTGTCCAGTTTATTCGACCTGGAATATAACTTTTTGAAGTTTTCATCCGAGTTCGCCTGGACTGGCGCCAGCTTTTGGACATGTGAACTAAACGTGCTAGCAAAAGTAGCCAATTGGACACTAGTAATGGACATTATCGAACAAAACAATGATTTATTTCGGAACTAGGATTCCTGGCACTGCATTCTGATGAAAGATCATCAAAGGTAAGGGAATATTTATGATGTAATTTTGTATTTCTGTTGACTCCAACATGGCGGAGAAATGTTGTGTATTTCTGAGCGCGTCTCAGATTATTGCATGGTATGCTTTTTTCGTAAAGTTTTTTAAAAATCTGACACAGCGGTTGCATTAAGAACAGGTGTACCTTTAATTATATGTAAAACATGTATCTTTCATCAAAGTTTATGATGAGTATTTCTGTTATATGACGTGGCTCTCTGTAATTACTCAGGATATTTTGGAGACATTTCTGAACATGGCGCCAATATAAACCGAGATTTGTGGATATAAATGTGCATATCATCAAACAAAACATAAATGTATTGTGTAACATGATGTCCTATGAGTGTCATCTGATGAAGATTATCAAAGGTTCGTTTTATCTTAATCTTAACTGACATGCCTAGTTAATTTTATCTCTATTTCTGCTTTTGTGAGTCAATTTCTGCTTTTGTGACTATCTTTGGCTGGGAAAAATACCTGTATGTTTTTTTACCTTTAATTAACTAGGCATGTCAGTTAAGAAAAACTTTTTATTTCCAATTACAGCCTAGGAACAGTGGGTTAACTGCCTGTTCAGGAGCAGAACGACAGATTTGAACCTTGTCAGTTCGGGGGTTTGAACTTGCAACGGTCGGATTACTAGTCCAACGCTCTAACCACTAGGCTACCCTGCCATAAATATAACATAAGTATATGTTGTGTTTTCACTGTAAAACATTTTAAAACTCAGACACGATGGGTAGATGTTTATCTTTCATTTGCTGTATTGGACTTGTCAATGTGTGAATTTCACACACTGCCTTTTCAGCAGAATGTTGGGGGGGTTCCGCTAGCGGAACCTGTGTCCTAGACAGGTTCATTTGGGTATGCTTTTCATCCAAAATTCCCAATGCTGTACCCTACCCTAGAGACGTTAAACAGCATGATCATTACACAGGTGCACCTTGTGCTGGGATCAATAAAAGGCCACTCTAAAATGCAGTTTTGTTACACAACCCAATGCCACGGTCCGGAGCACAATAACACCTACGACACAAACGTGAACACAACATAATCCTACACAACAAAGGGGCGGGTTTCACATGCTTAAATAGGGAAGCAAATCAAGAAAACACAAACAGGAACAGGTGTCACAAATGAGACAAAACTAACAGAAAAGGGAAAAGGGATCGGTGGCGGCTAGTAGGCCGGTGACAACGACCGCTGAGCACCACCCGAACAGGCGAGGGAGCCAACTTCCTGTGGGAGTTGTAACAGTACCCCCCCTGACACGCGTCTCCCGCAGCGCGCCGCCACCTGCCTCAAGGGCGAGGCGCCGGGTGGAGGCGGTGGAAGTCTCTCAGGAGTGAAGGGTCCAAAATGTCCCCCACCGGTACCCAGCACCTCTGCTCCGGACCGTACCCCTCCCAGTCCACGAGGTACTGTAGGCCTCTCACCCGAACAAGCTGGGAGCCAACTTCGGCGGGAGTCGTGACAGTAAAATCGTATAAATTTTTTCAGTATAGTTGAACTTGAAAATAGAAAGGATATTTTTCCCATTCCCAAGAGAATGCGCATGAGAAGTGGCTATGAGCCACAGGTCGTATATGCTATATATAGAGTTATTTGGCAACTTTAGTTGTGAATAATATACATCTTAGAATGTCTTGCAAATCAAAACAGATATGGGCTGCATGATAAGACTATATTGATCATTTTAAAAAGTTGCAAAAAAAGCTTGTGCTCTGTTCGTTGCCTCAAGATGCACAAGGTGTTCTCTCATAAAGTGATAAAATTCGCACCCATCAGACTATTCTCAATTTAATCAATCTTTACTGATATGTGAAACTAGTTTCAATTTAGAATGTGTCATTATCAAATTGGCAGGAATGCAGGCAGGGGAAAAAAGACATGTCATCCATAGCCTAAGCACTCAAATAGCAAATGAAGGCTGCGCTTTCCCCCGGTTCCTTTTTCAGTCATGCCAGGTAGGCTACTCCGGTTTTACGGTGGCAAAATATGCTTCATATTAGCAGCTGAGAAATAAATAAAGTAGCAGTAGAAAGCTTCACTGAAGATGGTGCTGGGATGCATAGCCGCTGTTTTATAGACTCCTGACCAATATTTTATGTTTTTTGGGTTGATCTTAACTCTTTTTTTTTTTTAACAAAATCTTTCCGCCATAGTTTCCTATGACAGAAAAAAAAGCTTCTGTACACCAGAACAGCAATCACTCACCTCGATCTGGACAAAGACTTCTACTTCAATTAGTCTTTGGCACAGGACACACTGCTCACCTCGGACCAGGCCATAATCCCGACACACGGAAGTAGAAAAAACGTCGCTATAGAGGACGTCTTTGTGGGCACATTGATGAGACTATAGCGACGAGTGAATAAACCGCCCCTACCCTCTGTTCTACTGACGAATGTGCAATTGCTGGAGAACAAACTGGACAAGCCCTGATTGAGACTGAGATCTGATTGAGATTGATTGACTGATTGAGATCTTATCAATGGGACATTAAGAACTGTAATTGACTATGCTTTTCGAAGGAAGAACATGGATACTATAGAGTTAGCTGGGTTTTCCATTCATCGGCAGGGCAGAACAGCAGCATTCAGATCCTTGGGGTGTGTCTCTTTGTCAACAAAGACTGGTGTGCAATCTTTAATATTAAGGAAGTCTCAAGGTTCTGCTAGCCTGAGTTTGAATACCTCATGATAAGCTGTAGACCATACTATTTACCAAGAGAGTTTTCATCTATATTTTTCATAACTGTCTATTTACCACCACAAATCGATGCTGGTACTAAGACTCAAATCCAATCAAATTTGATTGGTCACATACAGTGCCTTGCAAAAGTATTCGGCCCCCTTGAACTTTGCGACCTTTTGCCACATTTCAGGCTTCAAACATAAAGATATAAAACTGTATTTTTTTGTGAAGAATCAACAACAAGTGGGACACAATCATGAAGTGGAATGACATTTATTGGATATTTCAAACTTTTTTAACAAATCAAAAACTCAAAAATTGGGCGTGCAAAATTATTCAGCCCCCTTAAGTTAATACTTTGTAGCGCCACCTTTTGCTGTGATTACAGCTGTAAGTCGCTTGGGGTATGTCTCTATCAGTTTTGCACATCGAGAGACTGAAATTTTTTCCCATTCCTCCTTGCAAAACAGCTCGAGCTCAGTGAGGTTGGATGGAGAGCATTTGTGAACAGCAGTTTTCAGTTCTTTCCACAGATTCTCGATTGGATTCAGGTCTGGACTTTGACTTGGCCATTCTAACACCTGGATATGTTTATTTTTGAACCATTCCATTGTAGATTTTGCTTTATGTTTTGGATCATTGTCTTGTTGGAAGACAAATCTCCGTCCCAGTCTCAGGTCTTTTGCAGACTCCATCAGGTTTTCTTCCAGAATGGTCCTGTATTTGGCTCCATCCATCTTCCCATCAATTTTAACCATCTTCCCTGTCCCTGCTGAAGAAAATCAGGCCCAAACCATGATGCTGCCACCACCATGTTTAACAGTGGGAATGTTGTGTTCAGGGTGATGAGCTGTGTTGCTTTTACGCCAAACATAACGTTTTGCATTGTTGCCAAAAAGTTCAATTTTGGTTTCATCTGACCAGAGCACCTTCTTCCACATGTTTGGTGTGTCTCCCAGGTGGCTTGTGGCAAACTTTAAATGACACATTTTATGGATATCTTTAAGAAATGGCTTTCTTCTTGCCACTCTTCCATAAAGGCCAGATTTGTGCAATATACGACTGATTGTTGTCCTATGGACAGAGTCTCCCACCTCAGCTGTAGATCTCTGCAGTTCATCCAGAGTGATCATGGGCCTCTTGGCTGCATCTCTGATCAGTCTTCTCCTTGTATGAGCTGAAAGTTTAGAGGGACGGCCAGGTCTTGGTAGATTTGCAGTGGTCTGATACTCCTTCCATTTCAATATTATCGCTTGCACAGTGCTCCTTGGGATGTTTAAAGCTTGGGAAATCTTTTTGTATCCAAATCCGGCTTTAAACTTCTTCACAACAGTATCTCAGACCTGCCTGGTGTGTTCCTTGTTCTTCATGATGCTCTCTGCGCTTTTAACAGACCTCTGAGACTATCACAGTGCAGGTGCATTTATACGGAGACTTGATTACACACAGGTGGATTGTATTTATCATCATTAGTCATTTAGGTCAACATTGGATCATTCAGAGATCCTCACTGAACTTCTGGAGAGAGTTTGCTGCACTGAAAGTAAAGGGGCTGAATAATTTTGCACGCCCAATTTTTCAGTTTTTGATTTGTTAAAAAAGTTTGAAATATCCAATAAATGTCATTCCACTTCATGATTGTGTCCCACTTGTTGTTGATTCTTCACAAAAAAATACAGTTTTATATCTTTATGTTTGAAGCCTGAAATGTGGCAAAAGGTCGCAAAGTTCAAGGGGGCCGAATACTTTCGCAAGGCACTGTACATGTGTTTAGCAGATGTTATTGCGGGTGTAACAAAATGCTTGTGTTTCTAGCTCCAACAGTGCAGTAATATCTAACAAGTAATATCTAACAATTTCACAACAATACACACAATACACACAAATCTTAAAAAAGGAATGGAATGAAGAATTTATATCCAGTCTATGTACAGTGGGGAGAACAAGTATTTGATACACTGATGATTTTGCAGGTGTTCCTCCTTACAAAGCATGTAGAGGTCTGTAATGTTTTCATAAGTACACTTCAACTGTGAGAGACGGAATCTAAAACAAAAATCCAGTAAGTAATTCATTTGCATTTTATTGCATGACATAAGTATTTGATCACCTACCAACCAGTAAGAATTCCGGCTCTCACAGATCTGTTAGTTTTTCTTTAAGAAGCCCCCTGTTCTCCACTCATTACCTGCATTAACTGCACCTGTTTGAACTCGTTACCAGTATAAAAGACACACTCAATCAAACAGACTCCAACCTCTCCACAATGGCCAAGACCAGAGAGCTTTGTAAGGACATCAGGGATAAAATTGTAGACCTGCACAAGGCTGGGATGGGCTACAGGACAATAGGCAAGCAGCTTGGTGAGAAGGCAACAACTGTTGGCGCAATTATTAGAAAATGGAAGAAGTTCAAGATGACGGTCAATCACCCTCAGTCTGGGGCTCCATGCAAGATCTCACCTCGTGGAGCATCAATGATCATGAGGAAGGTGAGGGATCAGCCCAGAACTACAGAGCAGGACCTGGTCAATGACCTGAAGAGAGCTGGGACCACAGTCTCAAATAAAACCATTAGTTACACACTATGCCATCATGGATTAAAATCCTGCAGTGCACGCAAGGTCCCCCTGCTCAAGCCAGCGCACGTCCAGGCCCGTTTGAAGTTTGCCAATGACCATCTGGATGATCCAGAGGAGGAATGGGATAAGGTCATGTGGTCTGATGAGACAAAAATAGAGATTTTTGGTCTAAACCCCACTCGCCGTGTTTGGAGGAAGAGGAAGGATGAGTACAACCCCAAGAACACCATCCCAACCGTGAAGCATGGAGGTGGAAACATCATTCTTTGGGGATGCTTTTCTGCAAAGGGGACAGCACCTTATTGAGTGGAGGATGGATTTTAGTGGTAGTGTATAAGAATGGTAGTGTATAAGAAACCCCTCTACTCCCTCCGACGAACCATCAAACAGGCCAAGTGTCAATACAGGATTAAGATCGAATCTCACTACACTGGCTCTGAGGCTCATCAGATTTGGCAGAGAGAGGCAAACTATCATGGAATACAAAGGAAATCCCAGCCAAGAGCTGCCCAGCAATACAAGCTTACTTGACAAGCTAAATGCCTTCCATGCTCGCTTCGAGCACCAGCTGTTCCAGACGACTAGGTGATCATGCTCTCCGTAGCTGATGTGAGTAAGACATTTAAACAGGTTAACATTCACAAGGCCACAGGGCCAGACATATTATCAGGACGCGTACCCAGAGAATGTGCTGACTGGCTGGCAAGTGTCTTCACTGACATTTTCGACCTCTCCCTGACCAAGTCTGTAATACCTACATGTTTCAAGCAGACCAACATAGTCTGTGTGCCCAAGAATGCCAAGGTAACATGCCTAAATGACTAATGCCCCATAACACTTACATCTACAGTATATCCATGAAATTATTTGAAAGGCTGGTCATGGATCACATCAACACCCCCATCCCAGAAACTCTGGATCCACTCCCATTTGCATCCCGCCAGAACAGATCCACAGATGACACAATCTTAATTGCACCAAACACTGCCCTTTCCAAACTGGACAAAAGGACCCTCAACATGGGGGCCCCTCAGGGTGTGTGCTTAGTCCCCTCCTATGCTCCCTGTTCACCCACGACTGCATGGCTCTGCACGACTCCCAACACCATCATCCAGGTTGCCAACGACACAAAAGTGGTTGGCCTGATCACCAATGACGATGATAAAGCCTATAAGGAGGAGGTCAGGGACCTGGCAGTGTGGTGCCAGGACAACAACCTGTCCCTCAGCGTGGGCAAGACAAAGGAGCTTATCTTGGACTACAGGCAACAGAGGGCCCAAACACACCCCCATTCACATTGACAGGGTTGTAGTGGAGCTGATCAAGAGCTTCAAGTTCCTCTGAGTTCATATTGCTATCATGGTTCAAACACATCAGTACAGTTGTGAAGAGGGTACAACAATGCCTAATCCCCCTCAGGAGGCTGAAAATATTTGGCATAGGCCCTCAGATCCTCAAAATCTTCTACAGCTGCACCATTGAAAGCATCTTGACTGGCTGCATCACTGCTTGGTATGGCAACTAATCGGCATCTGACCGCAAGACGCTACAGAGAGTAGTGCGTATGGCCCAGTACATCACCTTGGTTGAACTCCCTGCCATCCAGGACCTTTATATCAGGCAATGTCAGAGGAAGGCCCTAAAAATTATAAAAGACTCCAGCCACCCATGTCATAGACTTCTCTCTGCAATTGGTACCGGAACGTGGGAACAAAAGTCTCCTGAACAGCTTTTACCCGCAAGCCATAAGACTGCTACATAATTAACCAAATAGCTACCTGGACTATCTGCAATGACAGTGTTGCACTCTTTTTGACTCTATGCACACCGACTGGACTGTGCCCACACACATACTTACAATGACACTCCACCAAATACACACACCAGTGGCGGTATATACCATTTAAAATGAGGGAGTACGATCATTTTTTTTAATGAACATGGCCTTATTTCTATTACAGCATATTGGATGACTGTCATCCATATTCCATCGACCCAGCTCAATATAACATTGATAGGTTTTGGCTACTAAATGATACTCAAATGTTCCCTATAAACACAATGACGTTGCTACAACCTAGCCTATGAATTAAAGTTTACAACGTAGGTGCACAGGTCAAGAGACAAACATTTAAGTAATCAAGGTTAACCCACTTGAGTGTTGTTTTAACATTATGCTCAGGGTCATTGTCCTGCTGGAAGGTGAACCTCCATCCCAGTCTCAAATCTCTGGAAGACTGAAACAGGTTTCCCTCAAGAATTTCCCTGTATTTAGTGCCATCCATTTCTTAAATTCTGACCAGTTTCCCAGTCCCTGCCGATGAAAAACATCCCCCACAGCATCTTGCTGCCACCACCATTCTTCACTGTGGGGATGGTTTTCTCGGGGTGATGAGAGGTGTTGGGTTTGTGCCAGACATAGCATTTTCCTTGATGGCCAAAAAGCAACATTTGAGTCTCATCTTACCAGAGAACCTTCTTCCATATGTTTGGGGAGTCTCCCACATGCCTTTTGGCGAACACCAAAAGTGTTTGCATTTTCTTTTCTTTAAGCAATGGATTTTTTTCTGGACACTCTTCCGTAAAGGCAAGCTCTGTGGAGTGTACGGCTTAAAGTGGTCCTGTGGACAGATACTCCAACCTCCGCTGTGGAGCTTTGCAGTCCCTTCTGGGTTATCTTGGTGTCTTTGATGCCTCTCTGATTAATGCCCTCCTTGCCTGGTCTGTGAGTTTTGGTGGGCGGACCTCTCTTGGCAGGTTTGTTGTGGTGCCATATTCTTCCCATTTTTTAATAAAGGATTTAATGGTGCTCCGTGGGATGTTCAAAGTTTGGACAACATGACAGTTCATGCTGCAATAGTTCTGATAGTTTGGAGGACGTCCTCTGGAAATTGTGATAATTACTGTGTTAGTCTATTGAAGGGGGTGAGAACCACGAGCCGCCTATGTTTTTTATTGGAGTCAATAGGAAGATGGAAATAGCTGTCCTCCGGCTACACCATGGTGCTACCCTGCAGAGTGCTGTTGAGGATATATTCGACCTTCATTGCAAAACATGGTATTTTACTCAATTACTTGGTGATGTGAATTTATTTAGTATAGTTTTATCTAAAAAGGATAACTTTTTTAATGTTTCAATATTTACATTTTTATGAAATTCACTGAGGAGGATGGTCTTCCCCTTCTTCCTCTGAGGATCCTCCACTGACACACACTCACTCACATATACACACAGGCACACATTCAACACACACACACTTACACACTCATCACATATCTATCCTGTTGCCTAGTCACTTTACCCCAACCTATACGTACATATCTACCTTAATTTCATCGTACTCCTGCACATCTACTCGGTACTGGTACCCCATGTATAGAGCCAAGCTATCATTTCTCATTGTGTATTTATTCTTGGTGTTACGCTTTTTTTTCTATTATAATTTTTTGTCATTATGCGTTGTTGGGAAGTAAGTAAGCGTTTCACTATTAGTCTGCACCTGTTGTTTTACAAAGCAGGGTGACTATTAAAATGTGATTGTATTTTTCACATGGGATTGCATATAGAAATGTCTAGATTTATAAGAACACTTACAGTGCCTTCAGAAAGTATTTCACCCGTTTTACTTTTTCCACATTTTGATGTGTTACAAAGTGGTAATTAAAATGTATTTAATTATCATTTTTTGTCAACGGTCTACACAAAATACTGTTAAATTGATTGAAAAACAAAACATGAATGAAAAATAAAACACTCATATTTCCTGATTAGATAAGCATTCAATCCAGAGTCAATACATGTTAGAATCACCTATTACAGCTGTGAGTCTTTCTGGGTAAGTCTCTAACAGCTCTGCACACCTGGATTGTACAATGTTTGTACATTATTCTTTTACAAATTCTTCAAGCTCTGTCAAATTGGTTGTTGATCATTGCTAGGCAGCCATTTTCAAGTCTTGCCATACATTTTCACACCAATTTAAGTCCAAATTGAACTAGGTCACTCAGGAACATTCAATGTCATCTTAGCAAGCAAATCCATTGTATATTTGGTATTGTGTTTTAGGTTATTGTCCTGCTGACAGGTGAATTTGTCTCCCAGTATCTGTTGGAAAGCACACTGAACCAGTTTTCCTCTTGGATTTTGCCTGTTCTTAGCTCTATTCTGTTTATTTTTATCCTGAAAAACTCCATATTCCTTGTCGATGACAAGCATACCCATAACATGATGCAGCCACCACCATGCTTGAAAATATGAAGAGGGGTACATCAGTGATGTGTGGTGTTGGATTTCCCCCAAACATAATGCTTTCTATTCAGGACATAACATTAATTTCTTTGCCACATTGTTGCAGTTTGACTTAATGCCTTATTTCAACAGCATGCATGTTTTGGAATATTTTGGTTCTGGACAGGGTTGCTTCTTTTCACTCTGTCAATTAGGTTAGTATTGTGGAATAACTACAATGTTGCCCTCAATTTTCTCCCATCACAGCCATTAAACTCTATAACTGTTTTAAATTCACCATTGGCCTCATGGTGAAATCCCTGAGCGGTTTCCTTCCTCTCTGGTAACTGAGTTAGGAAGGACACCTGTAACTTTGTAGAGACTGAGTGTATTGATACACCATTCAAAGTATAGTTAATAACTTCACCATGTTCAAAGCGATATTCAATGTCTGCTTTTTAAAATGTTTTTTCCCCATCTACCAATAGGTGCAGGGGATGAGGTCGTCATTCAACAATCATGTTTAACACAATTATTGCACACAGAGTGATGAATTATGTGACTTGTAAAGGAAATATTTACTACTGAACTTATTTAGGCTTGCCTTAAAGGGTTTTAATTGACGTTGACATGTTATTAACATTAACATTAACAAACATTAACATTAACATTAACATGTTTTTTTTATTTGTAATCATTTCTAAAAACATAATTCCACTTTGACAAAACATCTGTATTTAATTAATCAATGTTCTATTCAGGCTGTTAACACAACTAAATGTGGAAAAAGTAAAGGGATGTTAATACATTCTGAAGGGACTGTATATCGCTCCATGCATCATGAGGAGCAGCCTCTCACTGCGTGACAGGTGATATTCCGCCCAAACTGTTTTCCATGACTCCTCAACCCTGTTCCTACAGTTACCCGGTGCTTAATTTGGGAAACCAAGGGAAACCTTTTTGGGAACATCCAAAGAGAAACATCCATAATTGGGAACATCCATAATAACTTGTTTTCACAACCAAACATATTTCATTAAACTGTTGACATTAAACTCTCTCTCTGCATGCTTGAGAAAGGAATGAAGGAGAGAGGAGATGGAAGAGCACGGCAGTGATATGTTCTATAGTTAAAAGTAATGTCAACCTCTTAATTATGAAAATATTTTTAAAAATCCCCTATTACTAGGCTATTCAAAATCAAATGCAAATTCGCTAAAATTGTAGGCTAGCTGGCCTACTCTGTTAGCCGCCCTGCATAATCAATGAACCAACAGCATCGCCTAGGCCTATATGTTCTCTCAGAAAACTAATGGATAGACTGTTTGGAGCATAGCATATGGTAACCAGTCCATGCAGTATGCATAATAACACAGTCCAGAGTCAAAGGTGATTACCTTAGTTTAATTAATTTTGGAGTACAGGCTTTTTTTTCTGCAGTGCGTAATATGCGATGACTATTAGGCTATGTATTGTATCGGGCTTGGGCTCATATATACTGTAGGCCTATTTGCATGCATAAACTCTAATATGTGTATGGGTGCTCTACATGCAACATTTTAAATGCTTTCAATTAATCATCACCTTAGAAAGCGCTGTCAATTTTGTTGTGTTTGGCTTTGAAACAAGATCAACAATGACCATGTTTTACACTCTGTATCAACCTGTTGAACTTATTTTTTCAAATTGATCGATCACATTGAGGTCAAACAAACAATGCAGCTTAAGGTTGAGTTTTAAAAGCATGATACTGTTTTGATGATAGGTGTTTTTCTGTGATTTTCTAGAGCATTTGCATTTATGTCAGAGTGATTAGAGGGACAATAGAGTGTGAGCTAAGTACTATCAACACATCAACACCATTCCTATACATATGCATAGGAGGAGATTACCGTGACTCAACAGTCACATGGAATTTGACTGTGGTCAAGACTCATGACTGCCAGTGTGTCGGTAATACGGTCACCACAAAAGCCCTAGGTACTGCATAATACAATGTAGAACTACTCAAATAGAAGCTTCACGTTTTTAAAAGTATGTGTGTGCCATGTTTGCATGTGTGAGAGTGATTGTATTTGGCTCTTAATCCATATTCTTTGACCAGTGATCACCAACTCTACTGACCGCTAAAGTCATGAACTTCCAGAATCTGACCATAACCACCCATCTGTTGGAGGCTTTATTAAGAAGCACTCATAAAGGTGTGCAAGCTACTGTTAAAGCCTATTTTAAAATGTACACACGTTTTTAGATTCTTTCTGTAACGAAAAGTGCTGCAAAAATTTAAGAAATTATCATCCATTTGTATTTTTTCAGATTTCAAACCTCATATCGGTACATCAATATTCAATTTGAGTTTGTGTGCTCATGTACACACGTACACACACCACCCCTCCAACCAGTTTTGTGAACACTTGGGTCACCAGTTTGTAGTATTGAACATAAGCTGGGGGAATTGTATTCGGGAGCTTCCCTCCACTACTCCGAGGTGGCAAAGGCTCAGAAGCTGCTGCTGCATTCTTGTGTGTCTTACCATAAAGACCATAATGAATACCTTTGAGACAATGGTCATGTGGTCAGTAGGGATACAGCAGTGGGCAACACAGACATGAGCAAAGAGTGAGCACCCTGGAATGGACACATTAAGTCACAGGTGTTGTCAGCTCTCTTAAAGTAACCGTCCAGGAAAAATCTAACTTTTAGAAGTTCATATTCTGTTAACTCATACCCAAATAATGTTATTTGTGGCCAAAGCATAAATTGTCGAGAAAAAAAACACTTTAAAGCCCCCACCTCAAACTTGTATCTCAAACAGAACGTTAAAAAAGTATTGCTATTTCCTCATAGAGGTGATGTCATCCTTCAGAGGAGGACGAGCTGGCCAATCAAGCGTTCTACTTGCATTCATATGTTTAATGACCATTATATTCCCGGCACATTTTGTTTTTGGTGTACACCCACATTATTACAACACAGAAAAGCTGCTTTTTAAAATACTTAATTTCCATTTTTTGGAAGGAAAACTATTTAACTTCTTACGGCTGAAATCCCGCTAACGGGATCGAACAGCCAATGAAAGTGCAGGGCGCCAAATTCAAACAACAGAAATCTCATAATTAAACATTTTCAAACATACAAGTATTACACACCATTTTAAAGATAAACTTGTTGTTAATCCCACCACAGTGTCCGATTTCAAAAAGGCTTTACGACAAAAGCATAGCATATTATTATGTTAGGTCAGCACCTAGGCACAGAAAAATACAGCCATTTTTCCAGCCAAAGAGAGGAGTCACAAACAGCAGAAATAGAGAGACAATTAATCATTAACCTTTGATGATCTTCATCAGATGACACTCATAGGACTTCATGTTACACAATACATGTATGTTTTGTTCGATAAAGTTCATATTTATATCCAAAAATCTCAGTTTACATTGGCGCATTATGTTCAGTAATGTTTTGCTTCCAAAACATACTGTGATTTTGCAGAGAGCCAATTTACAATTTACATCAATTTACAGGAATACTCATAATAAACATTACTAAAAGATTCAAGTGTTATGCATGGAATTATAGATGTACTTCTCCTTAATGCAACCGCTGTGTCAGATTTTAAAAAAGCTTTAAGGAAATATCACACCATACAATAATCTGAGTAGAGCGCTCATGACACAAAAACAAGTCATACAGATACCCGCCATGTTGTTGAGTCAACAGAAGTCAGAAATAGCATTATAAATATTCACTTACTGTCACGCCCTGGCCTTAGTTATCTTTGTTTTCTTTATTATTTGGTTAGGTCAGGGTGTGACATGGGTGATTTATGTGTTTTGACTGGTCTAGGATTGTTTGTATGTTTATGGGGCTGTTTCCTTTCTAGGTAGTTTGTATGTCTATGGATGCCTAGACTGGACTCAATTAGAGGCAGATGTCTATCGTTGTCTCTGATTGGGAACCATATTTAGGCAGCCATATTCTGTGGGTACTTTGTGGGTGGTTGTCTTCTGTCTTTGTGTCTCTGCACCAGATAGGACTGTTTCGGTTTTCACATTTGTTATTTTGGTATTTTGTAGTGTTCATGTGTATGGTCTTTATTAAACATGTTGAACTCTAACCACACTGCATTTGGTCCTCCTCTCCTTCAAAGGAAGAAAACCGTTAAACTTACCTTTGATGATCTTCATCAGAATGCACTCCCAGGAATCCTAGTTTCACAATAAATGTTGTTTTTTTTCCAATAAAGTCCATCATTTATGTTCCAATACCTCCTTTTTGTTCGCGCGTTTAGTTCACAAATCCAAATTCATGAGGTGCGAGCACTAGGTCCAGACAAAGTCAAAAAGTTCCTTTACAGTTCATAGAAACATGTCAAATGATGTATAGAATCAATCTTTAGGATGTTGTTAACATAAATCTTCAATAATGTTCCAACCGGACAATTCCTTTGTCTTTAGAAATGCAATGGAACGCAGGACGCTCTCACGGTCACACGCGTGACCAGCACATGGCCTTCTGCCAGACCCCTCAGTCAAACAGCTCTCATTCTCCCCCCCTTCACAGTAGAAGCCTGAAACAAGGTTAGAAAAAGTGTTGACATCTAGTGGAAGCCTTAGGAAGTGCAATCTGACCAAATTTACACTGTATCTTGGAAACGCAAAGAGAAACTACAAACCTCAGATTTCCCACTTCCTGGATGGATTTTTTCACAGGTTTTTTGCCTGCCATATGAATTCTGGTTTACTCGCAGATTCTGGTTTAATCATTCAAACTGTTTTAGAAACTTCAGAGTGTTTTCTATCCAAATCTAATAATAATATGCATATCTTAGCTTCGGGGCCTTAGTAGCAGGCAGTTTACTCTGGGCACCTTATTCAGACAAGCTACTCAATACTGCCCCCCAGCCATAAGAAGCCAACAGAAGTTCATATTGTAATTAATTATAGGTCATATTTCATAGAAATCTTAAAAACACTGGACAGTTACTTTAAGGATCCACACACTGATGCCCCAACGGAAGATGTGATGTGGAGTGGGGAAAGACCACAATGGCTGTGTATCTGAGAGTGAGCATTTATCTCCAAACTTTGCAGAAAAAAGCAGAATTTCATTTGACATCCTTACATGATATGTGAATCATCAAAAATGGGCTCAATCTGACTCATGAAATGTCCAGCACCCAAATTATTTTTCCTGTTCAGGCTTCGAACATCATTGTGCTTCTTTTTGCATGAAGGTGACATATCTGAGCTTACATTTGCACCGTATTCAGAAATAGGCTACAGGGCATGGAAAGGCAAACATAGTCATATTTAATCAAAGTTGCTATTTCCAATGCACATTTCTGCTATTTCCATATAAAAAAATGCAGCACAGCAAATCCAGATCACAACACTTGTTTTCTGGAAAGATGCAAACATAGGCCAATCTTTGTGAAAAATGTATTACGTTTGTTTAACAGAAAATAAAAGTTGCACACCCTTAATACAGAATAATTTTCCGATGAGCTTCTCACCTCTTTCTTTCTCCAGTTGTCAGTTCGCCCACACCGTTTACACTCTAATTTGTGCCGCCCAAACAAAAAAAGGACAGTTGGAACCCCACAGCAGAAAAATACGTGATTCTTGTTGCTAGGCTACCAGTTAGAGCACTTTTGGCTTATGGCTTGCACGTACCTTTATTCAGAGGGAATACAAAAATTATAGTGTCTGAAAGAATTATATGGATTTAATATTTGTCAAATTATTGAACATGTCTTCAAAGAGTATATGCATTCTATGTGCTAATATACTATGTAGGCCTATAGTCAGTATTTGTCAACATGTAGAGAAAATAAGATGTCCACATAAGCCTATCTCAAGACATCGATAGGCCGTCATTATAAATAAGAATTTGTTCTTAACTGACTTGTTTAACCTTTATTTATCTATTGAGACCCTATCTGGCCATAACATATATAATATCCAGAGGGAATCCAAGAGGGAATCCAAAAATGGTATGTGCATGAAAGTACTTCATATTTGTCATTGAACATGTGCTGAAAAATCAGAAATGCATCAGAAATCCTTCTTGTTTTCGTAATATCAAAAAGCATATCAAGATCCAGATATGGACCTCAGCCAAGAAATGCATATCTGGGCTCAATATATCTTCCTATCTTGAATGTGCTGAGAAAACACTGATACAAACACAGGCTCTCGAGTGGTGCAGCAATCTAAGATGCTGCATCTCAGTGCAAGAGGTGTCACTACAGTCCCTGGTTCGAATTCCAGGCAATGGTGCCATGCAAAAATATTCATCCCCTTTGCATTTTTCCTATTTTGTTGCATTAAAACCAGTAATTTATATGGATTTTTAATTGGATTTCATGTAATGGACATACACAAAATAGTCCAAATTGGTGAAGTGAAATGAAAAAAATAACATGTTTCAAAAAATACATTAAAAACTGAAAAGTGGCGTGTGCATATATATTCACCCCTTTTGCTATGAAGCTCCTAAATAAGATCTGGTGCAAACAATTACTTTCAGAAGTCACATAATTAGCTACTCCCATCTCCGCTGTGGATCTTTGCATCTCATTCAGGGTTATATTTGGTCTCTTTGTTGCCTCTCTGATTACTGCCCTCCTTGCCTGGTTTGTGAGTTTTGGTGGGCTCTCTCTCTCTTGGTAGGTTTGTTGTGGTGCCATATTATTTCCCTTTTTAATAACGGATATAATGGTGCTCCATGGGATGTTCAAAGTTTCAGATATTTTTTTCTAACCCAACCCTGACCCGTACCTCTCCACAACTTTGTCCCTGACCTGTTTGAAGAGCTCCTTGGTCTTCATGGTGCCGCTTGCTTGGTGGTGCCCCTTGCTTAGTGGTGTTGGGAAGAATACTTTTGCAAGGCACTGTAGATACTGTCTGCCTACCTACCTAGGTACATTTGTACGGTCTGGTATATTAGGCTAGATATTGTTCTGTATGTAATCTCTGTGCTTATGTACATATATGCATGTTCAACTAATCTACCCTAATTTTGTTATGCTAGCACAGTTCAACTGTAATTCAATCTGTGCAATGGAGTATAATTTATTATATATTTTTTGTCTTTCAGACAATATCATGTGGTGCCTGGGCTTCTTCCTGGAGTGGATTCTTGGAGAGAAACAGAGTTCCTTTGCCTGTGTGTGTCTTTGTAGCAAAACTGTATCCAATTAACTTTATCCACCTTGATGGATTGGAAATTATGCTGGAATCCACCAGAAGACGACTCAAGAGTAGTTAAATGGCACTTTTATTATGATAACACTCCTCCCACATCTATACAAATGTCCCCTGAACTTACTCAATGTTTCTTTGGAATGGCAATTTCATCATGACCACGTCTCCCATCATCTGCTGATCACAAGTTTGTTTAGCCACAGTTTGTTACTCGAGTTAATGTAATTTAACCAAAGATTTTTGGTATTCATTACCGGGAGTAACAGGATAGTTTTTAACCAACCTTATCTTTGCGATGCTGTCTTCATCCTCGATTCGTGGAAACAAGAGTCTCATAAAATGTCTGTGTCCAGTTGCAGGGGGTTTGTTTTGAGTTTAGAAACTTTTATTTTATTTTTTATTCTTCCTGAAGTAATCCAACAATGGCTATGCAACCATCTAGTATTTTTCAAATCTTCTCTCATTGATCGTGACAAGTGTCTTTATTTCATTTTATTTTTTATAATAGTTTTACCCCTTTTTCTCCTCAATTTTATGATATCCAAATAGTAGGTACCGTCTTGCCCCATCGCTACAACTCCTGTACGGACTCGGTAGAGGTGAAGGTTGAGAGCCATGCATCCTCCGAAATACGATCCGCACTGCTTCTTGACACACTGCTCACTTAACCCGGAAGCCAGCCACACCGATGTGTCAGAGGAAACACCGTACAACTGGCAGTCATGTCAGCGTGCATGCGCCCGACCTGCCACAGGAGTCATTAGAGCGGGATGGGATAAGGACATCCCTGCCGGCCAAACCCTCCCCTAACCTGGAAGACGCTTGGCCAATTGTGAGTCTCCTCATGTGTTTCCCGGTCGCGGCTGACTGTGACACAGCTCGGGACCCAAATCTGTAGTGACCGATCATGCCCTGCTGCATTCCCTGCCACTCGGGAGGCCCGAGACATGTGTCTTGCAACACTTTGGAGTGGACACTCACCTGTCTTGATCAATGAGAGAAAACTTGAAATAGATAACTTCTTATGGCTGCAGGGGCAGTATTGAGTAGCTTGGATGAAAGGTGCCCATATCAAATGGCCTGCTCCTTAGTCATAGTTGCTAATATTTGCATATTATTATTAGTATTGGATAGAAAACACTCTGAAGTTTCTAAAACTGTTTGAATGATGTTTGTGAGTATAACGGAACTCATATTGGCAGGCAAAATCCTGAGTTGAAATCAAAACAGGAAGTCAGAAATCTGAGTTTGTATGTATTCACCAGTCCCCAATGAAATCCCCTTGAGATATGAATGATGTTGCACTTCCTAGGGGTTCCACTAGATGTCAACCATCAATAGAAATTATAATGAGGCTTCTATGTTGTTGTGGGAGTGAATGAGAGCAGAATATATCAGATGTCCATCAAGAAGCCATTTTGGGATCCCACTTTTTCCTCATGGTAGTCACTTGCATTCCATTGCTCACGAAGACAAGAAGGAGTACTCCAGTTGTAACTTTATTGAAGCTATATGTTAAAAACATCCTATGATTGATTCTGTACTTAGTTTGAAATGTTTCTTCTACCGGTAATATCACTTTTTGAAGTTTTGTTCGATATAACGCTGACCAGAATTAGCGTTTGGATATGTATACCAAACGCACTAACAAAAGAAGGTATTTGGACATGAATAACGGACATTTTTGAACAAAACAAACATTTATTGTGGACCTGGGGTTCCTGGAGTGCTTTCTGATTGTAGATCATCAAAGGTAAGGGAATATTTATCATGTCATTTCTTGTTTATGTTGACACCATCTTTGCGGCTGTGTTGTTTTTACTTTTGAGCGCCGTCTCAGATTATTGCATGCGTTTCTTTTTCCGTAAAGTATTTTTTTAAATCTGACACAGCGGTTGCATTAAGGTGAGGTATATCTACAATTCTATGTGTATAACTATATTATCATCTACATTTATGAGGAGTATTTCTGTTGAATGATGTGGCTATGCAAAATCACTTGATGTTTTTGGAACTAATGAATCTAACGCGCCAATGTAAACTCAGATTTTTTTATATAAATATGAACTTTATCAAACAAAACATGCATGTATTGTGTAACATGAAGTCCCATGAGTGTCATCTGATGAAGATATTTCAAGGTTAGTGTTTCATTTTATCTTTATTTCAGCTTATTGTGAATGCTATATTTTGCTGGAAAATGGCTGTGCTTATTGTGGTTTGGTGGAGACCTAACATCATCGTTTGTAGTGCTTTCACTGAAAAGCCTATTTGAAATCGGACACTTTGGTGGGAATAACAACGAGAAAAGCATTAAAATGATATAAGACCCATGTATGTTTTAGGAATTGTAGTTATAAGATTTCTGTGGTTTGAATTTGGTGCCCTCTATTTTCACTGGTAGTTGCCATATCGATCCCGGTAAGATAAGATGGTGGCGTACGCTGTTGGATTAGTTTATGAAACAATAAAGCATTTGTTTTAATAACGGAGCATTTTCTAAATTCAAAATGGACCCTGGCAACTGGACATGGACATTTTGAGACTCCTGTTTTAAGGACTAAGGCACCATCACCAAGCTAAGGTTGGTCAAAAATTCTCTGTGCTACACCAAACAGTATCTTTCCTCTTATTTCAAGTAATTGATACCAAAAATCTTTGGTTGAATCACATCTGTTATAAGAATCTGTAGCTACAGTTCTCTGCACTTTGTTACACCTGAGACATCCCCGACTGTGCTTACTTTTGTTACTTTTACCATATAACATTCTTTTTTAATACCTAGCTATTTTTGAATTAGCATTAAATATTTTTCACTTCCCTGTATTTTAGATTTTGACAAATTAATATTCTTTGGATATATCTGAATGTCTAAAATCAGGTTGATGCTACAGAGCCCTGTATAGCTTGTATAAATATCTTCTGTGAATCTACAAAGCCAGACAAATTTTGAGGAAAAATCCATATTTATTTTATGGTCCTTTATCCGGCTTCGGTACACTGGCAATGGTGTTTGGCATGGTGGGCTGTGGAAGCCGAGTGTTTGTGGCGATGGTTTTGTCCCGTCTGCGGTGAACGGCCAGCTGGATAAGACTGCCGGAAGTGGTGTAGGGCTCGTAGACCAACCACCAACTGTTTGGACCTCTTGCAGAAGATTTGCTGGTACTCCATGTCTCCTGCAAAGACATGACTGTGGTGTTACCATTTTACACTTTATGTGGAAGGCACGTAGAGTAACATGACATTGTTGGTAAAGGTGTCAAACCAATTGGGACCTAAGTGTTTAGAGACAGACTAGTGTACTGTTTAGGCACAATGAGGGACATTGGAAGCTGCTTTTGAGCAGAGAGATCAGTCAACAAAGTGAATGGGCTGGGGGGCAGCAGAAGGTGTGAAAAGTCTTAGGAGGGCAGTTTTTACACAGTACGCATTGTTGTGTAAGTGAGCTTGAGGAGAAATGGCACCTTTCAAACATTTTCATACACAACAATACATTTACTGTGTCTAAGCACAACTAAACCCCCTTCCTCATCTCAAAGTCCTATCTGTAAAACTCCCCCAGTCCATTGACTTTGACAGATCATTCTTGTCAATAGTAGCAGGGGATTTTTGTTGTGTCTTTATATTGTGTTTTGGAAATCTGCAGAGAGAAGAATGAGGTGGTTGTGTCATTACTGTTGTGTCATTACCTTTCAGGGTCCCTTGCTTGTTCTTGTCCCACAATCTTGTTGTGCTCCATTACCACAAGGTGTGGTCCCTCCCTCATGCGCGTCTACCAAAAATCTCATTCCCTTGGGGTATTTTTCAGCAGGGCTGTGGAATGAGATTTACAAAGAGAAAAGGGGTAGATTAAATTGATTACATGGTCTGGAAGGTACTCTGTGGTTCCGAGACTACATCTAACCACCTGTAACCCCATAACACAAACAAACCCATACAACACTACCGATTCCTGTTTATGCCATGCTTACTGTAAATTGAGCTATGTTAGCCGTCAATGTGTAAATATTTTTACCAATTTACCTTCACCTAGTGCAGAGCTAGGGGTTGGAAACACATGTTGGTGGAATCGGATTGTGTACAGTAACACCTACAACAAAACACACAACAATACATAATTTAACCACTCCACTAATTGTATTGATTTCTATTAGACTGGCTAGCTCAGCACATCTAACATTGACATTTTAATATTTTCAGCTTGGTGTTAGTTAGCATCACTAAATTGGGACCAAGATTGTTAGCCAAGTGAGAATCAACTAACCAACCATAGACTATTTTTACACCTTCATCATTACTACCAACACACCGAGAGTGAGTTCACTATAATCGACAATTTCATTTTTAGTAACAGTATTTTCCAGACAAGGGTGGAATAGATGGCTACAATATTGAGTTGCTCTTATTTGCAAACGTTAGCTTGCTTAGGTTAGCTAACTGTAATCAAAGATAGAACAAATAGACAAATGTTTACTCTGCTGAAGGTAGCTACCAGTCTAGTTGTGACTACCATGGCATATGCGAAATTGATAGACAGCGAGTGTCCAAACGATAGCTAGCTATATGATTTAGCTGATGGCTTTCAGAGTTCAATACAGGACTATTCCATTAGCTAGCAAATGTACCTAGTCTAGGTAATGCTATGTTACCTCTAATTGAGAATCTTACATTTTAAATATTTTATTTTATTTAACCTTTCTTTATACAGGTTTTTCTCATTGAGATAAAATCGCTTTTTCAAGAAAGACCAGGTCCAACAGCAACAGGGGGAACAAGGTCTCAGACAAAACAAATTACATACACTAACCAAACATTAAACAAAATTATAAACACACATACAGTACAACGATTACATATTACGTAAAGAAACAAAAATGTCATAACTAAAAAACAGCTGACCTAAAGACAATTACATGCTTCTATGGTATTTACATCGATCAAGTGTTTAAACTCCACCAACGTGAGAATGGGACTGCAATTTATATTTATTTACTGATCTGATTAAAAAAGAACAGAGAGAGTGGAATTTTACCCAGTATGGCCTTATAAATCCGTGTATACCAGTGTTTTAAACCTGTGCAAGGTCAATGACGACTAGCCAACGGCACTGTAGAGATCACAATGTGTTAGAAGTTTTTGATTGGTAATGACGCTGAGGGCCGCATGAAATACTGAATCAAGTGCTCTCAGGGTAGTGGTTGATGCCTGCATATATATATATAACACATTTTGTTGTAAAGGGAGAAAACGATGGTATCACCTCACTTCTCAGCTGTCGTCTAAATGGATTCCCCATCCATTCAGTCTGAAATCCCTCTGATAATCTTTGGTCACCGTAAGCATCATTCTTGATAGCCACAAACATCTGGAAGCATCAGGGTAAATCTCTGGTAGGTAGAATGGTGAAAGCTAACTCATGTTTGTAATTAGCACAGAAAGACAGAACACCCCACAGGCATGATGACAAATGTTAGTGGAAAAACAAACATAAAAAATGTGCCGAGAGAAGGGCTGAGATTGGTGTGTGTTGGTCATTAGAAGTAAACAATGCCACCCACAAAGTTTGTAGGCAAGCCCCATCTGCCTATTCACTATGAATGCTGGACTTTGTGGTTCACCATGAGCAGACAAATACACAGGAAGTCAAAAGTTCCCTATTCTGCCAGTGAAATGAAAATGCGCTCATTCTAGCTTGTGGTTTGGATAATGTTGATGTTTATGTTAAAAACGTAATGTAATAATGACTATATGTTGTGGCAGAGACAGTTTTATGTCACAATTTTTTCTAAATCTATGAAGACTCCAAGCATGAGAAAGGGTTTAAACATATATTTAATACATTTTGGTGAATGTATCCATATTCCCCCTTTATATCTTAATGTATATACAGTGGGGCAAAAAAGTATTTAGTCAGCCACCAATTGTGCAAGTTCTCCCACTTAAAAAGATGAGAGGCCTGTAATTTTCATCATAGATACACTTCAACTATGACATACAAAATGAGACAAAAAAAATCCAGAAAATCACATTGTAGGATTTTTTATGAATTAATTTGCAAATTATGGTAATTGTAAAGCTATAGAAATGCATTTATTAATGTCTACATTCGTTAATGACACACTTATTCTATTACAGACACCTTAATGTCTACTTATAATATAATTTTTGTGACCAAATGGCACCGGAGGGCATGGCTGCTGTTTTACATGCTCTTAAACAACTGTGCAATATTTTTGTTTGTAACTTATTGTTTTACTTATTTTGTATATAACGTTGCTGCTACCGTCACTTATGACCCCAAAAAACTTCTGGACATCAAAACAGCGATTACTCACCTCAAACTGGGTGAAGATTCTTTCTTTAACGAGTCCGACGGGAAGGATATACTGCTTCCTCGGGATCGGGCCCAAATCCCCATCATTTGCATGAAGAAAATACGAAGAAAAAGGGGGCGGAGGTCGGGCTGCCTTCAGACAATTCGTAGGCGAGTGAGTAAACTGCCTCTACCATTAGTCCTATTAGCCAATGTGCAATCATTGGATAACAAAATGGATGAGCACCGATCAAGGATATCCTACCAACGGGACAATAAAACTATAATATCTTGTGTTTCACCGAGTCGTGGCTGAACGACGACATGGATAACATGCAGCTGGATGTATTTTCGGTCCATCTGCAAGATAGAACAGCTGCCTCCGGTAAGACAAGGGGTGGTGGTCTGTGCCTATTTGTAAATAACAGCTGGTGCATGAAATCTGATATTAAGGAAGTCTCAAGGTTTTGCTCGACTGACGTAGAGTATCTCATGATAAGCTGAAGACCACACTAATTAACAAGAGAATTTTCAACTATGATTTTTGCAGCTGTCTATTTACCACCA
Organism: Oncorhynchus tshawytscha; assembly: GCF_018296145.1. Classification (NCBI taxonomy): domain Eukaryota; kingdom Metazoa; phylum Chordata; class Actinopteri; order Salmoniformes; family Salmonidae; genus Oncorhynchus; species Oncorhynchus tshawytscha. The sequence continues at coordinate 5,591,791 of NC_056446.1, read as the reverse complement.
CAAACCGATGCTGGCAATAAGATCACAATCAACGAGCAGTATAAGGCCATAAGAAAACAGGAAAATGCTCATCGAGAGGAGGCGCTCCTAGTGGCCGGGGTTTTACCTCATTTCTACCAACATGTTAAATGTGAAACCAGAGGGGAATAAAACTCTGGACCACCTTTATTCCACACACAGAGACGCATACAAAGCTCTCTGTCACCCACCACTTGTCAAATATGACCATAACTCTATCCTTCTGATTCCTGCTTACAAGCAAAACCAAAAGCGGGTTCATTATCCCCAAACCAGTGACTTGGTCAATAAGGAAGTGGTCAGAGAACGCAGATGCTACAATATAGGACTGTTTTCCTAGCACATACTGAAATATGTTCCGCGATTCTTCCACTGGCATTGAGGAGTACACCACATCAGTCACTGGCTTCATCAATAAGTCCATCGATGACGTCGTCCCCACAGTGACTGTAAATACAGTTGAAAATGGAAGTTTACATACACTTAGGTTGGAGACATTAAAACTAGTTTTTCAACCACTCCACAAATGTATTCTTATTGAACTACAGTTTTGGCAAGTCGGTTAGGACATCTACTTTGTGCATGACACAAGTAATTTTCCCAAACATTGTTTACAGACAGATTATTTCACTTATAATTCACTGTATCATAGTGGGTCAGAAGTTTACATACAGTAAGTTGACTGTGCCTATAAACAGCTTGTAAAATTCCAGAAAATCATGTCATGGCTTTAGAAGCTTCTGAAAATTGTAGACCTCTACAAGTCTGGGACATCCTTTGGAGCAATTTCCAAACGCCTGAAGGTACCACGTGGATCGGTACAAACAATAGTAGCAAGTATAAACACCATGGGACCACACAGCCATCATACAGCTCAGGATACATACGCGTTCTGTCTCCTAGAGATGAACGTACTTTGGAGCAAAATGTGAAAATCAATCACAGAACAACAGCAAAGGACCTTGTGAAGATGCTGGAGGAAACCGGTACAAAAGTATCTATATCCACAGTAAAACAAGTCCTATATCGACATAACCAGAAAGGCCAATCAGCAAGGAAGAAGCAACTGCTCCTAAACAGCAATACAAAAATCCAGGCTACAGTTTGGGACAACGATTGTACTCCTTGAAGAAATGTCCTCTGGTCTGATGAAAAAGGTGGAGGATTGCAACCCAAAGAACACCATCCCAACCGTGAAGCACGGGGTTGGCAGCATCATGTTGTGGGGGTGCTTTCCTGCAGGAGGGACTGGTGCACTTCACAAAATAGATGGCTTCATGAGGGAGGAAAATTATTTGTATGTTTGAAGCAATATCTCAAGACCTCAGTCAGGAACTTAAAGCTTGGTCGCAAATGGGTCTTCCAAATGGACAATGACCCCAAGCATTCTTCCAAAGTTGTTGCAAAATGGCTTAAGGAGAACTAAGTCAAGGTATTGGAGTGGCCATCACAAAGCCCTGACCTCAATCCTAAAGAACATTTGTGGGCAGAACTGAAAAAGCGTGTGCGAGCAAGGAGGCTGACAAACCTGACTCAGTTACACCAGCTCTGTCAGGAGGAATGGGCCAAAATTCATCCAACTAATTGTGGGAAGCTTGTGGAAGGCTACCCGATACATTTGACCCAAGTTAAACAATTTAAAGGCAATGCTACCAAATACTAATTGAGTGTATGTAAAGTTCTGACCCACTGGGAATGTGATGAAAGAAAAAAAGCTGAAATGAATCGTTCTCTCGACTATTATTCTGGCATTTCACTTTCTTAAAATAAAATGGTGATCCAAACTGTCCTAAGACAGTGAATTTTACTAGTGTTTTCTATCCAATACTACTAATAATATGCATATATTAGCATCTGGGACTGAGTAGGAGGCAGTTTACTCTGGGCACGCTTTTCATCCAAAAGTGAAAATGCTGCCCCCTATCCATAAGAAGTTAAATGCATGTAATTTTGTCCTTAAAACATTTAATTGAAATACTGTATAATTCCAGTCATTCCTATGGAGGACTGCTCCTACTAAGGAGTGCCCATTATGGCCGACCATTGGCTTAAGCCTCTCAATGGCCAATACATAGCATCAGCAATCCAAGAATTATATACGTCATTGGTTGAGGCTAGGTTTAGGGTTGAGCCAAGATGTGGACATGAAGCTAGAGTTAAGGTTTGGGCCTCAAACCTAGACATAACCCTAGGAAGGGAAGGTTAAGGTTAGGGTTAGGGTTGAGCCAGGGGTTGATACAAAACTATAATTAGGGTAACGGTTAGGGTTGAGCTGGGAGTGACATGATGCTAGGGTTAGGGCCTCAACCCTTCGACAACCATAATCTTAATCAAATTAACAATTAATGAATTTGACCCTCCCCCCACTACATGGCAGAAAGCTAGGCCTTACTTAAAGCCTGATCTAGAGATAATTAGCTTTTGAGTGACATTGGCAGAATAGTTGAGGCTAGAAGCAAAATGCATGCATAGGATCGTACAACAGACACTCCCGATGAATGAAAGCCCACATCTGTCCATGTGAAATTAACACTTCACAGTGAAAACTTAGTCCCATAGAGAAAAAGGCTTTTCTTCAAATGATAGACCCACTAAGCGCAAACCAGATGGGATGGTGTATCGCTGCAGAATGCTGTGGTAGCCATGCTGGTTAAGTGTGCCTTGGATTCTAAATAAATCACAGTTTCACCAGCAAAGCACCCCCACATAACACCACCTCCTCCATGCTTTAACGTGAGAAATACACATGCAATTTGACCATGAAGGCCTGATTCACACAGATGTGTATGTTACTTGAACTCTGAAGCATTTATTTGGTCTGCAATTTCTGAGGCTGGTAACTCTAATGAACTTATCCTCTGCAGCAGAAGTAACTCTGGGACTTCCATTCCTGGAGCGGTCCTCACAAGAGCCAGTTTCATCATGACGCTTTTTGCGACTGCACTTAAACTTTCAAAGTTCTTAAAATGTTTCGTACTTTAAAAATGAAAGTAATGATGGACTGTAATTTCTCTTTGCTTATATGAGCTCTTCTTGTCATAATATGGACTTGGTATTTTACCAAATAGGGCTATCTTCTGTATACCTCCCTTCCTTGTCACAACACAGCTTAAGAATGCATTAAGAAGGAAAGAAATTCCACAAATTAACTTTTAAGAAGGCATACCTGTTAAAATATATTCCAGATGACTACATCATGAAGCTAGTTGAGAGAATGCCAAGTGTGTGCAAAGCTGTCATCAAGGCAAAGGGTGGCTACTTTGAAGAATATAAAATATTTGTTTTAACACTTTTTTTGGTTACTACGTGATTCCATATGTGTTATTTCATAGTTTTGATATCTTCACTATTATTCTACAATGTAGAAAATAGTAAAAATAAAGAAAACCCTGGAATGAGTAGGTGTTTGAAAACTTTGACCGGTAGTGTGTTTGACATATTTGTGAACTGTGGACGTATGAAATTTGAAGTCAATCGACCCAAAAACATGTTTGACCTGCATTAGACACAATGGTCTTGCAGTTCTGGAAACTAAGAGCATTGTTATGAGTTCTTGAATGAATTCTGAAGAGGATATTGGTCAATTTTTTTTTTTGATTGACTTAAACAGACACAGACAGTTTCAGTTGTCTTCCTAACTGTCTGCCTGTTTCGCTGTCTGCCTGTCTGTGGGAGAGGGAGGAGGGAGATGAGAAGAGGGGAAGGCAGGGAAAGGAGGGAAAGAGAATGGATGGGGGGAGGAGGGAGATGAGAAGAGGGGAAGGCAGGGAAAGGAGGGAAAGAGAATGGAGGGGGAGGAGAGAAGAGGGGGAGGGGAGAGTGGGGGGGGAGAGAAAGAGGGAGAGGGTGGGGGAGAGCGAGAGGAGAGATGAGCATAAGGTGAAGGAGGGAGAGGGAATGGAGGAGGGAGAGAAAAAGAAGGGGGAGCGTGAAGGAGGGGAAAAGTTGGGAGAGTGAAAGGGGGAGAGCGAGGAGGGAGGAGAAAAGAATCAACAGACAGAGGGGTGGGTTAGAGGCGGGAGAGAGGGGGAGGCAGGGAAAGAAGGGGGAGAAAATGGAGGGGGAAGGAAAAGAGGGAAGAATGAAGGAAGGGGAGAGAGGGATGGGAGAAGGATAGATAGAGGAGGGTGACTGGAGGGAATGGGAGAGAGATGAGAGGGTTGAGGGAGGGAAAGGAGTTTGAGAGAATGGAGAGTGGAGGATGGAGAGAGAGAAGTTAGGAGAGTGAGAAGGAGATGGTGAGAGAGGGTGGAGGGTGTGAAAGAAGAGGGAGAGAGAAGAGAAGAGAATGAGGGGGGATAAAGAAAAGGTAGAGTGTCATCAAATCAATGTATAGATATAACAAATGTGCAATCTAAATCGGGAAATAAACATAGTGGTTCTTCCTTTAAAAGTTGTTGCACTGCAGCATAGCTTGCAGGCTGACGCAGAATTCTATGGCACGTTATTTAAGTGTCAGCCATTGTTGCCATTAATGCTGCTTAGTGCTAGTTTGACCACCAGAGGGTATCTTTGAGAAGCAAGTTTTTAATATTGGCTGTACTAGATCATTTAAAACCTTTATTTGTAAGAACACAGTATATGGGATTGATTTCAAGAAATGGAGCTGAATTAATGTGATTTAATGTTATGGTGTTTCTATTCCAAGAAAAACTAAAAATGATACATCTGACAGACAGCGCCTGATTCAGTAACACTAAACAAGGATTAGATGGAGGCAGATGTTATAGGAAGAGCCATGGATATATAGCTGAGGGAAAGGTGGGAAGTATCTGGGCAACTACAGTGCCTTTTATTTAGCGAGAAGAAAATAGGAGAATAAGAAAGAGAAACACTTTTGTTAACATGGGAGGTTGGGGGGAGCGGTGACTGGCTTTCATAAGTTGACGCTGCACAACGTGAATGGTCGCGAGTAGGCTACTAAGTGACTGCAAGTGAAGAGCAAAATAATCCTAACATTTCCACACCCTAATTGTAGGCTAACCAATACCCAAACGGAGATAAAATAAACATCTCATTGATTTATTAAGACCAGTCCCCATGCATGTCTCAGAGCAGCGCAAAACAATGCTGAAATAGTTGACCACACGTGGGTAGGCTATTGCTTCAACTCCTATTATAACAATTGGATGACTTTGGGAGTTCCATTCAGCAGTAATTCGTTGCCTTCATTAGCCTAATTTATTCTTAAAAGAACTCCAGCACAGAAAAGAGAAAGAAGCCTTAAATAATTCAACAATAAAGCGATTAAATTCACAAATGAAGTTACTGTTTTTAATATTGGCCATCAACCAAAACACAGCATTTTTATATGGTATTCCATTTCCAGCGAGCTGATTCAAGACCTCGACTCACTGATGGTGGAAGATGAGTGTTCAGCAAAGGCAATCTGGAATCTGCTGGCATCACCACACAACATCAACATCGCTCTAATCACAGTCAGAAGACAGTTTAAGAAACTTGAGTGGACTTATTATATTTTTTTCCCCCAGAACATTAACCACGTGTGTTCTCTTGTTTTGTATTGTTCTGTAGTTTCGACCCAATGATATGCTGACAAACAAAGACCTTTGCGTGCTGCAAAACCAGTTAAATATAACTTTTGTATAACTAACACCTTTAGTGAGAGGTCTAATGCATTCATATTTAATCATTTCTGCCCTCCGAATTCGTATTGATTATATAAATAGGACATGTGCACCTTCATCAGATGAACCACAACATGTCGGCTAAAGCGATTGTATTCATGAATGCATTTGAAAGTTTTCAATTTTCCAAATAAAAATCGTATTGACAGGTCCCCATGCTATGTCATTCAATGATATTTATTCCTATAGTAATTCGCTATGGATCCATTAATATATTTAAAGTCCATAAACTCAGCAAGAGTCTATTGTCCTGCTGATAGTTGAAATGATAATATATTAATATAATAATCTGCATTTCTAAAGTATTTTTCTCATTATTTTATTAACGAAAGCATAAAGATGTTGAAGAAAGAGTGTATGCTTTAGTCGACATTTTGCGGTTGCATGATGTTTGTAGTTAGAAATGTAAATCTTTAGAGTACTTAATACATTACAAATTGGGGGTATTTTTTTCACACCTAGCCCAAGCTATCCTTTTGTAAAGGTTGAAGAGTCTATTGTCCTGCTAATAGCCCGTTTAGGCCTGCAGTAGGTTATAATAATCCATGCCTTCTGGAATGTTAAAAAGTCCCAAAAGTTATGGGTGGAGTTAAAATTGACTGTCAGAGGTATTATAATCAATCAATGTCAGCCTTTAAATTCTTTATTATCCAAATGTTTAAAGTGTGTGTGGGCGACGGAGAGAATGCATTTGACTGTTTTTAATATTAGGGCAATCAGGAGGAATGGAAAGATGTGTGTTAATTCATAAACCATGTGCCATGGAATCGGTACATCGAAAGTCTCTACCCAACTATTTTGAAATCTATATGGCACAGCTGTCAATTTTTTTTAATCCTTAAATGAAACTGGTATAGACTTTTATTTGTCACAATTTTCTTTAAAAACCTACACTTGGTTGATATATTATCGAATATATATTTTAAAAACTACCTGAGGAATGATTATAAAAATGTTTGACATGTTTCTGTGGACATTTTGAAGACTATTTGGAATTTCTATCTGCGTTGTCGTGACCGCTTTTTCCTGTGGATTTCTGAACATAACGTGACAAACAAACGGAGGTATTTTGGGTATAAAAATAATATTTTTGGAACAAAAGGAACATTTGTTGTGTAACTGGGAGTCTCGTGAGTGAAAACATCCGAAGATCATCAAAGGTAAACGGTTAATTTGATTGCTTTTCTGATTTTCCTGACCAAGCTTCCTGATAATACTATGCTAGGCTATCGATACATTTACACAAACGCTTAGATTGCTTTCGCTGTAAAGCATAATTTCAAAATCTGAGACGACAAGTGGATTAACAAAAAGGCTAAGCTGTGTTTTGCAATATTCCACTTGTGATTTCATGAATATGAATATTTTTCAGTAATATTATTTGACTGTTGCACTATACTATTCAGCGGTTGCTGACGAAAATGATTCTGCGACAGGGATGGGTAGCGTCAAGAAGTTAACCAATTTTGGTCTGTAATGGAGGGCTGACAGGCAAGTTCCTTACTTTTTCCCCCTTCCACTTGATGAAGGTTCCAATTGATGAAGTCAATTCTAATTTCTTCCCTTCAAATTCATATTGATTATATAAATAGGCCCTTTTAATTTTGTCTGGCTTGCCATTCCAAATAAAATGTAATATGTTTTATTCATATAATTTAAACAGGTAGCTAGGTGTAGGCAAAACCACAACAAAATAGATAAACTATGATATGTACTCCCTGTACTCCCTGTTCACCCATGACTGCATGGCCAAACACGACTCTTACACCATCATTAAGTTTGCTGATGACGTAACAGCGGTAGGCCTAATCACCAACAACAAAGAGACAGCCTATATGGAGGAGGTCAGAGAACTGGCAGTGTGGTGCCAGGACAACAACCTCTCCCTCAATGTGAGCAAGACAAAGGAGCTGACTGTGGACTAAAGTAAAAGGTGGGCCAAACAGGCCCCCATTAACATCGACGGGGCTGAAGTGGAGCGGGTCGAGAGTTTCTAGTTCCTTGGTGTCCACATCACAACAAACTATCATGGTCCAAACACACCAAGAAAGTTGTGAAGAGGGCAAGACAAAAACTTTTCCCCCTCCAGAGACTGAAAAGATTTGGCATGGGTCCCCAGTTCCTCAAAGTTCTACAGCTGCACCATCGAGAGCATCCTGACCAGTTGCATCACTGCCTGGTATGGCAACTGCTCGGCATCTGACCGTAAGGTGCTACAGAGGGTAGTGCGTACGGCCCAGTACATCACTGGGTCCAAGCTTCCTGCCATCTAGGATCAATATAATAGGCAGTGTCCAGTCACCCAAGTCATAGACTGTTTTCTCTGCTATCGCACGTTGACTACCAATAAAACCTAATAATAATGATAATTAAATTGTACTCCCTCTTACTAGTTTTAAATTTCCTCAAGGGTTATAATGTATTTCATCGAACATGTGCTACCCTTGGATACAATACTGTACTTTAAATCTATGAAATCCCCCTACTACTTGATTAGTTTAGCCCAGGCTTGCTTTGCAACATTAAAACTCATTCAGTCTGTCTGCAAACAGTCTCTCTCTCAAAGTGCTTGATATGAATACCCTGCCATTAGACACCCACAACTGTGATTAATGTGCACTGTCCCTTTAAAATAAAATGACCTCAACCTGTAATTGTTCCACGTAATGGAAACAGATTATAATGTTAGAAAACTTGAACTTTCTGTTCCAATTCACTGGTGTTACCTAAATAATCAAAAATTATCACGAATCGTAAAGGTTTTAACTCTACCGTCCTGTATTCCTCTCAGCCAAAAACCAACTCGCCTATCTTTTCCCGCAGGCGAAAACATAACTCCTAATCAGAATTCTGCTTTAATTCTATCGTAAGAGTAAAACCAAACTTTCAACTTTCTCTTCTCTTTCGGCTTCACCCTGATGAAATTTCCAAACTTTGAAAGTAATCTGTAAATCGACAAAATGTATAACCTACATCAGTCAATCCATAAGAATAGAAACATTTTGGTGGGCACCACTCTATAGCCATTATCTCTCCGCTATTATTTAGAATTCATTAGATTTAGGTAACTGTCTCTTCTATGATTCAGTAATTTTAAATACGACTCCATTCTCAATACGTTATTCCAGCAGATCATTTAGGCAACAGACAACCTATTACATCGAAATGGCTTTGCTATTATTTAGAATGAATTAGTCTTCCAATTTAACCTAAACATGCTATTAAAACATTCAGTTTATATCTTAAACACTAACAACTGTATTTCTCCAGGTAAAACATATCAATAGTTGAATTACAATCAGAATTAATTTTAGTCTATTGGTGCATAGACTGAGATGCGAACCCAAGTCTCCCACATTGTTGGCAAGAGGTCTGGGCCACCAACACTATTGAAAAGATGGAGATGCCAATAACCCTATTATTATAATTGTCTGTAGTCGTAAACTCCGGCACGTACTACCGAGACAATTCCCAGAAAATAGCCCTAATTTAAAGGTCCAAGCGTTTCCCCAATGAGGATTCTCCTTACTCTTTCTCTCTCTCTCGTAGTCTCTGCCTCTCTCTTTTTCCCTGTATGTCCCCTTATCTTCTCTTTTCCTTTCCTCTCTTGACTCTTGTCCACTTTTCTCGACTTTCTCCCTTTCTTTTTAAAATCTTTCCTGCTCTTTCCTGCTCTTTCCTGCAATTTCCCCAAGAGTAGCAATAAATATTAATCTCCTGTCTGTCCGCTCTCTCTCTCTCTGCCCTCTATCTACAGCCCACTGTAAAACAACTGCTGCCCCCTGTCCTGGGGTCCCATCTCCTTTTACAACAGCCCATCCTTTTTCTGTCTCATCTTCTTCTGTCTATGTGCTTTTTGCCATTATTATCCTTATCCTATGTTGATAAATTCCTCCCATTAATCTTTCCTAGAATTTTACAATAATTATTTGTATGAATCCTGATATCATTTAGATCTCACACTTTATATGACTACAAGTTCTACTTATTTTTAGTTCCTTATGACTTCTGACAGGTATATTTAGCAGTCTCCTTATTCTATGTGTGTGCTTTTTAAAATTCTGATTAAATTACTACTATGTGTCTCACTATTGATGTGTATGTCACTACTCCCTCTGTGTGGGAATCAGATCTTTGGCTAATTTCCGTTTGTTAACTGACCATTTGAGTTATCTTGTTCGCATAGAATTATTGTCCTCTCTCACAGCACCTATTTATATCCCTTGCTAATAACCTCTCGGCCATCCCTCAAATAACCTTTCGGACCATTCCTCACCGACCTCAATTATTAAGCTATTTTTATTTATGGTTGTGCACATGTACCTCAGGTCATTGCGGACCTGTTCCCTCAGTTGATCTTACTTTACTTTATTTTGCCTTCTATATTACATTTTACGGCTACTGTACTTCAACCAGTTTTACTTTTAGGCCTTACTGTTAGATACTGTACCTTAAAATGTCTTAATTAGATCTGTGACCCAGTGCCACCAACACTAACATAGATACTTTTGTCTTAAACTTTCTCTACGTTAGATTATATGTACGGTATACCC